>NC_137135.1:19042674-19505174 GCF_949319135.1 Squalius cephalus
ACACTGGGCCATTTATTAAATCCCAAAACTGCAATACTTACACCATCTTTTAAACTTTACAGCAAGGATAAAATACAGAATGCAATTCTGTTTAGCCAGTGAAAGTGTGAATCTTAGCCAGTGAAAATAGCACTGTTGCCATCTTATGTGTGACAGTCCAAGACGAACAGATGAACAGCTCTAACAACTTCTCTTCCTTAGCTCTGGTCACAGAAACATAATGTTAAACAATAAATAGAATGGGTATATACAGTATATATATATATATATATATATATATATATATATATATATATATATATAGGCCTATATGGGGGGAAAAAAGAAGCTTTGAGCACACAACTAGTTTACAACTAAGTTTTTTTTTTTTGTACTGCAACTATATTACAAGTGCATTTTAGGTATACTGATAGTTTACTTGTTAAATACTTGCCTTGTAGCACTTTTTTTTTTTTTTTATGAAAGTTCGTAAGTTTATGTGCATGGCATATATGAAAAACATCACAACCTGTTGTTTTTCTTTTTTTAACATCCATAGAAATGAATAAAGAAAAATTATACAATTATACAGAACTTAACTCTATACCCATCCCAAATTATCCCACAAAAAAAAATAGACCAAAGAAAAAAGAAACAAAGGGGGAGGAAAAAAATAAAATCTCCAATGAAGGTACAGTCTCAACAAAGGAAAGGATAGGATTCCACAGTTTATAAAATGAGTTAACAGAGTCTCTGATGGAGCGTTTAATTTTTTCCAGGTGTAGAAAGGACATTAAGTCCTTCAACCAAGAAAAATTAGAAGGGGGGCATGAAGATTTCCAATGCAACAGTATTCGTCTTCTGGCTACCGATGAAGCAAAAGCAATAATATCAGCATGGCGCATGTTGTACAAGCCATCAACAGGTGTTATTCCAAAAATTGCAATTATTGGGCAGGGTTTCACAGAGACACTATAGAGCCTTTGACAGTGTAGCAAAAAAAGAAGAACAGAAGGAATACAATTTAGGACAGGTATAAAATGTATGAGTATGATCTGATGGGGATAGTGAACATCTATTGCACCTATCATCTTCTGTTAAAGAAAGTTTCTTCAATTTTGCTTTGGTGAAATGAATTCTGTGAACAACTTTAAACTGAATAAGATTCAAGCGAGCACAGATGCAGACAGAGTAATTTTAGCTAGAGCATTATTCCACATCTCCAGGTCAAGCTCCAGCCCTAGCTCTTTCTCCCAGGTTCCCTTGAGTGCAAAAAGAGGAGGGAACTGCGAAGAGCGTAACAGGCCATAAATTGAGGAGATATGGCTATGTGATTTCGGAAGTGACATTATATCTTCAATTGAAGTTTTCTGTGGCTGGTGAGGGAAGGTAGGCTATCAAAGCGTGCTTTAGCAAAGTCACACAATGAAAATAGCGGAATAAATTGGATTTAGGAATTTTGAATCTACTCAGTAGTAATCATTAAATGATGCAAAACATGATCATCAGGAAACAAATCATGAAACAGTACTAGGCCCTTCTCTCTGAGCTGTGCAAAAGTTAAATCCAAAGTAGAAGGTACAAAAAGATGGTTACCGCAAATAGGCATTAAGGTGGACAATGGGTTTAAATTTAAAATGATGACGAAACTGTTTCCAAATTTTGAGCGATGAAAGCATAATCGGGTTAGTGATTTAGAGTGGCGTCGCAAATTGGGATCAAAAACTAACGCCGATAACGAGGATGATAAGCAGTTAGCTTCTATTATACACCAATCAATATTCGGAGAATTACACCATGCATATATTTTCTGAATATTAGCTGCCCAATAATAGAAAAGGAAATTTGGAAGGGCGAGACCCCCATCTTGTTTGGTTCTTTGAAGAGTTGACTTGTGTACACACGGAGGCTTACCAGCCCAGATATATGAGGATATAATGGTGTTGAATGATTTAAAAAAAGATTTAGGAAGAAAAATAGTAGTAGTCTGAAATAAATAAAAAGTATTTGTGGTAGAATATTCATTTTAATTGATTCAATCCTACCTAAAGAAAGTGGAAGATTGCTCCAACGCTGAAGTTCTGCTTTAATGCGGTCCATTAATTTTGTAACATTTTTTTGCTGCAATGACTTAAATGAGTTTGAAATATGAACCCCTAGGTAGCGGAACCTGTAGAGGACATGTGGAAAGGGAGCCTGTGCATTTTGAACTGGAGTCTGTTGTTTACCTCCTGACGTCTTAGACTAGCTCATTTTAAGTGTAAGATTCTGAAGGCGGAATGTTTCAAACATACAAAAAGGATTAAATGAATATGATGTTCTGATAAAGGGTGTATTCTGAAGAGATTACATGAAATAATGAGGAGCTTTGACACTGCGTCTCAACACCTCATTACCAAACTGGAAGTCTTCTAATGCATCCTTTTCATCAAGACTTGAATCTGGGTAAATTTCATTTAAAAAGCAACATTTTAAACAAAAAGATGAGAAAATCTAATTTTTGTCAAAGACTACATCCGGATTGGATTCAGAATGATGATCAAAACGAGTAGATCGAGTGCATTAACACCCCAAAGCTTCATACTCTTCCTGGGTCGACATTTCATTTGGTCACTTGCCTACTCAAAAATTCAGATACTCAGAATTAGGAACATCAGTTTTCTTTATAAATCAATATTTTCAAACAGTGTGAGTTTATAAGAAAGTGTGGAAAACTATGTGGAAAGAGTATTTAATAGGCTACTCAATCAAAAGAGTAAACACAACTACAAGCCAAGAATACTTAGAACACTTAATTATACTTTTAGGTATATTTCAATCAAAAGATTGAGTACAAGCATAGACTGTAAAAAAAGATGGACGACGCCCCTTCGCTCTCTTCCATTGGTGAGAACAGAAGCCGCCAGTGTCCGATATGGCGCTGACATCTTGGGACTTGAGTCTGTGCAGTAGCAATCTCGGGACCAGACCTGTGCAGTAGTGAGCAGGAACTAAAGCCGCGAAATCAACGCCCCGCCCTCACTCTCGCAGAATGCACTCTCCCTGCACTTTGTGGCCTATGTCTGCTCCGTTCCACTCCAATTTTGATGTCTTGATTGCAGTACGACAAGAGGCTTGTTAAAATAAAGTAAATACAATCTCCTCAGTCCTCCGAAGATCGCGAAAAAAGGTCTGTTGGTGCTTCAGTGACTACTTTGCTCAGAAAACCTGTCAATCATGACGTTACACCACCGTTTTTATAGCATCATGTAACTTACTAAAAACAAACTTATTTTAAAAACAGACACTTGAACTTACATCAGCGTGATAAAAACGACAGCAAATGACAGAAACCACCTTTGGAAAAAAGATATTTAAAGTGCAATTTAATTGTTTAGTTGGTCTCACGTCCCGTTGAATAACACAGGGAGGCGGGGCTTATGACCTATACTAGGACCAGTCACCGGGGGGCGATCGAGATCCTTTGGCTTCACTTTTCAGGGCTTGTGCGGCACGCTTGTGTACAAGTACAAAAATATTTCAGTGGCTTAGTAAATATCACAGTACTAATTAACTTTATTACCTTAAAATCTCTGAATATCATTTACTTGATGGTTTGAGTTGAACATACAAAATAATTAACTAAAAATCCAACAGTTAATTTTGTCAAAAATTTAGTTATATTTAAGTTTTTTTCACTAAAAGAATTTTGTATTTGACTAACCAATTATTTATTTATAATACACTTAATATTTTTGTGAAATTTCTATCAAAATATTTGAGAATGGAGAATTAAACTGATCTGTTTCAACAACCACAAATATTACTTAATTCAAATCACTATTATTAATATATTTAACTCACTCATATAAGTTTACTCAATTAAAACAATGCACGCGTGATTGAAATGCCTGATGCCTTGCCTAAAACACACGACTTTATTCCTAAAGATAATAAATGGAATTATTTTGGATGATAAAATGTTCTCAGAACTGTGCACTGTTTGTTTATTGGCAGGTTATCCAATAGCGCAGCATCTTTTGGCTATGAGTGAAGCGCAGGACAGTGGACTAAAGTTCACCCGCAGAACGCGAGTCCATCTCCGGCACAAGAACCAGCGCTGATACGGTGGAAATGGGATAACAGACCCGGTAAAAAAAATATGCTGTAGTGCTGTAGGCTACTCATCGACAATAAAGGGCAATGTCATATATAACGTTACCTGTGGTTGTGTGGAGTATTTTACAAAGGTTTACATGAAATTAAAAGTTAATATTAGGCCTACTTATACTATAAAAGTTAATACTAATTTTACTATTACTATTTTTTTTTATGTTTTCCTCAATTATTTCTACTCAATTTTATTTGTTAATGTACCAAATGCATTTACGCAGATCTACTTATTTTTTTATTCACATCTACTCAGTACATATGGTATATGTAATTGATTTCATTGCAGTGAAATGTAATCAATATTTTTAAGTGTAAAATGTTTCACCAAAAAAAAAAGGTATAAAAATAAAAGGTTTTTAGAGTGTATAGGCCAAATATACAGACCTTTCTGTCAGTATAAAGTCAAGTTCATACTTAATTGCAATTTTAAGTATTTCTGAGAAGTACATACAAAGTAGACTGAAAGTATACTTTCTTATTTTTAGTTTAGAAGTATACTAATAGCACAGTTTTTTGTAAAGACATCCTTGGAACAGCAAAATCCCCTGTGTCTCATTAACACCGCTCAGTGTGACCATTAGTGATGATGTGACCTAAAGTTAACAAGCAGAATCACTGAAGGAAAGAGGAATAAACATTTGAAGTCACCATTGTGGTGATTGGTGTTTTCTGTAGTTGGACTCTTGACCCTTGATAGTTTTATTAGTTTTTCTCTGGCTGCAGTATTACTGTGTACAGAAAACACATTAAAGGGATGGTTCGGAGTAAATTTTTTTCCCTTGGTCGAACATTATTAAAATTAGAGCTTATTTACAGATAACAGCCGAATGGCTTAGTGCAGGCGTTAATGGAACCAAGGTTGTATCTCGTAAATTACCCCTCTAATAATGGCCAGAATGGTACCAAACATCTACAGTAGTACAAATAGGTTCTGTACTCATAAAACGAGCCATTGGAAAGTTTGTAAGTACATCAGGAGTTTATTTAAAGGGGACATATCATGCTAAATGCACTTTTTTAGCCCTTAAATGCATTTTGTTGTATATTTGGAGTGTTTAGAAGTACAGAAAAGATGAAATTATTCTCTTCAGGTGCTTCGTTGATATCTTTATATTCTGTTTTGGTCATATTTTTCAACCTGTTCAGATTTTTCTGTTATCTATCACGTTTTTTGAACTAATACGTCACAGTATTTGCAGCCAAATACTGGAACTGCCAAATAAGGACATTGACTTCCGGCCCAACACTTCGAGCAATCCGCCATTATTATTTCTCGCTGCAATTTTGTAGTCAGTTGTTGGATGTAGTAACCCACACGCTTCATTACACCGTCTAATGTAAATGAACTGCCGCGCTTGTGGCGCATGTTTGACTGAAAGAACGAGCAGAGAGAGAGACCCGGTCGCGCGCACGCACTCTCTCTCTCTTCAGAGAGGCGAAAGTGTAAACAAGACATCACCGTCTCCAAACTAGACGCTGTCTTGCTCTCTCTCCCTCGCACATATTAATCAAAATAAATCGACACGGTGGTAAAAGGTTGGAAGACCAAAGTTTCATGTGTAAATACAGTAACACACCATTGCGATACATCCATATGAAGACGTTGCTCTGCAGGTTCGTCGTCTTCATTTTCATCTCGCTCCGGCTCCGACTCTGGCTTGAACATGTAAGGCTGGCTGGACAAGTCTTCCGTTGTTGACATTTTGTTAATAACGTGTGAATAAAAAGTTTATGTGCCGCTAGATAATCCTATCTCTGCTATCAGACTACAAAAATGGCCGAACGGGGTGGAGTTGAACCTCTGCAAACTGGAGAGGGGGCGGGGTATGAAGTGTCTCAATTGTATTTAAAGAGACCGCACTAAAACGAGTTGCTCTCAGACGCACATCAGAAAAGGGTTAGAAAGGGGGCTTGTGGAGCTATAATAATGAGGAATTCAGACCCAAGCATTGCAGTTCCGCTTTATATAGACTACAAATGTATGATTTATATGTAAAAAGGAACAATTTAAAAGCATGATATGTCTCCTTTAAATAACACTTGCCTGATGGTTCATGTTACCGCTAACCTGGACATCGAGGTTACTTCCGTGATTTGGGAAAAGCCTGTAAAAGTCCTGGCAGAAAGCGATGCATAAGGATGTAGTGTAACGACGCCCAGTTCCAGGAATGCACTAATATTTTGTTGGTAGTAGCAGTTTGCAACAATTATTAGTTAACACTAAGTTGTCAACACTTCGGAAAAAAAAATTATTCGTCGTTACACTACATCCTTATGCATCGCTTTCTGCCAGGACTTTTACGGGCTTTTCCCAAATCACGTAAGTGACCTCGACGTCCGGGTTAGCGGTAGCATAAGCCATCAGGCAAGTGTTAATTAAATAAACTCCTGATGTACTTACAAACTTTCCAATGCCTCGTTTTATGAGCACAGAACCTATTTGTACTACTGTAGAAGTTTCTGGGCATTATTAGTGGGGTAATTTACGAGATACAACCTTGGTTCTATTAGCGCCTGCACATAAGCCATTCGGCTGGTATCTCTAAATAAGGGGGGGGGGGGGGGGGTGTTTGGCTCGAGGTCATGGTACAAAGGACCTAGGTTGATTTTACTCCGAACCATCCCTTTAACTGTCTTACATTCATCGACCCACATCAGTTGTGGTTAACAGAAGCTATAACATGTTTGCTTGACGTGAAAGAACCAATGAGGTTCATTACCATGTGTTACACAGCACATTTGAGTTTCCACGAGAACCAGTGAGGTTCATTCTCATTTTACGCAGCATGTTTGAGCTTCCGCAAGAGGTTTGTTCTTGTGCGTCAAGCAGGTTCAGTTGAGCTTCTAATTATGTTTGCTGATCAATGTTTAAATGTGAATAAAAGCCTAAATTCAATCTGTTCATCATATAAAGTGATCAAGTTTCTTCAGAAAATTTGGACTAAACCGCTCAATTCATATGGATTAGTTTTACGATCTCTTTATGAACTTTTTGAACCATCAAATTGTCAATGGAGGGACAGAATGCTCTCAGATTTCATCAAAAAGATCTTCATTTGTGTTCCAAAGATGAATGAAAGTCTTAACAGATTTGGAATAACATGAGGGTGAGTAATTATTGACAGAATTTTCATTTTTGGGTGAACTATCCCTTTAAACCCTAATGAGCTAAGATATAAAAATCAGTATGATTGCAGACATACAGAAGCAGAACAATAGAAATAGTGGTTATAAAAGGAATCCATCATTGACTGAATCATGACTTTAAATATCTTTAAAAGAGGAAAAGCTGGATCATGGCTGAGTGAATAAATGAAAGACACTTTGGCGTGGACAGAAACCATTTCTGTTGTTTTTTTATAGGTTTAAATTCAGTGGACGTTGATTTAGACAGCATGAATCATCCTCAGATAAGTCACACTCAGGGATTAATTAGTGGAATTTTCATATCGCTAGTGAAAGCATCATACACTGCCACTTATTTCAGCATACTATCAAGCCAGCACCCAGTGTGTGATATGAAATTAACTAGATGGTTTTAATTCTGAGCTTTAATATAAAATGGCATTGAGTATAGTTGTAGGGCTTTCTAGTATTTGATTTATTGTGAACTCTTGGGAGGTTAGTTGGACTCTGTGCCTGGTATGTGTGGCACACCTGCACAGCACAGATTAGAGAAGATTTATCTGGGGCTTTAAAAAGAACCAGTTTGCCATTGATTTGTGGTCAATCTATCATTTAATCTGGCTGACTGCAGCTGCCATTGCTTCTGCTTCTTAGGTGAGGAAGGTGTCTCTCTTTTACCCACCCAGAAACAGGATATTTTGTATGGCCTTAGGCATCCTCCTAAATGATTCACCCTTAGAATGACTCTAAACATCTTGTCTGTTTACAGAATGTCAGTCAATGTAATGTGTTTTCAAAAAATGTACGTGGAATGATATTTCTATGGGCAAAACCATAGACTGTAAAAAAATACGTCTTGGAACTGGACGTTGTGTCAGTGACGTCACCCGTAGGTTTATGAAAAGCATTTTTGAAGCCCAAAGTGGGCAGAGCCGGTCGTCGCCATCTTGGCAACGCCATCATTTTATGGTGTTGTGATAAACCGAAAATGGGCAAAGCTGAGTTGACGTGACAGCAGACAAACGGCTAGTGACAGCAGCGGCAATCCACCTGTCACTCAAGTGGCCACGGCCCTAATTATACAGAACTTTAAGGCTTAATATAATTTAAACGAATGAGTTATTAAAAAAAAAATCACCCCTCTCACAGTTGTCATGGAGGGAAAAATTAGCAATACCAAATCTACTTTTTGTACCAGGCTGTAAACATTTTTCTGCTGTAAAATTGGGCATTTTAACATGGGGGATTGGGATTGACTTTCTTTTGGAGCCTGTCTCTAGCGGCCAGTCGATGAATTGCAGTTTAAGTCACTTGACTCACTTCCGTGTTGGATTCAAGAGAGAGACCGGAAGGTTGCCGCTTGGGCAAAACTCAGAATTAAAGAGTTGGCTCCCTTTCAATTAAAATGTAAAAAATCAATGGAAAATTTGAATCAAATTTGCCACAACAAACGTTAGATTGGAAATTGGCATTTGCTGAATTTACTGAATTGCAATACAAAATATATCCATCCATCCCTCATTCCATCAAGCCTATAAAACCTTGAAACTTCTATTTATTTTAGTGCTTTACTTCCTTAGATTTATCTGCATATCATTCGGCACATTGGCTAAGACAAACCTTATTATGAACAATTTGGATACTATGGACAAATTTATTTCATTCTGTATTCACTGTATGCACTACTCTAATTTGTTAAACTAATATAGTGTAACTAACTAAATAAAGCAATTAATGCATAAAACTGTGAGTCGTTGGATGCATAATGGCTAGAAAAAAAATATACATTATACATTATTATAAATATACATTATGAACACAAGGCTGATGAGACATTAACCTCACGCATAGCATGATTTATGAGCCGTAAATTCCTAATTCAGGGGTGTCATTGTATTACAGAAAATTAGCTTTTCAAGCTTGATTACAAAAGATGTATTTGTGTTATGGTAATTAATCAAAAATGATTTACAGTGAAGACTTTTAAGTGGACATTAATAAGCTCTTAAATATGAAACAGATTGAGGTGACAAGGTAAAGCTGGCATTATACATTAAATCTGTGTACATAAAAGGACAAACAGATCCAGTGAGTCAATAATACAATGGAAAGTGAGCACCTTCCATAAGCAATCCATTAGCACCTTCAAAGTGTTTTGACCAACAGCATCCTCTTCCCCCTCCTCCCCATCAGGAAGGTTGCGTTCTCATTAACTCTCTATGTGATAAACTTGGAAATAGGTAGCCATCAGGCCTGGAGAATGTACTCCATCAAACATGTCAACACAAATGTGTCCTTGAACAGGTCTATTAGTCATGCACAATTTAACAAGCAACTGTGGGGATCTGTTAAGTAATCACATCACAAGACATTCCCCTCGACTTCCAGCTCTTCACTCACAGCTGTTACGCCAACTGAACAATCTCCTAGAGCACACAGTCCATACTAATCGCTCACTACAAATTACTCATCTTATTGAATTGTAGATGAATCATTAAACTTGGACAACATTTTTTTTTTTAAAGGAGACTGAATGTTAGATCAAGTAAGCAACTTTTACATTATTAATCATTAAGCATTTACTAGTTTTTTGGTTCAGTGGTTTTCTGATTCATTCCCATGCATTGGGGCATGAATAATTAATATGGTTGCACATGGTTTTATATTCACCGATGATGATTTTATCACTTTCAGTGATATCTGGAGAGTTCGTTCCTAATTATCAGTCTGCGAGAGGCTCTTTATGGTATTTTATGAGTGTCTTTTGTCTCAGTGATGAGCATTTGTGTGATGTTATTATTTTAAGACTAGCACATTGCTTTGTATATTTCTCATCAAAAACATGTGGCAAACAATCTCGGAACAGTTTGCATGGAAATCTTTCAAGACAGTTTCTAAATCTAACTTTAGATTTTAAGTAATACTAACTTGGCAGCATTTTAACCCTTAAACAGGCAAGAGCAGAAAATGATCATTTTCAACAAATAACAAATAATAATGCAACATGCAACAAATAATTTCATGTCATTTTTTATATCATCTGGACTTATATAAATCATATCCAAAAGAATTTTTGAAAAATGTTATGTATTTTGGATTTACTGTAACTGCCATTGCATGTTTAAAACAATTATATCCTATACTTCAACTCATATAATGTTGACATATTATATATCATTGGAAAGCGTTATCGTTTTGAAATCAGACCTTGCATTACCATAAAAATGGTAAAAAAATGTGGTAAAATGGTAAAAAATGTTGGATTTAGGTCATGCTGACTAATTGATCACAGATAACTTGAAGCAAATCATGTGACCAGCATACTCAAGACAGACAGGTGGTATCAGTTTAACCTGTAAATTTTATAATTTGTAAAATAAAATAAAAATACATCAGAATACAAAGATTGTTACAAAAATGAATACAAAGTTAATCCCTTTTTTATACCCAAAAGTGGCAATGTGACTCAGGTGTAACATATATTTCAAAACGTGCTAAATAACAACATGAACAACATTTTTATAAATTTTCTTTTTCAGCACCTTAAGACAATGTTCATAATTAATGTTAGCAGTGTTAGTATTATTTTTTCAAAAGAAAAGTAAGTTTAATATATATTTACTTATCTCAAAATCTGAATGTCCTGCACCACTGGCAGCCATGTTGGATTTAGGTCAGGCTGACTAATTAATCACAAAAAATTGTAAACAAATCATGTGACCAGCATACTCAAGACAGACCAGGCTGTGATAAAAGGATTTGATGAAAAAATCATTCTTACGCCCCAAAACTATGTTACACCCAAATCACATTGCCAGTTTTAGTGTTAAATCCACTTGAGACATACTGTCCATAAAATAATTAAGCAAATTTTTACATTTAAACTGATGCAAGTTAAGCTCCATCCACACACAAAATAGAATCAGCATTTTTTTAAGTCATTACATCAACACCTCTCATAATGGGAGTGGTGGAATGGATTCCGACAGCTCTTTTTTTGCCGTCGGATTCTGTTCCCCCCATATTTCTGACACACTGAGATTCTAATATTTATCAAATTGATGCTGTTTAAGCTCCATCCACACACAGAATAGAATAAGCATATTTTAAGCTGATACATCAACATCTCTCATCATTGGGGTGGGGGAACGGATTTCGACAGCTGAACTATTTGCCGTCAGATTCTGTTCCCCCCATGTTCCTTACACAATAAGGTTCTAATATTTATCAAATTGCAGCAAATTGCTAGCCTCAATAGCCTATTGGTCAGTGCCCTAACAATTTATTTTTTTTTAGCTTTGGGCACCCGAGTTCAAGTCCCGGGTCGTCGAACTTTCTTGATACTATACTTTCCTATCATAATAAAAGGCAAAAAAAATAAAAATTCTTTAATTAAAGATTTAATTTTACATATTTGTATGGTTTGAGTTATTTGTCAAGTTATGTTATCCAACTTCTGGAAAACTTCTTGGTCATCTTCCCCTATGATATTCAACAGGTGAGTCATGAATTATATACCCCACATAAGGAAAAGTACTATTTTTGTCTCTTAAAAAGTAATAACTGAAAAGCTTTGTTGCTTTGTGAAAAGCCTTTGTGCTCCGGTTGAGGAATACCAATAGTTCAGTGCATTTGGAGTCACTGAAACTCTCGATTCAGCTGCTGACTTCTGGACTCCAGTGGTGAATGCCCCAGCTGCTATGCCAAATGGAGACTCAATCACACGGGCACTGGGGCTTAACCTGTGGTTTTCTCTATTTCCACAGCCTTGCCCTATCTGCCATCTATACGGCCCGACTCCTGCCGAAAGCTATTCATCACCCTGTCACCTGCTTCAGTCTAACCCGCTGCCAAACTGAGCCATTCCTAATGGACCATCATATTCGCCTGACTTCGTTCCATTTAGCATGGAGCACAACTCTGCAAGGGCTCTGTCAGAGATGATATGCCGCATAAAGATGGATTTGTGGGCTCAGCCATGCCTCCCCTCAGTTGTATCTACTCAGCACTAAGATGACAGTAAAAATATACATGATTTGAGTGGAATGTGAGTACAATTGAATGAAGCAGGTTATTTTTTATTCTGTTATGGTGAAAGAAATGCAAGTTTCGTAATAATCAAGATGATTTATAGGCAAGCATGCAAACAAAAACCAATACATTTAGCATCTAAAGGAGTGTGGACTGCAGGTACATGTTTGCAGGTTTAGATTATATTTTTCAACTAAAAAATAAATTAGTTTAGTTGATTTCTACATATTTTCATGCTGGATTTTATGCATGCTTTAATCCATTGCACTACAATGTGTATTATAGCTCTCTGGAGTACTTAATTCTGATTGATCAATCACAGCATTTAGCAGTCAAATATTTTTATAGTGACCACTGAACTTTATATTTTATAGTTTTTCTTGACAACCTCCTGTAAATTAATTCTGAAAGTGATGGTTGGCCCTAGAAAAAATAGCATATTTACCCTTTATTCAAATATTATCAAAAAGTTGTTAAAGATTATGGATCCATATTGTGTAGTTGTGCTTGGAGTCAATTGTTTAGACGTAATTTTTTGCCTGGCTGTCATACAGAAAAGAAATTATGAACAAGCAAAAACAAGAGAGAACTAACAATGTTGTAGTCAGTGTGCTTTTTCCTGTAAGCTTTTTGTTTTTATGCATTTCTTTTTTCATAGTAAAAGGAAATATTTAGCTGGAGTTTACCTTTTCTGCCAAATAATTTTGTAAGATTAATACCCTAACCAAGCTTAGTGATTTGATCCTCCCTTATATTTAAAATAAAACAAATATCCACTCCGGACATCTTTTTTGGCCACTACTGTATTTACATTGACGGAGCAAAAACATACAAAAGGGCTAGTGGTACTGTGGCTAAAATGTAAGTTACTCGACATTAACTTCTTGTTTATTGACCTTTAAATCAAAATCACACTCGCAATTGTGCTTTTTTCCACATATCAGCAGGGCTGCGATTAAAAGGTAAACCTCATATCTAAACTGACTTGACTCTACTTTTGTGTTTGGGGAATGATTAATAGGATAGTGGTTTCATTTGTGGCTGACAGATTGATCCAAGTATAAGTGGCAAGGAGAAAGAAAAACACATCTATTGTGATGTAATTAGTACTGTTAATAAAATATTCAATTTGTTATCGGATTGCGGTATTCAGTGACCACCAGTATTGCTACGTGGCCTTAAAAAGTAGGAGAGTTTCTCCTACAGTCTTTCCGACACTCTCCCAGAGGACAAGTTCTGTCAGCTGTGTCTTTTATCTTCTTTTTTTATTAGGATTTTGTCTGGTCGAGATATGGAGCATTTTCGTGTATTTTTCATCAGAAGAGACTGATGTAACGCTTCCACATGGTAGTATGGTATGGTGATAATTTGATAAATTCTGGGTGATGTTTTAGCTGTTGTTTTTCATAGATGTGTAAGTGACTCATCTATTCTCTCCCGTTGTCAGGGACTCTTGTTAGGCAGTTTAAATTAACAAATGATATTATCTTTTGAAGTATTGACTCTTATGAAGGATTTTGTACAAATACAGAAGTTGAGTTACTGGAATATGACTGACATTAGCTGATGTATTTGTAAATTGTTTAGAAGTTTTTTTGTTGTTTTTTTAACATGTTAATATAAAATTGATGTGTGATTTCATCATTCATAAGCCTTCAAATAATTCAGTGATATATTTAATGCATTATCATCCCTTTAATGTGTAATAATACTGATTAAAAGTGTTGCACCATGGATATTTCAAGGCTAAATCTGTTTACATCACAAGACTAATTTGATTTTGTAAAGACAGAATTTCTCATTTCATCCTTGACATGAAACATAATGTATTATGATAAAATGACAGCTTATGTCAAATAATGTGTTAAAGTTGATTGTGCTTTCACTGCAGGAATATGCTAATTATTTATCAAAAATATTCTGCATAAGCGATTTTGCATGACCATATCCCAAACGGAGGCCTTTCATCTGAGGTGAAGTCTCTCGTGAAAGTGTCTATACACAAAAATACTTGCTAGTATTTATATTTTTGTGCCCACTCACCAGTGATTCATTCAATTCATTGCATGCTCCATTTCCATGCATGCATTGTATTTTATCAAAAGGTGATTTTGTGCACTTTTTTTGTATGTTTTTTTCTTTCCGTACTCAGCAGAGGAAACTGGAAATTGGCAGGGGGAAAAAACTGTAGATTTGATCAGATGCTTTGTTGAAAAGAAGCCTTGATTTCTAATGGAACTCTGAGGTATAACTGCACAAATGCAAAATGAACAAATAATATGGTCATCAGAATTCAACTATATTTTCTAATGATGCATCAAGAGGTTGTTTTGAGAGTTCTATGGCAGGGGAAGGGAACTTTCTACTGTCAAGAGGCTTCATCACACCATCTGTTAGGGAGTTGTGTTTTTTTTAGTGTGTGTGGGATCATCATTGCAAAGAGCTGCTTGATGGCCTCATGATATTTTTATTTGTTTATGTCATCTGATATTAATGTGTTAATCTATTCTAGAGGAATTAATCATGCATTAATCACTTCCACCTGGGATGGACAATGACACTGGGAGTCTCCTCGCTCTAGTGCTTTATTTAAATGTGGTGTATCTCCATTTAGGTCTAAAAATACTCAATCAAACCTAAAATAATGATTGCTTTAGTTCATTTAATGTGTATTTGTTTTGTTTAAAAGTTAAGTGCTTCCAAAACTTATCCTCCCTATTTGGTCTAGTTTTCTTAACAACATGTTGAAATTCTTATCACCCCACATCTGTGATTTTACTGATTTGTATAGAATTGTAATCGCACCACGTCCAATGTAGACAGTGAAGGGGAAGGTGTGGATTCTTGAATCCACTTCAACAGTTTCACTGATTGTAATGGGTTCTATTTGCTTTTGATGCAAGAGTCCACCCCTTGGTGATCATGATGCTTGGAATCTGTGAATGATCATAATTTGTGTATAATATGGTTTATCCTTATGGAAATATAAAGAAGCCTTTAACACCAACAATCTTTAGAAAAACAGGGTGCTTTTACCTCACAAAAACAGCACTTTAGCTCAGTTTGAATGAGTTTCCTTTCAGACAGAGATGTAAAATCCAGGATCAGAAAGTCAAAGTCCTCCTCAGTATTTTGTTCCAATCACCTGGATTTGCTAATTAGCACAGTTTTTCAGCCAGGAGAAAGAACTAATTAGTGAAATCAGCTGGCTGAGTTCATGGGTGGAATAAACATATGGCAGGACTTTACACATCCTTTCAGAGGTGCAAAATTGATTTGTTCCCACCCTGAGTGTAAAGCAAAACGAATGATTGGTTGTAGCGAGAACGTGCTACGATTGGTCAGCGCAATGTTGCCATTATCTGATTGGCTTGAGTAGACAGTGGGTGGAGTCCACCTATTTGTGGATTTATCTGCACATCTTGACTTTAAAAATGTTTCAGAATCCACAAATGTGTCCAGCCATCCACAAATGTACAGGAAGTGATTAAGACGAGTTAGACATGTTTGATGCAAATCAATGCTACAAGATGCAAATCTCATTTTATTTATTTGTGAAATTAATTCATTTTTAGTGAAACTCTGATGTCATTCAAATAATTTGAGTTTTCTGAAAACCAGTAGGTAATTTGCTCCGGAATTTTTACACAGACTTGGCAGTTTCGGTCAGATTAAAATCTCAAGTAGGCCTGTGAAACACGAATTTAGCTTCTTTAGCTTTAGTACGCTGGTCACAACATACCTTTGAAGTTCAAAAAATACACTTTAAAGGAGACATATCATGCTTTTAAATCGTTCCTTTTTACATATAAATCATACATTTGTGGTCTATATAAAGTGGAACTGCAATGCTTTGGTCTGAATTCCTCATTATTATAGCTCCACAGGCACCTTTTCTACCCCTTTTCTGATGTGCGTCTGAGAGCAACTCGTTTCGGTGCGGTCTTTTTAAATGCAAATGAGACACGTCAGCCCCCTCTCCAGGATGCAGAGGTGACACTCGGTTCAACTCCACCCCGTTCGGCCATTTTTGTAGTTTGATAGCAGAGATACGATTATCTAGCGGCACAGAAACTTTTGGACATCCAAGATTTGTGTCAACACAGAAAACATTTCATCATTGGATAGTTTTTTCGTTTTATTAAAGTGTTGTTTTATGTCAGCTTAATGCCCGGAACGCTTTTCAGAAAAGATAAGGCAACTTATTTAGCACAATTCACACGGTAATTCAGGAAAAAAATATCTCCGAATGCTCCACATGAAACTTTGGTCTTCCGACCTTTTACCACCGTGTCGATTTATTTTGATTAATATGTGCGAGGGAGAGAGAGCAAGACAGCGCCTAGTTTGGAGACGGTGAAGTCTTGTTTACATTTTCGCCTGGCTGGGCATGCGCGACTGGGTCACTCTATCTTCTCGTTCTTTCGGTTAAACATGCGCCTTGTCACAAGCGCGGCAGTTCATCTACATTACTCACCGATCAAATAAGACTTTGGTGGGACAAAAAAATCGCTTTGGCGGGCGCTAAAACAAGTTCAATGCAGGAAAAACCCTGTTATTGCTGAAGTAACTTAGTTATCCTTGAAGTGCTTCGCGTTCGCGCACACAAAAATGACTTGATAGGTACATTTCCGTTAAAAATAAAACTCAACCAGGCACTTCGAAGAGGTTCTGATGCTGGGAGACGGTGTAATGAAGCGTGTGGGTTACTACATCCAACAACCGAACATTTCGACTTACCCTCTCGTAAGTTCTGCATCTTTGAGCTTGGACTACAAAATCACAGCGAGAAATAAAAATGGCGGATTGCTCGAAGTGTTGAGCCGGTAGTCGATGTCCTTATTTGGCAGTTCCGCTGCAAATACTGTGACGTAATTTTTCACAAAACGTCATAGAGAATAGAAAAATCAGAACAGGTTGAAAAATAAGGCCAAAACAGAATATAAAGATATCAACGAAACACCTGAAGAGACTAATTTCAAATTTTCTATACTTCTAAACACTAAAAATATACAACCAAATGTATTTAAGGGCTAAAAAAGTGAATTTAGCATGATATGTCCCCTTTAAGAACACACAAGAGGATCCATTTAGATTAGGATATTCTGCACACTCCTCCCTTACCTAGGGGCACATCACCTCTGTGTTCATGTGTCTGAATTAATGAAGTTTCAGGGTTATATTGGCACACTGGCATAATCTGTAGTCACATAATGTAGTATAAAGCCAAAAACAATTACATGCATCAATGACTCATAATGCGTTTATAATTCAAAATAATTTCATTACTCCCTTCCTTTTTTACATGATTTCACACTTCATTGTGCGGTATTAAATGATAACAATGGCACACATTAAATCCAATGTCTTTTTTCTCTCAATGTAACTATTATCATTATTAATATAAGCCAATTACTACAGTGCCTCTGTTTTCTCATTCATAACAGCAGAGCTATTAATGGCAGCACCAGCTGTTCTGTTATTTCACTGAAATCTGAAACTAAAGTAATCCATTTTTCTCATGATGTCTCTTGTAATCTGTCTGCTAATTAGGAAGGCCATTATTCATTATGCAAAACCACGTGCACTTTCACGAAAGCCATTCCAAATTATTTCCGTCTAAAGACATGGCTATTATTTTCTCTCCTCTCTATTCCACATATAGAGGTTCTGTTGTGGAAGCTTTCAGGAGTTATATCCCCTTTAAATACAATAAACCTATATAGGCTACCCCTGCTAACTACAGTTACCTGTCTGTGGAACCTCCAGACAATGACGGATGAAACCTCCCTATCAGAACAACTGAAGGAACTTTCTGAGGTGCGCTTTCCAACCCTGCACTGATAGACACTTTCATTAAGTCCCTGTCCTGAAGTCTTTTGTCACTGGAAGACAATGACAAAGAACCAAACTGATACAATATTCTCCTTTCTAGTTCTGTGCCAGCCACTGAAACAACATATTGTACGTAGCCACCGACCACATAATATCCCGTGTAATGTCTCAAAGTAGTTAAAGATTAATGAACCTAATATTAGTATTACTTTCATCACATCTGATGCTTTTGAGTATTGAAGTAGGCTAATCACTATTTTGATGCATTGAGATTCATTCAATGTTCTGGCTTATCTTGTGTTGAAGAGGCTTCAGTTTAATCATTGTTCCTGTGTGCACGGCCAGCAGTCACGACCAAGGACACCGATAAGGTTAATAACAAACTTGATGTGCTATTAGTGTTCGTGTTCTCTGACAGAGCCTAATGGAAAATGAGTAGCTTAATTTATCTGAAATCATGTTGGTAATTAGGCTATTCATGACTATGAATATCTGTAATGTTCTTAATGTTCGATTGTGTGGGTTTCTGTTGCAATTAATGAGTTTGGTAGAAGTGCATCACTCACAGAACTAAGACAGAAGCAATTACAACATGACAAGTTGAGAAATGTTCCTGTTTTTTTTGTTTTTTATATATATATACTCAGCAAGCTTTGTGTTATTGTTATTTTTTCTTTTCTTTTTTCTTTCCCTTTGGAGATTTTTTTTTTTCTGATTTCTTTCTTTTCTTTTTCTTAACTTACCCAAAGTAGCCTTTCTTCAAAGAACCAAAAAATATGTTTAAAAAAAATCTGATTCTGATTGGATAGGTGCAGTCTCGTAATGCATCATATTCATGCATGCAATCAATCAAATCAAAACTGACTTATTTCCTGATCTCATGACAATGGATCTGGACATGTTATTCTGGAAAAAATGTCTTTGAAAATTTTCATCAGAATGTAACTTGCTCTGCCTTTGAAATGACTTTCATTGTTATCAACATTGTTTCATTCGCTCATTTATAGAGAGCTCTTTTCATAATATAATTTATTTCTGATGAATAAAAACAAGTCCCAACTGCACATTTATTTATTTATGTATATTTATAATGAAACAGATTTAAAATTTCATTAAATATAAGACAAATTGAAAGCAGCTCTAATAGTGTCATTATTGAGCTCAATTCAGTTCATTGTTGATTCAGTTCAATTCAATAGCTGTGTAAATTTCAACAATAATGAAATGAGTACATTTTAACTATACAGAAGACAATATTGTCATTATTCAGCTCAGTTCATTCAGAAGCAATGTCAATGTTGCAAAATTCATTCGACTTGAGTAATTGTACTCTAAACCATCAGGTATCAGCGGTGAGAAGAAGAAAGCTACACAAGATTTTAAATTAACAATCTCTTAAATATTTTCTAATTTCACTAAACATTTCATTAAGTTTTGTGAACATTTTTATTAAACATGGACCTTTATGTTCATTAAAAATACTTGTATGCTAAATGTAAGCAACTAATTTAGATCTTTAGTCTTTAATTATACTATACCAGAGATATGAACTATATGGAGTCTATGCTTCACATATCACACAGTCCTGTTCTTTTTGCGTTGGTGCCAAACAGATGTCAGAAGTGTAACATTTCACCTCACTTCTTCCTTTCTCCCAGAGATGCTGTCGATAGAGGCAAAAAAGGGTCTGTCAACCTAAGAGTGTGTGACATTTGATAGATGCTTACAGAGGCTTAATTGGATCACCACAGCAACTAACCACTCCCTGTAGCACTGCCTAGTTAACTCCCTATTGTGACATGACATTGTTCCAATATATCACATCTTATTACTGTCTGTAGCTGGCTTAAGCCTCAAAACAACGTCTGAGCTTGCTAAAGCTTTTTACTTTAACTGGATTTAGATCCAACAAGTCCAGGTGGTTGTCTTTCTGATCTGCTTAGGATTCACAAGCCCTAGATTAGTGCCGAAGAAGATTTGTATTTAGTCTACATTTGTAAGGAAGAATAATTGTATTTTATTTTATTTTATTTTATTTTATTTATTATTATTTATTTATTTTATTTATTTATTTTTTACATATCTTAGGGAGGTCCAAATCTGCAGAAATTTGATGGATGGATAGATTAAAAATGAATAAATAAAAGTTAAGAACAACAAAAGGAATGTAAAAATAAATATATAATAAATAAAGGGAAAAAGTATTAATTCAGTATTATAAATTCAGGATAAAATTGTATTAAAAACTTCTTATATTTGTTAATTTATTCCCTTATTAACTCCTATTATTACATGTATTTGTTTGTTTGTTTGTTCTTGTGACTGTGTTTCTCATTATTGTGACTTTATATCACACAATGCTTTTTTTTATTTTTACTCTGAGGAAGAAACAAGTTTCACATTCATTTTTTTACCATACCTGGTTATATGGTAAAAAAAAATTTAATTGGAACATCAAACATTTAATTCTTATTATGGACATAAGAAACCTTTTAATTATGTGTAATCAAAGTTCATTTTGAATGTCAGTGCTACCCTAGTGAAAAAACCTATACCAAAATATATATAATATATTTGTTTCATACTAAGTATACTACAAAGAAATTATCATATTTACTGACATATCACTTGAGACTTACTGATATAATTATTATTCAACTTTATTTGGAGTACTTCTTATAGTGCAATGCACATTTCTTAATATTGAGCCTTAAAATGTGTTTAATATCACTATATTAGTAAGGAAAGTATCACCTCTGTATAATATCAGTCTGTATAAATCTGTATAAAAAGTTTTTAAATGCAAGATATTTAAAGTGTACCTAAAGTATACTTGCAATGATGATTTTAGCACAATCAAATATACCGGTACTTACAGTAAGTTTATCTTTAGTTGGACCTCAGCACTATTTCTGGATAACTAAAGTGCATTAAGTACTAAATTGGTTGTTAAGTATATCAATTTAGTACCAAAAGTACAATTGCAGGGTTTTTATATTAAGGTACATGTAAGGCTATTTACTCCAATGCTACAAATCCATTAGCATTCAAGCTTCTGTTTGAGTATGATTTATTGCCCTGCGACATAAATGCTTGAATTATATTCCGCTTTGACAATGAACCAGTTTACATCAAACACTTCGATCATCAGTCATGGAGAGATGTTACTTTTAGACAAATTTTAAATGGTTTTAATGGAGCAGAATGCATACAATGATTACATATTGTACAAATACAGATTGTGTCCTTTTATATTCTATATTATTGTTGTAATATAAATATAGTATTTCACTTTTCATGTAAACAAGGTTAGATAAAGATGTTAATGGCATCAAGTAGGCTATAGGCTACATAACCTTGGCGTACAGATGCACAGTATATCAAACACAAGATATGCTATCATCAATGCCAGATGAATGCTATCTGTTACGGTACACTTAACATGCAGCCTGCATTGTGCTGGTGGAGCAACGTCCTCTGAAATCTGAGTGTGATGGATGCTTTTGTGCTCTTTATGCTAGTTTTACCTTTAAAAGTCTTTTAAATAAGATTAAGCCACCCTATGCCTTATATTTCAGAGCATGCACAGGCAGGGCAAATTCGAGACATTTGGAGGCCCTTGGCAAAATTCATGTTGGAGTCCCCCCTGTGCCACATCCCCTACTAAAAAGCACTTGAAACAAATATGATTTCAAACCATTTAATTTAATATATATATATATATATTTTTATAACTAGTGAAAATACCAAATAAATATACTAATGTATTTGAAATACATTTGTTTTATGCTAAGTATAGTACAAATACATTTATATATTTATGTACTTAATAAAAAATTGTCCTGTTGGTATACTAAACTGTTATCCGGAAATAGTGCTGAGGTCCAACTAAAGATATAGTATATTTGATTGTGCTGAAGTGAAACTATTGCAAGTATACTTTAGGTATACTTTAAAATTCTTGCATTTAAAGACTAATAGTGATGGACTTACTAATATTGATATTAAAACACATTTTTAGGCTTAATATTAAGAAATGTGCATTGTGCAATAAAGAAGTACTCCAAATAAAGTTTAATTTAAGTGTCAAGTAATATGTCAGTAAATATGTTAACGGATTTATAGTATACTTAGTATGAAATAAATGTATTTTAAATACATTTTGGTATAGGTTTTTCTCACTAGGGTACACTGCCCCCCTCCACAAAGTTTCACGACCTTGAGGAAAAGAACAAAGTCCTGAAACCGTCTCTGCGCCCTCCTGACTCTCTGATGCCGCAGCTGCTCTTCTTGTGTTACTGTAGCAGAGCTATCTGAATGCAAAGCTTGAGAAGCTCAAGAACCGGTGTGGCTGCATGTTGGACTGCCAGGGGACTGGAAGTGCTCGACTGGGGTCCTGCCTCGCCTCCCAGGGTAGGCATAACTTTAGAGGAGCCCAGTGCCGAAGCTGCAGCGGCACTTCACCTGTAAAGTGCCAATCTATCTCAGTTCCCTTTATATAGGCAACTAAACACAGTAAACAACTTCTCCAGTTCTCTCCTGTACAGTGCACGGCCCAATCCACTGGGAGGCAAGTTTAGGGCACCTGCCCTTCTTTCTCTGAGGGTACACCCACACCAACTCTCCAGCTGTGATATGTTGCCCTTTTACGTTCAGGTCGTAATTCTGTTTCTGCTGGGTCCCTGCTTTTAACAGCTGCTTCCTCACAGAATTATGAGTGGCTTCCACTGAGTCCTGAAGCTTTCTAGCATACTCAGGGCCCGGTGGCAGTCGCATCAGGTGGTCTCCTGAAAGCCATTTGCCCAGGAGTTGGGCCAGCTGTTCCACCAGTGTCCTATTAAACCTCGCTACAAGGTCATTGCTTTGGGGGTGCAAAGGGGTGGTCCTTGTTTTGTAGATTCACAATTTTTCACACATCACTGAGAAGACACGTGACTCAAAGTTCTGGCTTTGGTCGCTGTGTATGGATTCTGCGACCACGAACCGGCTCAACATGCCGTCTAATAACACGTCTATCACTCTCTTGACTTCTTGGTAAGCTTCTGGCCACTTAATGAAATAATCCATTTCAATCAGCACAAACCTGTTACCCCTCTCTGAACATGAGAAAAGAACCATTACATTCACCCCCAACCCCTAGGGGAACTGTTGTAGAGGAGTGAGGGACCCGCTAGTTGGGCCCTAGCGGGCAGTACAATCATCGCACCACTGACAAAAATCCTCTACATCTCTCCTCATGAGCCCCCAGTAAAAACTCTGTCTGACACGTTGGAGTGTTTTTGAAACCCCAAAGTGTCCAGACCCCACTATTCCGTGGGCAGCCCTGATAATCCCCTTACGCAGTGACCTGGGCACTACCACCTGCCACATCCCCTCCCCAGTGGCGGGGTCTTTCCACTACCTCTATAACACCCTGTCTTCCAGGCGCAAGTCCTTAAATCTGGCCCATGAAGTTTTTGTGGACAGAGACAGAATGGCCACTTCCTCCCACAAAGGTCGCTGCTGATTTTGGACCCACTGGATAACTGGCTGCAGGTCCACATCTTCCTCTTGCAGCTGCTTCCAGTCCTCTACACCCACTTTCCCCCTCACCAAACACACCGGCGTCTCGCCATGCTTACACACCAAGGGAGCACCATTGGCATCCAGGTTCTCCAGCTCTCTGTCCGTGGCGTTCTTCTTGTCACAGTACTGACACTCATCGACTGAGAATGGGCGACAAGAAAAAGCATCTGCATTTGCATTGCCTGACCCTTAAGTTCCTCAATCCAGCATGCCATTTGCCCCTCTGGTTCTTTGAATGATTAGCCACTGCTAATGATCAGTACGTACAGTGAAATGTAGCCCACACAGGTAATACTTTAAGTGTCTGACTGCAAAAATCACAACAACAAGTTCCCGTCTGGTGACACAGTATTTGCGTTCGGCCTTGTTGATCACTTTGCTGTAGTAGGCCACAACTCGATTACCCCCAACCCCCACCTGAGAGAGAACCACCCCCATACCCACATTGCTGGCAGAGGATACCGGCGGCTGTGACTAGAGCCTCTTTCAGGGCAGCAAAAGAGTTTTGACACTCCTCAGTCCAAGCGGAGGACTTGTCCTTTTTCAGCAGGCGGAAAAGCGGATCTGCGATTTTGGAAAACACTTGTACAAGACTCCTGAAATGAGGCCCCAAAAAACTTTTAAGGTGCTGCAAAGTTGTGGGAGTGGGCCAGTTGCTCATTGCCTGCACCTTCTCTTCCATTGTGCCAATTCCCTGCCCCAATCCTTTAAGCCAATACCTCAACATCTCTCATCATGGGGGTGGGATGTTCTGGAGGTTCTAATATTTAACCCTGTTTACGAGTGAACGTGCATCACGTGATCAACTGCTAAATTTAAATGTGCTTTTTCGTGTTGGCTGGTGCTGATCCAGAGACGGACGCGCTCAGCGCTTGTCTTATATCACAAACTTTTCAGTGTTTTCAACCACACATGTTTATTTTAGGTTTCAGACATTTAAAAACACATAAGTACTGGCAAAACAATACATAGTTTGTAAAATACACACTGTCTATGGAAGCAGCAATAACAATCCTTTCGATTATAAATTGATGAGGTGTTTTATTCATATCAGATACACATTGTGTAGGTACCTATAAAGTTTACTCTATTCTTCCCCCAGTTCACCGGCCACTTACTTTCATGTATTTTGAGATAAGTGGATGAATTTACGTGTTGTAAATCAGACAGATCAGATTCTTGCAGCGCCCATCACGTGTTATAGATCAACTAACAAGATCATTATAAAGGTTTTTAAACGACAAAACACATTTACTTACACGTATTTGAGAATCGGCATATCAGGAAGTTGATGACATAGCTAACAAGTTTGTGAATATTTTAAATATTTTTGTGGTCAAATTCATTCATTAATGAGCAGTTTTTACAGTATACAAACCCAGTGTATAAAAAGTGATACCCAACCAATAAATTATCCCTAAAATCTCAGGAAATTCTAGGTGAATAAAACTGATGTTGCACCTATAATCTTGTGTCACATCTACCAGCTGGAGTGCCCATGATACCCACCAGAGGGCACTCCTCTTGGAGTCCTTTGCTCTCCTACCATGAACTGCATTTCCCATAATCCTTTGCCTGAACTCATTAAAGGGATAGTTCACTTTGAAATAAAATTTTGGTATGTTTTAGCTTACCTCAAGGGCATCCAAGATGTAGGTGTCTTTTTTTCCGCAGTAGTTTCAATTTTGATATTTTTAGGTCAAACCGTTCTTGTCTGACAGTCATATCATGCAGGTCTATGGTCACGGTCTCAAAGAGCATGCACAGAGTCCAAATTAAAACAATTCCCCATCGTCCAAATTAAACAATTCCCCATCGTAAGTACACATTGATGGCCAAAGACACGAAACGAGCGGTTTGTGTGGGAAAACGAACAGTATTTATATCGTTTTTAGCTCTTATACACAGCCACGTCCAAGTGATCTGAGGGCACGCGCGCATCCTGGTGTGTGACGTGTGCGCAGACTGGTGCATAGATATATATACACTAGATGTCGCCTTGGCTACGGCAGTTCATTGGAACGAATGTCTTTAATGCGACATCTAGTGTATATATAACTATGCACCAGTTTGCGCACAGGTCACACAGCAGGAAGCGCGCGTGCCCTCAGATCACTTGGACGTGGCTGTGTTGTAAGAGGTAAAAACGATATAAATACTGTTCGTTTTCTCACACAAACCGCTCGTTTCGTGTCTTAGGCCATCAATGTGTACTTACGATGGGGATTTGTTTAATTTGGACGATGGGGAATTGTTTTAATTTGGACTCTGTGCATGCTCTTTGAGACCGTGACCATAGACCTGCATGATATGACTGTCAGACAAGAACGGTTTGACCTAAAAATATCAAAATTGAAACTACTGCGGAAAAAAAGACACCTACATCTTGGATGCCCTTGAGGTAAGCTAAAACATACCAAAATTTAATTTCAAAGTGAACTATCCCTTTAAGTGTGATTAGGTTCAGCTGTTTCTCATTATCCTGTTAAGCTCAGCCTGTTTAAAGGCACACTATGCAAGATTTGTACCCTAATATAACAGCTTTGAAATCATTTCGATGGTAAACAAACTCGTAGTAGGGCGAATCATTTGCCGCTGGAAAAACTAGCAATGCAGGTTTGAGAGGTGGCGCCCCGACAAATCTTGCAAGAATCACGACTTGCTTTACAGCACGACGTCACATACATGAAGCAAGCCTCTATGGAAGACACTAGCACTAGCATTTCAGACGTGAATCATGGCAGAGTCGACGAAGAAAGCGCGGTCGGAAGAGTGTAGAGATGGCTCTGCGTAAGTGGTATTTACGACAGTAAAGTTAAATACAAGTACTCCACGGTGACTCTAGGGGTCGCTGTTTGAGAAAAACGGAAACTGCATAGTGTGCCTTTAAGCCAGTGGTTCTCAACTCCAGTCCTCGGGACCCGCTGCTCTGCACATTTTGTATGTCTCCCTTATTTAACACACCTGAATCAGATCATCAGCTCGTTAAGAGAGACTCCATGAACTGAACTGAGTGTGTCAGATAAGAGAGACATACAAAATGTGCAGAGCAACGGGTCCCGAGGACTGGAGTTGAGAACCACTGCTTTAAGCCCTGTGTCTTCATTCACTCTTTGTGAACTCTTGTTCAGTCACACTGGAATTCTGAGTGCAATCGCTATGGTGTCCTGTGTCATGGTTTTTGTTCTTCTGCTTGGTTTTCTGGATTTCCCTGTTTGCCTGTGTTTTCTGCTCAGCTGTTTATTAGCATTATCTGCCCTGTGTTTTTTGACCACACTTCTGGATTACCGTAATAAATATACATTTGGATCTTCAGCCCAAGTCTTGGAGCACAATGTGACACCCTGCTTTTAAGTCTAAACTTGACATAAACTGTAAACTGTCCCTCAAATCTGATTGGTTAACTGGAATGTTGTTCCAAGATCAACAAAAATGCACTTGGTGAAATTAGGTTCTGCGAAATGCCATGCATCACTTTGTGTTTGTGTTGATGTAACAACCCATTAGGTGGGTGCAGACCTGACTGGGTGCAGATAAGTTCTATCAGGGGGCCTAATCACAGGGAAGTGTTTAAGTAATTGAGGATTCTCAGCTGGCTGAGCAGCCAGTCTGCTTTTATCTCCTGTTCGTGAAAGGCTCATAACTCAAACGCCTCTCTGTGCTTCATTCACCTCTCTGCAGGAGGTTTTGCTTGTATTTCAAAGCTGTTTACAGGAACCTGAATGTTTATATAATCAATAACAGAAATGCTCAGATTTTGAGATACATACAGGTGGCTGCTCATAGTTTTGGGTTTTTGTAGACTGAAAAACGGGGTGCTAATGATTCTAATCTATGGGTTATTGCCAAATTCAAAATAAAACCAAATTCAACATAAATAACGCCAAGAATATCAATTAGGGGTATATCCAGTATGTAGGCTAGGCCTATTTTCAACATATAAACTATGCTGTCTCGTATTAAATGTTTCGGTGTGAGGAATCATCATTCATTTTATTACCATTTTTGAAAAAGTAAATGTACTTTTTAATTATTATTACTTTTTTCAACTTTTTTTTGCAATTCACAGGCTGAAAAAAAAAAGTCAGCACAAAATGTTTGCTGGGAGTTTATTCCCTGTACCCTGTCAGCGTATACTTTAGGGGTTGTTAAATCCGCTTTAGCCAAAGTTGAGAGTGTTTGTGTGAACCCTCTTTTGGTGGATTAGCTCTTTCTCTGTAATGGAAACTGAGGCGGCTGGTGCTAGCGTGGTCAGTTTAGTGAGTTTGGATTTGTTTTGCTGAACAAGCTGATCTGTCACTTTGGGGGAAAGAAAAAGCTTTTTCATGGCTTGAGAATTACACATTACGCAGTGTTGTGTTGAAGGCAGTCAGTGATAGGCACCTCATTAGGAGACAATGTGGATCAGCGCAAATCAATTAAACATGGAAAAAAGTTTACAAAGTGTGGTAATGGTGCAGTCAGTGGACAATGTTATAAATTTATACTTAAAAGTTTAAATTCAAGTTCGTATTGTTACCCAGCTTGAAATACCTACTTTATAAATAATACATGGTTTTAAAACTGAATTGCTTACTCTTTCTTTTTCATTATAGGCTAGCTAGTGTATGGTTTTTCCTGAGGAAGCTTTTCTTTAATGATTTCAATTTGACTTAGAAAATAAACAGTAAATCCTCATATTGCTGACAAGGTGAGTTTGTAAGTTGCTAAATGTAGTAAATATTTTTTAAGTCCCCTTAAGAATATGCTCATGATAATCTTTTTTGTGACCGACAATATTTTGTCACCATACGCAGGATTATACTGCCTCCTGCTGGATATAGTTAATCATTAAAAGTGATTTATCCCAGTTATTTTCATAGACAGTAAAATAAAGGTTATTTTAGCGCCTTCATGAGATTCTATTCTATTCTATTTGTTTATTTATTTATCATCCCATGTCTCCCCAAATCATTTAAAAAATGACCACACAAAAAAGAAAAGAAAAGTTAATCTTTCTTATACATTTCCTTAATACATTGGATAAAAGTACAATTTTCGCTATGTGTAGGCTATTAACTAACATTAAAAAACTAGAAATATTACATATGTGTCTTCATTTTTATCTTTCTCTTTCTGGAAAAGTCTTAGCTCTTTATTTCCATTCTTAGAATCCTCTTTGTTTAAATGTTCAATTAAATTATAGCTAAATTCCCTTAAATTGCTATATATATATATATATATATATATATATATATATATATATATATATATATATATATAATATGTCACAGCTCTAGAAAGGTACTGCATACAAAAAATTACTTAAGAATAAATTATTTACAAGCTCTGACACGTTTTTTTTCCCCTTTCAAAATATGTGCTGAGTAGCCAAAAATAACAGGGAAGTCTTTAAACATTATGGACAAATGTGTAACTAGGTGTATGGAAGCCCATTTCCACCACATAAGAAAAAAGTCCTGGTTAGTCGTAGAGAAAAAGTCGAAAGTATTAGACAAAAAGTCAAAAATAAGATAAAAAGTCGAAATTAGGACATATGTAATTATGAGATAAAGTCCAAATTCGATGGGTCATTTCTTGACTTTTTATCTTATAACTTAGTATGTCACGACATTTTACTCATAATTATGACTTAATTATGTCATAAAGTCATAATTATGACAAAAAAATCAATATTATGTCAGAAGTAGCTTTTTTCTTTTTAATGTGGCAGAAATGTGCTTTAAAAAAATCCAACCATTGGTCAGATGCTGAAATGGCAGAAAAATAAACCTCGTGATCAGGGGCGATTCCAGGATTTTATAAATGGGGGGGCACAGGGGGGACCAAGAACCAGTAAGGGGGGGCCCATGGGAAATCAGAAAATTCAACTGGAAAAACTTCTAAAGTAGAACAGTCTTTTTATTTTTCAATAAATTATTATGCAGTCTTTACTTGCATACATCATTGTTTATTCTTTCAAGCAGATATATTTATTTGTATGAATTAAATTTTATTAAAGCTATTATTAAAGAGCAGTGAATGCTTTTCTCTTTTTATTTTGTTGTTTGAACAATATTAAGTGTACAGAAGGCATTAGGTTTATTACGCACTGTCACTTTAAGACCGAGTGTGCAGATCCAATTGCACTGCTAATGCACATCCGATATTCTCACAACTGTACGTTCTGTAAAGACATAACCGACTGTGTTTTACGTGAATACTCTCAAAAACGGACATTTAGACAACATGTTGTGTGTATTTGTCCATTCAGACGCGAAAGAGAGTTCAATTCAGTCCATTGCGCGCAGCGCGCAGGGCTGCACTCTTCGGGTCGCGCGCGTGTGTGTGTGTGTTCGCACAGAAAAACATACCGAAGCTCTCTTTCGCGTCGTCACTCTTATTCAGATCTGTCCATATGTCTGCCCTTCTCTTTCTCCCAGACGTTTACATTTTTGAACGATTTGTGAGACATGCAGCAAGCGCATTCCAACTCGTGTGCCGCTGGGTAGATCAGCACGTTACAATTCAAATGTGCGCATCTACCACAAACGCAAATCAGTTCTGACTGGATCTCTCGTCCCTCCCTAACATTTTCGTCTATTTTTTATTCGTTGTTCATAATTCATAGTTGTCGTCATTTAAAACTGTTTTTTATATAGTTATCGAACGTGTTAGTCTGTGAAAAAATGTCGTTGACGAAAATAATGACGAACATTTTTCGTCAACGAAATTTACTATATATACTGTAATTGAGTGTGTATACCATAAACAGTGACGTATCGAGGTGTCTCTCTCCTGAGTCCTGACTCCTGTTTAAAAAACGCAGACCAGAGATTCTGCTTTGCGAATCGCAAATCAAGCAGTGATTGACAGCGCTCTGATCCAATGGCGTTGGACATTGTCATGTTGACAGTAAATCTAGCCCAATGATGTTAGGGGGGCACCAGGGGGGGCCAATCATATTCCAGGGGGGGCCGGTGCCACCCCGTGCCCCCCTTCTAGACACGCCCCTGCTCGTGATTCTTTTATAGTGGGTGGCTTGTTAACAGGTGTCGTGACAGCTCCCTCGTGATTCCCTCGCTGGCCAAACTACACACACCCACAGCGAACCATGCAGCGAACAAATCAAAACAAGGAAACTTGAACTTCCTTGTTTATCACATGTGCCGAGGGAAGCTCAAGCTGCAGAATTGCAGGGGGCTATTAGTGCAGCGGGTGTACTCATAAACAAGCACAGCCAAACGAAATCAATTAAATAACAATTAATCCTTGTCGTAATTATGTTAATTAATATTTAAAATAAAATAAAACGTCTGTTAACCTTTCTTTAAAAAATTAAAGATGCATAACATTATCCGTGTCCCACTTACATCATGGTACATTCCGCCCTGAAGCTGATTTGATTTCCCGCACCTCCTTCCGCATTTGAATGACTGAACCTTTTAGAAAACTTCGCGGACAGACAATGAAGCCAACGTCGGTTCCTAATATTTTGGTTATATCTTTATTTATTTTCTCACAGTTTGTTCGAGGGGTAAGAATCAATGCGGTTGCTGCACCAGAATGATCTATACTTCATTATAAAGTTTATCAGGCTGTTTTGAGATTTACTCATTACCACATAACGTTATATTTGCAGCTGGAGGATTGCAGAAGTGGAATGTTTCCACCAAAAGGACCAACGTACTGCTGTTACTCTTCTCATATGTCCAATTATTTGTGCTCCTACATTTCATATACTTCTTTTTGGTCTTGTCTGATTATCTGATTTGATAACATGTTCAACTTCTCTTGTCATTTATCTAGGTTTAAAGGTAATGTGAGCTGGTACACTGTAAATCTCGATTTACCCCCTAGTGAGAGATGGACGCAAGTGATCAAAGATAAAAACACAGAGGTACTGTCTCCTTAATATAATGCACTAACTTTTAGGGGTCGGACCTTTGTTTCTGTCAGTATTGTACATGTTTTTAATACTGATTCTCTGCTGTCTCATGGAGGATGCAACTTTCTTGTGTGTCTTGTGTTTCCTGTGATTGCTTTTACATCATTAACAACATTAAATCATGTTGCTTTTCAGTTGTTCTCAATGGTACAGTCAATAAAAGACATAGCCAAGGGCTTTTTCCATGGAAAACTTATTGATTTAGTTGACGAGGAGCTGGTAAGCAATTAAACGTATGAACAAACTCAAGACATCTATAAAAACTCTTGGATATTTTGATTGTGTATGTATAGAGTACCGGTCAAAAGTTTGGAAACATTACTATTTTTTAAAGTTTTTAAAAGAAGTCTCTTATGTTCATCAAGCCTGCATTTATTTGATTAAAAATACAGAAAAACAGTTATATTGTGAAATAGCATTACAATTTAAAATAATGATTATCTATTTTAATATACTTTAAAATATCATTTATTTCTGTGATTTTTCTGGTTTTCAGAGTCACATGATCCTTTAGAAATCATTCTAATATGCTGATTTATTAATGTTGGAAACAGTTGTGCTGCTTAATTTTTTTTTTTTTTATAACCTGAGATACTTTTTTCAGGATTATTTGACGAATAAAAAGTTTAAAAGAACAGCATTTATTTAGAATAGAAATCTTTTGTAACAATATACACTATCGTTCAAAAGTTTGGGAACAATATATATATATATATATATATTTTTTAAGAAATTAGTACTTTTATTCAACAAGGATGCGTTAAATTGATAAAAGGTGATGGTTTTTTTAATAAATGCTGTTTGTATGAATAAATGCTGTTAACGTTTTATTCATCAATGAATCCTGAAAAAAGTATCACAGGTTCCAAAAAAATATTAAACAGCACAACTGTTTCCAACATTGATAATAACTATCATCAGCATATTAGAATGATTTCTGAAGGATCATAAGACACCGAAGACTGGAGTACTTGCTGATGAAAATTCAGCTTTGCATCACAGAAATAATTTACATTTTAAAGTATATTAAAAAAGAGAACCATTATTTTAAATTGTAATAATATTTCATAATATTACTGTTGTTGTTTTTTTGTTGTTGTTTTTTTTTTTATGAAATAACTGCAGGCTTGATGAGCATTAGAGACTTCTTTCAAAAACATTAAACATAGTAATGTTTCCAAACTTTTGATTGGTACTGTACAGTATTGATATTTTGTTATTTTATATATTTCTCACTGTTTCATAGCCATTGATTGTGGACACACTTCCACACCCTTTCAATGAAGAAATTAAGGGAATAGCAGCAGTTTCTGGCATCCCTCTGGGTGAGATTTTTCTCTTTTGATTATTTTTGTTATTCTTTACATTTGATGTAAAACTTGACAATATACTAAACAATGTAAAATCAAAGAACACACAAACAACAATGGTGCAATCCATCAAAACAAAGGCACTCACTAATTTAGCTAATAAAAGGACCCCAACTTTAATCTATGATTTACATATATATTTTATTTTATTTTATATAACCCTCTAGGCGAGATTACGCTGTTCAATATCTTTTATGAGGTTTTCACTGTTTGCACATCACTTGTTGCAGAAGACTTTAATGGTGAGAAGATATAAATCAGTTCACATAATGTTTTTGATCAAATTAAATGACACATTTAGGTGTTTTATTATGTATTTTCTTTCTTTTTTTTTGTTCAGGAAATATTTATCATGCCCGGAATTTGGATTTTGGACTATTTATGGGGTAGGATGTGTTTATTTGCCAGATATTTGAGAACACATTGAATTTTCTGCAGCATGCATATTTTTCAAATAAAGTCATAAGAATATTGTGGGTTTTTTTATGAAGGTGGGATCGACAGAATAAAACATGGACTTTAACCGAGAAGCTTAAACCTCTTGTGGTGAATGTCAATTTCGAAAGGAATAACAAAACCGTGTTTAAATCAACAAATTTTGCCGGATATGTTGGCATACTCACTGGAGTTAGACCTGTAAGTGAATAAACCTAAAAAAATATGATGGTTGTGTTTGTGTAAATGTAAAGCAAGTAACTTTTTTTACTTGTTTAGGGTGAACTGACCCTAACAATGAATGAGCGTTTCAACTTTGATGGGGGTTATATTGGTAAGATTTTATTAAAATGATCTTAACAATTGAAATCTAAGTGTCAAGTGTATAAACAGTTCTGCTTGAATGTTAAAAGTTTGTAAATAACTAACTACAGTATTAATTTCTTCTCAAGATTAGCTACAAATCATGGGTACAGCTAGATGTTCTTGATGGTTGACTGGTTAGATAACATAGTGAACTCTCACAGGGATTCTGGAATGGATTATTGGCAAGAGAGATGGAATGTGGATGGGTTTTCTCACTCGCAAAGTCCTGGAAAATGCTACAAGGTACATTCAACAACACTAGCATAACATGAAAGCACAACTTCATTGATTTCGCTGTCTTAACCAAGAGTCACATAGTTCTAAGTCACACAGTGTTAATGTAATAACAAAATAGCATCAGAATAAGAGAAATTTACACAGTAGTGACCAGCATATGAAAACTGACTTTATTCAAATATTATTAAAAATGTGTTTTAGATTTTGTAAGATAATTATAATAATTATTATTGTTAATCGTATTTGCTTATTTTTGCATGGTAAAAAAAAAACTATTTATTTTTTTTGGGCCAAATAATTTTGTCATATAAATAGCTTAACCAAGTCTAGTGTTTTGTTCTTCCCTCATATTTAAAATATTTAAACCATTTCCATGGTATCCCTTCTGGATATCACTTTTGGCCACTACTGTGTGTGTGTGTGTGTGTGTGTGTATGTACATGTATATGTATGTGTAGCTTCTATTCAAAGTAAAAACAGGAGAAAACTAATAAGCAGCCTATTTTTTTTATTTTTGCTTGCAGTTACGAGGAAGCCAAAGCCCAGCTCTCTCTGACGAAACTGCTAGCACCTGCTTACTTCATCTTGGGTGGTAACCGAACGGGACAGGGTTGTGTGATAACCAGGACTAGAATAAACACGTTAGACATCTGGGAGTGAGTAAATCATATCTCATTTCTATCTGCAATGTTTAAAACTGCCCTCTGAAATTGTTGTTACTGTTGGTGATGTTTAAGACTTGATATGGACCTTGGGAGATGGTACGTCCTGGAAACGAACTATGATCACTGGGACGAGCCTATGATCTTTGATGACCGCAGAACACCGGCAATGAAGTGCATGAATCAAACCACACGAGCGGTATGTGGCATTTTGTTTTAGAAATAAAATGGCTTTGTAGTAGCAATTTAGAGTAGTTGAATTAGTTTACAAGCACTTTTAAAATTAGCTCAATTTGTAACTGAACTTTCATAAAGACATGTTTAATAATGGACAACAAAAAAATCCAATTTTTAATTTCCACAGAAGATTTCTTTGTCATCTATATATGATGTTCTGTCAACAAAACCAGTTCTTAATAAGGTAAGTCTGCCTTTCAAATGAGTTAACAAAAGCCTCAAACTATATGTCATGCTTTTTGTTTTCATTTATTTTATGTATGGTATGAGTTGGAGAGTGTGTTTGATAACATTTCTGCATCAAATGGTCAAGTGTTGTATAAAGTCATAATGAAGCCATTTTCTGTCCTGTCTTCACAGTTGACAACCTACACCTCATTAATGGAAGTGTCAACTGGAACTCTGGAGTCTTATATCAGAGACTGTCCAAATCCATGTACACCGTGGTGATCTGCCATCACCTCTGAATGAGCTGAGGCGTCAGGCATAATATTATGGAATACTGTTCCTGATCTGTTATTACAGGGCCAATGTGCATGTACAGGAAGGAGTGTGTAAAAAACGTAATGGTCGCAATTCTATTAACTTTCAGATATCTGTTCTCATGGACACGTCTGTTATAACTTAGAACTTTATATTATAACTATGTATTATAACTATAATTAAGACTGCTTTATCACTGCAACACTTTGTGAAAATCATAAATGTTTCGCTTGCATAACAAACTTTGAGTAACCCCACATTTTAAATAGAAATGTTTTTGTGTGCTCTTTGATCGGCATGTCCATACATAAGTTAATTTCAATAAGTGTTGCCTTTTTTCTATGAGGAAATCAATTTTTCTGAAATCCTTGGTGATGCCAAAAAGTATTTTTGTAATTTATAATTGTTGGTGTCTCTTTCTGGGAATGTGTTAAATGTAAATTCTGGAAATATTTTTTTTCAAATGAAATATATAAATCTGGTAATTCTATAATAAAATGTTGCTTCAATAAAGGCATCTTTTCAGCATAATTGCTGGTCTAGGAAAAAAAAAAAAGAGCAGAAAAAAAAAAATTTTGCTTTTACTTTTGTTGTGTATATGCATGTCAATATGGAAGCTTGTTTCTGCCACAAAATAAAACTTTTTAAAAGATAATTGCGACTTTTTATCTCAGAATTGCGAGATATAAAGTCAGAATTGCGTGAAATAAAGTCGCAATTGCATCTTATAAACTCACAATTGTAAGATATAAAGTCAAATTCTTAGGAAAAAAAAGACGGACTTTTTTTTTTTTACCTCAGAATAGTTTATATCTCACAATTCTGACTTTATAACACGCAATTGCGACTTTATATCATGCAATTCTGACTTTATATCTCCCAATTGCGACTTTATTTCTCAGAATTGTGACTTTATATCTCGCAATTGCGACTTTATTTCTCAGAATTGCGACTTTTATTTCTCAGAATTGTGACTTTATTTCTCACAATTCTGACTTCATATCTCGCAATTCTGAGAAAAAAAGTCAGAATTCTGACTTGATATAGCCTATTGCAATTGTGAGGGAAAAAAGTCGCAATTATTATTATTTATTTATTATTCAGTGGCGGAAACAAGCTCCCATATGTATACCATATGGAAGCTTGTTTCCGCCACAGAATAAAACATTTTAAAAGATAATTGCGACTTTTTATCTAACAATTGCGAGTTTACATCTCGCAATTCTGACTTTATATCTCGCAATTCTGACTTTATAACACGCAATTGTGGCTTTATTTCACGCAATTCTGACTTTATATCTCGCAATTCTGACTTTATAACACGCAATTGTGGCTTTATTTCACGCAATTCTGACTTTATATCTCGCAATTCTGAGAAATAAAGTCAGATTTGCGAGATGTAAACTCGCAATTGTGAGATAAAAAGTCGCAATAATCTTTTTTGTTTTATTATTATTTTGTGGCGGAAACAAGCTTCCATACTACCATCAGCACAAAACATGCATTATTTTTGGGTGAAACACTCCTCTCTCTATCAATGTGCTTCACACATGTTTTTCCCATTTTTACTTTATGGGTGAATCAAATCAGGTATTTGTTCCTGTGGATCAGACATTCTTTAATCATCATTGTTCTATTTATTTTTAAATAAATATTCTCATGTTTTATATTCAATAAATATAGGCTATACATAAATACAAGTTACACAGCACTCTGACTTTTTCATTTGAAATCACTTCTTAACTGGAGTGTCATTAATTTGTCCAAATTTTACTTGAACAAATTGAAGGTCAAACTCCCCATAATTTTCACTTTCATGGAACAGCGTTGAACAGTTTTAGTGTTGTTTTTGACGTTAAATGTTTTTGGGAGCTGTTTGTAGTTATCTGCACATCTGTTTTGATCCAAAGTGACTCAGCCCAAAGTAGTGCACGTCCAACCACAGGAAATTTGGTCAGGCACCAGAACAGACCTCAGGAGCATTTGTACAAGCTGTTGAGTCTGTAGTTCTTCTTTAGTGCACAAATTGAACTGAACACGAGATCACTTGGTGTCGATCTTTCATCTTTAATTACGACATTTAATGAGAACATCTACGATGTCAGTTTTGTTCATCATTTGGATGCTTTGTACTCTGGATTTGTCAGACTCTGTAAGTGTCTTACAATTCATTCTGCTATTTTCTTGTGTGTTGAAATTATCTTTAGTTACAGGTAAATTAAAAAGTGTTTATTTTATGGTGAATTTACAGCTGTCATTCTGTGTCGTGTGCATTTAGGCACCTGACGAATGTGACGATGAGTTAGAGCGTCTTCGAGCGGAGATGAAAAATTTGGAAGTTCGCCTTTCAAAGCAACATCAACTTATTCAACGATTAACGAATCTCAACCAGATGAATGAACGTTCCCAAAATGTGGGCTCGATTTATGACATGGGAGAGAAACAGTACATGGGTCAAGGCTCTATATTATTTTATTAAGATATGGTATTCACTGTCCTTGTATAAATATGTTGTATTTGTTTGATTATAATGGCACAAAGCAGCACTAACAAAAATCAATCTGCCATGTACAGATTGTGCTCAGATCTTCAAAAATGGCGACATGCAGAGTGGATTTTACATGATTAAACCACTGCTGAGTCCAACCCTGATCAGAGTGTACTGTGATATGACAGAGGGGGGTGGATGGACAGTATTCCAGAGACGCTCAGATGGCAATCAGTCATTTGACAGGTATGGAAAAGTTCATTGTTGTGACTGTGAGAAGAGATGTGCTTTTAAAAAAATTAAACATGATTTATTTATATATTTTTTTAGAGATTGGAATGATTACAAAACAGGATTTGGTGACATGAAGTCTGCTAATGGAGAGTTCTGGTTAGGGAATGATAATCTCCATTATTTGACATCTCAAGGTGAGTAAATCTATATATCTAAAATGCATACAAACTGAGACAGATGTAATGCGTGTCATAATTTATCTGAATTATCTATTATTACAAGGAAATGTTGAATGCTTGATTCTGATTGGCTGATGAACGTTCTAAGGTGTCTGCACAGCTAAAGTCCAGGCAGGTCTTACAGTTCCATATATACTTTACCAAATGATTGCAGTTATTTCAAAGGTCCTTACAGCCTAAAACTGGGAGAATGATGGAGTGGAGGCTGAACAGAGGAGGGATGGAGGGCCAGGCCCGTGTGGCAGAAGTAGATCTAAAGAACAAGGCGGAGCCGACAGTTCAGGAAACCAATCTCCACAGCTGTTGGAGCCCAATACACAAAGCCTTCACTCCCGAAGAAATCCTCAGGGGAAACTTGATGTGTGCTGGTTATGACATGAGGAGACTATGGTATGGCGGCCATGATGTGACGAGACTCTACTGCATGATTGCAGGATTCCTCATCTGATATTCCCACAGTAAATGAAGAGCCGCTCAGCATTAGGGCAAAGTCAATGTATTCCAGGGAAAAATGGATCTTACCCTCTGGCATTCCCAAAAGAACGGATTTGTTTAAACCCGCATGGAATATGTCATTAAGATTATTATGATTTCATTCAAGTCCACAGTGCAACAGTTGGCATAACTTCTCTACATACTCCTCTGAGGTCGCCCTGATGAAGGCACAAGAGGCGAACTGCTGGTTCATACCTTTTCTTTTGTATGGTCTTGTGTTCTGTCATGCACTGGCTTGATAATCCACAAAATATGCTTGACGCAGAAGAATGATGAAAATACATTTAACAAACTCCAGGAACCAAACAGAGATGCATACCAGCACGAAACATTAACACAAAACAAAGAACAGACGAAGACTGAGGGTTTCAAGACACAAGATGACAAGGGGCTAAATGAAGGACAGGTGTAGGTGATTAGATGACATGGTAACAAACAGAGATAACTATGGAAACAGGAACTAAATCACAGGAACAACAATAAAACAAATAAAAGCAAATAAATATAACAAACAATAGGATAAAAATATTTGTCTAATAATTTAACAGCCCATCGTCAATTATTTCTTATATTATATTATATTATATTATATTATATTATATTATATTATATTATATTATATTATATTATTTATCTTTCAGTTTTTTCATTAAAACACCTTCTGTTACGCAGATGATTACACCCTGAGAATCAGTCTGGAAGACTTTGAGGGCAGCTACCGTTTTGCAGTGTACAGAAAGTTCAAAGTGGATAATGAACAGGTTTTTATTCTTTTTTTTTTATTAATCTCTTCATATTGTGATTAATGATGTGTGAATGCCCATGATGAACCAACAGGTGGCTTGTGAAGTTTCTAATAAATCAATATTCTATTTTCATTAAGAACAAAAAGAAGGGGTTACACAAAATTACAATTTTTATACTTCATTTTGTGTTCTGAATGGTATAATATCTGTGTGCTGTTTAATTAGTCAACGTTTAAACTATCTCATTTGTCTTTTCAGAACCATTACCAGCTCCAGTTTGGTGCATACACAGGAAACGCAGGGGACGCTCTCTCTGGCAGTTATCATCCTGAGGTCCAGTGGTGGGCCAGCCACCAAGGAATGAAGTTTAGCACACGAGACAGGGATAATGACCGCTACGACCGCAATTGTGCTCAGGAGGACAAGGGTGGCTGGTGGTTTAACAGGTTTACATCTAATAACATTGACAGAGCTTTTCACATAACAATGACAATTACAACACAGGTCATTTTTTTGTATGTAGGGCAGTTCTTCTCAAGTAACCACATTTCTAGTTCGTCACATTTTTGTATGTTGTTTCACCTGTATTCCTCTAGATGTCACTCTGCCAATCTGAATGGATTTTACTACCGAGGACCCTACAGCGCAGTCACTGATGATGGAATAGTGTGGTACCCATGGCATGGCTGGTGGTACTCCCTCAAATCTGTCCAGATGAAGATCAGACCAGCCATTTTTGAGCCTAATGATGTTTAACTCATGGATCTGATATCTAAACTGCGAAGGCGATGAATTAGTGGATGATGGCAAATAATTGTAGTCCATCTTAGTAGTCCAATTCTTAACTATTTACATATGTAGTTCAAAAAGATATTTTACTGCATGTAGCGCAATAAAAATTTCAACACATCCTTGTTGCATCATTGTGTGTTCTATCACAGTATCTTTAATTTGATTCATTTGAAGAAATAAATAAACATTTAAAAATAAATCAAAAGGTTTCATTTAAAATAGCATTTCTTTAAATTATGAATAGAATATAGAATTTAACTGCCACAAAAAAATTGTAACTACAAAAATACGTTTTCTTTCTCTTCATAAATTATAGCAATATCTGTCAAGGTAAATGTAATTAACACCTAATGAATGTAATTCACAGTTCTGCAGAAATCGCAAAAATCTATAGGCTAAAGATAAGTGTTTTAAATAAATAATATAATGTATTCTATAAAACATTTTATAAAACTTTATTAGTGATTTTATATGTATAGGGATCACATTTTAAGTTAACTATGATAGCTATAATATAATAACAAAAGCTGAATGAAAACACTTCCAATACTTTAACATAATAAACAGTTTTTTTTTTTTTTTTTGGCAAGATATTTAATAGACTATTCACTATTGAAACATGGTTTAGATGTGCCTAATTTTCTTTCATGTAGCCTAAAGACCTAGTGAGTGTCAGTACACTGTAGCGGCTCGTGTCTTTCCTGCAGTGACGTCATTTAAGGTGAGCTCACCTGAACTCTCACTTGTACTTTGCAAGCGCTGCTGTTAACGGTAGACATATATCTGAATTCGAGTTTAATTCCACTCGCGACGTGCGGGGTAAGTAGGCCTACGCAATGCTACCCAAAGAAGTTGAGCAGTCAGTGTAAATATGTACCTTTCTACAAACACCCTCTTGTACCAAACATTTAATCCGTGATTTAGTAGCGCGAGACATGTTTCTGCAGTTACTCGTGTCGCGTGAGTTGTCTTCCATGGCTTTTGTTTATGTTTTTATTACGCCTACTGAATGTCCATTTAGTCTGTATTGTCTGTGTACATTTATCCAAAGGGATCTTCTGCTTGTATAGCTTTACAACTTTGTTTACTCCACGTGTTATTTATAGCCCGAGCTGCCAGAGATCCCAAACAGGCCTCTGATATTTCTCTGTCAGGTGCACAAGACAATTTAAAGGCAGCGATCAGGAAATAGATTGTGTCTCAGAGGGAGGTATGAGGGAGGAACATGAGCTGGGCAGGAATAAGTTAGTAGATTTTAAGGCATCCAATAACCCGCAACATGAAGCAACCTATGTTTGACATACTCTTATGAATATTATTTAGTTTATGTTGGTTTGATATGGTACAAATGCACCGTTAGTGCGTGGTATGGGACCTATGTTCTTGTCTTGACCAGATATGGTGAAACTGGGGAAACATAGCTCAAAGGCTACAAGCTTTGGTTTATAGTGCAGGCTCTTTTGTAGGAGCAGAATTATCAGACTATTTAAGCTTTGCTTAAAAATATATTGTATCCCAAGTAGAATGGTGCATCTGGAAAAGAACTGATTTTTTTATATGACTGTTTAGCCTGTTAACCTTTCAATAAATGTGTGAGAATCAGCAGATGTTTATGGGTAAACATGGTTGTTACACAACTTTTTGTTGTTTGACGGTGGATGTTTGTGAGGAGGGTAAAAAGGGAATGTTGATGAGGCATACATTACATGCATCTAAGATTTCTTTTATTTTGGAAAGTCTCATGCTCACCATGGCTACATTTACAAATATAATTTATTCCTGGGATGTCAAAACTGAATTTTCATCTCTGGTATCCAGTGTCACACGATCCTTCAGAAATCATTCTAATATGCTGATTTGGTTCTCGTGAAACATTTTCCTATTATTATCAATGTTGAAAACAGTTTTTATAAGTAGTTTACTATTTTTTTATATAAGTATATACAGCATTTTTCCAGGATTCTTTGATAAACTTGTTAACTCTGTGGCCTAGTGTCCAACACTTATTAGTGTCTTTTGTTAACCAAGATTATGGATTTCTACTCTGGTTTAAAGGCCTTTTAAAGACGGATTAGTCAGAAATAGTACTGTTTCCAATGACAGGATATAATACCCCTCATGCCTTCTGTTGCATAACTTAAGGAAGTCGAGGTATTGCCAAGTATTTGTCAATACAAAGAAAGTGTTGCTTTTTATAGTAAATGTATGCCTCACTGTCATGCATCAAAGAAGGATTACTTTGATAAACATATGACATTTAAATTTACCTAACTTTTTTGTAGATGTTTGTTTTATAATTAATATTTTATATATAGTTTCACACAAAAAAAATGCTGGATTTCAACTTATGTTTGGGTCAAATATGGACAAACCCAACTGTTGGTTCAAATGAACCTAAATTCTAGCTTAATTTAAACCAACAGTTAGGTTTGTCTATTTGTGCAAGTGTAAAAAGTGTATTTAAAAATGGTGCACCCAATTTGTTTTTCATTATCTATTTTCCCTAATGGCACTGCAAACATGTGACTCTTTGTTCCATGGAACACAAAAAGTGAATTTTGAATTCTTTAAAGGCTTCGCAGATTTTTCTACTCGAAAAAGAGTAGAAGCAAAAGTTACAACGATATTTATCAGCTGATTATTTTTGAGTTGACCCTAGCAGGGGTTGAAACAACCCAGCATTTAAGTTAAAGGTTTTCTTCAGCAGAAAATAACTGTACTTGACATCCAGTTTTGCACTATTTTTCCTCATTTATCCCTCTGATGCCTAAATCCCTTCAAAAATGCTACTGGCTGCTTAGCAACAGCGATTATACTGCTTTTGACCTGACATGCCCAGGCCACTCCCCTTATGTAGCTCTTGTCTGGGATAGGGTAACCAGCCACTGTCCCTTGTAAAGTTAGCCTTGAGGCTTTGCAGTGGGTTCAGTCATGGCCTAGGCTGGAACTTGAACAGCGTTTTACGAGTAGAGGCGTGTTTTAGTATGCAGGGACAGCCCAAAAGTGTGCTGACAGCAGCCTGGACTGTGCCACATTCCTATGAGACGGACTATTGCCGCGAGCCAGGAGTGGTGCTGAAGGAGGGACTGCTGGGACTCATGGGTATTTTAGAGCTGGCAGTCTTGATATGCGTGCGTTTAGTGTGGTGTAGTGTTTACCACAGCACTAATAGGATTGATCCTGAGATATGGAGCTGTGAGTGCTGCAGGGGCCTGAATGAGATGTGCTGAACTGACATGTTTTGCCTGGTAGGACTCTGGTTTTATGCTTTTTTTTTAAAGAAAAATCTATTCATAAAATATTATAAATTACTCTCTATATAAAATAAGACAGCAAGTGCAAAAATGCTATTAGAAAGCCATGGTTGTTGTTTTTTACAGTTACAAGCTGTGGCCATTTGATTTAGGAGAGATGACTTTATGAAATTAATTTGTTTTATATAATAGACATGAAATAAATTGAAAGTAAATTTATTTATTTTTGCAATCCCTCTGCATGTTTTCATTTTGCTTTTGTTTTATTTAACATTAACTGACATGCTGTTAAATAAAAATTTTGTTTGTTATGCTATGTTGTTATCTTATGCCTTAAACTGAATTAGTGCCAGAGTTTTGACATTTTTCTAGTTTGGGTTCTTAACAATTAGGCTGCTATAACCCTCAAGAATGAATGATTCATTGTATTTCACTGTTGCTTTTTATGAGAGTTCAATATATCAGTTTTATGTTCCTTTAAAGATGAAATAAGACGCATCCATCAATAATTCTCCCGGCGGTAGTGAAGTATTAACAGAGGGGCTCTTGTTCCTTTAATGCCCAGCCCTTGCATGAGCAGTCGGACTGTAAATGACTAAGCACACTGTTAGTTCCCTAGGTAACCTTTCACTCAGTCAGCGAGCCGAGGTAGGAAATCTTGCACTGCCTTTTTAATCGGAATATTTGGGAGAGAAAAATAGTTATAGTGATTGTATTTATCATAATGCTTTTATGTGAGAAAATGATAGGAAATGCTTTGTTCAATTGATTACCTTCAAAATGATATGCATTTTTAATGTTTAAGCTGCTAAATAAGGATTTGCTTAAACCTGTGAGAGTGTAATATTACTGCATGACTATGATAAAACAGATAAGACACTAAACGTTGAAGACAACATTGCTTACTGTCAGATGCTTAAATGTTAAAGTTTGCGTTATTAGTATTTTGCAACAGCAGATGAATATCTATTATTGATAGAGTTGACATTTATATATGCAAATTCAAAGTGGTAATGTTGTGTGATCACATTCACCTTGTGAACAGACTCTGATTCTGTCATTTGTGATACTGCTTTTTTGTGTATCGTTTCATCAGTATATCAGAGTTATCTTTATAGTTAGTGGCATGTTCACATGTTGTGATTGTATGGGTTTTGTTATTTCAAAAGAAGCTTGACAGAGAGCTTGTCTCTGCATCTGCATAACTGGCCTCTCTCCTCATTGTACCAGACAGAAGTGCATTAGAGCATGCAAGGCCTTTCCCTCAGCAGAGGCAAAGTATGCCATGCCTCTTCCACCCCTGTGGAGTAGTGCAATGATGTTAATGTGGGGAGACAGAACCCAAAAAATAAGTAGTCTGGCCTTTTCAGCAGATTGCAAATTATGTTTATTAAATCTTGAAGAAACTGTATTGGTCATCAGATTTCATAAAATTAAGTGGAACATTTTGGAAGTATTAGTGTTCATGTAAAGTCACAGCAAGCCTTCTGTGTTTGAAAAAGGCATGTGAAGGTGAGCCGTTTTGTCACTATCACAGGTGTTTTCACTAGCACTCAGGACTGGGGGGTCAGTAAGATATATATAGTTAGTTAGTTAGTTAGTTAGTTAGTTAGTTACAGTTAGTTAGTTAGTAATACTTTTACTCAGCAAGGATACATTAATTTTACCACAATTGTTATGTTAGTTATAGTATTTAAATAGTTTGTAAATGTATAGTGTTTCAAAAAAGTTATATTTCAAATTAATGCTTTTTTTTCATGTGAAGTCATGTAACACTGAAGACTGGAGTAATGACTTCTGAAATGTAATCTTTTGCCATCACAGGAAGAAATTGTATTTAAAATATTAAAATGTTCATTAGAAAACAGTTATTGTAAGTTTAAGTTCACTACTGTTTTTACTGTATTTCTTCTCAAATAAATGTAGTCTTGGTGAGCATAAGTGACTTTTTTTTTTTTTTTACAAAAAAAAACTAAAATCTTTGTGGTTGTGTACACTACATTTTTTTTTTAAAGATGTTTTATAAAACACTTCATAATTTGGTTTTCAGTTCCACATTAAGATCGACTAGAAGTTGATAACCGATGAGTAAGCTCCTGCATTTTTAATGGCGTTTCTCTAGAAGTCATAAAGAATTAAACAGGGGATCAATTTTCTCATTACTCTTATAGTAATTGGTCAGTAGATTATGTAACATCTGTACAAAGTAGACTGCATTACTTATTGCGACCAACAACACAACAGGTTGCCCAAATTGTAATTGGCCAGTGTATGTGTTTGTTCAGTGAATTATTATATCCACAATAGCTAATAGCTAACCCTCTTTTTTTAGCTACAGCACATTGAGTCACCTCTGCTATTTATAACCTCTCACGTCAATAGACAATAGATGCATTGTTTGAAATTTCTGTACATTTGTTAACTATTTTTTTCTTTCAGGAACATTCACACAATGTGCTTCAATCAATAACCCTGTGCTGAAGTTCAGGAGACAACTAATAAAATTATCATAAAACAAGAAGTGTTTCAGACAGTTCGGATGTGAAATTGCCATGGAGACTACGCATAGATCCATGAATCTTACTTTCTCCAGTGAGGACAAAAATGGAAATAACATTGCCTGCCCCAGTGAGCATTCCCCTGATTCCATGAGGAGCTCTAGCAGTTTGAGTTGTAGCAGTTCAGAGAGTCCTGCCGATGTCGAAATGGAGGACCGTATCACTTGCCCTGCAACAGTTGAGACTTCTTCCTCAAAGGTAGTGAAATCAAGCAGCTCAACTGCTGTGGACTTTGCCAAATCAAAAATTGACAACTGGAATGAGAATATGGCTCTCTTAATAGTGAACCCCAAAAACACTGAATGCAATGAAAGAGGCAGTGACAGGAGCTCGGAAACCTCCCCTGACAGCGGAGAGCGGGAGCTATCTGAAGTGGACTCCTGCGAGCCATCGCGGCGTGGATCCACTGAGAACTGCTGCTCCGTGAGCTCTGGTGAGATGGTGATGAGAAGTAACAGCTTTGTCTTGCATGAGACCGACCAGCCTCTTAGCATCTCGCTGATCGGGGAGTCCAGAACCTCCTTGGATATATCTTCAGACCTTGGCGTGGTATCAGGCATGCTACCTGATTTGTGCGAGGGCCTAGCCGAGGTGCCACAAGGAGAGCCCAAGAATCTGGGCTTGGAGTGTACCTACATCCAACCAAACAATCAGACCTTTCTCATAGATGAAAGGTCATCGAGCATTGAGAAACTTGAATGTGTCACACCTGTTCATTATCATAAATCTAATAAAGATGTGCAAAAGATGGCATGCAACACCAGTGGATCCAATCCCTCAACTCCAGTGGAGGGGAAAACGGTGCTTCTTACTGCTTTTGAGGATCTCGACATCAGTGGCAATGCTCAAACCTCAACTCCAGTGCAGTCTGTGAGTAACAAGACGTTTTGCCTCCCATCTCTATCTCAGTCACCTCTGAATAAAGATGAAGGGGATTCAGTGAGTCCAGTGGCTCAAGTTATAAGTCCGCAGCAAGACACTGCCTCTCAAAAGACCAAAACATCCTTGATGTCAGCGAGTAAAAGCAACAAGATAGAAATAAAACGGTTTCCTAAGCCTAACTTCAGTAATATAAAGTCTAAAATTATGTCACGTGCAACCAACCCCTTCAAGACACCAAAGACTTCATCGAGCTCCATAACTCAAACTAATGAAAATCAGACTATGGACCAACCTAAGTCATCTCCAACCCAATCCACTTCTTCTGCAGTAACCAGCACTTCTGCCACACCAGCTCAAAGTGTAAAGAGCTCCAGTGCAGCTAAAAGAAATCGCTCGTCCACTTGCCAAGAAAGTGGTCCAGCCTCAAAACTTCGACCTCGCAGATGGTCTGAAAGTGCTACCTTTTCTAAAACGAGTAAAGATGGGTCACAAGAGAAGAATCCACAGGTCAGAGGCGCCTTGAACCTCACCACACCACAAAAAAACACTAAAGGAGGTTCTCAGAATCAGGGTGGAAAGACCAAACCTGCAAACACACACGAGTCCACTGGAGAAGACGTGCAGGGGAATGAGTCTCTGAATGTTCGAGGGAAGAGTCAGAGAGTCAGTTTGTTGGTGAGTATGTTATGGCCAATAACCGATAATTGGCTGATATTAAAATGACATGAATTAAAATGCTAAAATCAATCCAAAATCAATCTTTTCAATTGCTACAATGGGATTTACATAACACCATCATAATGTATAACATGAGATTTACTAAACATTACTTGATATTGAATTATTAGTGTAATCGTTAGATGATGGAAAAGGTAATCCGAATGTAAAAATAAGGAAATGAGTATGGGGAAATGAATATGCAATTATAGGGATAGTTTATCCCAAAATGTAATTTGTCATTTACTAATTGTTGTTTATTTACCCCAGAAGACTTTCGTTCATCTTTGAAACACAAATAAAGTTATTTTTCATGAAACTTGATAGATTTCTGTCCCTCCATTGAAAGTCCGTTCAACCAAAAATTTGAGGCTTTTTCTAAGTTCAGAAAAAGATTGCAAAAGAAATGTTTAAATTGAATGGTTAAACCAAGTCTTCAGAAATGACAAAATGGTTTGATACGACCACATTTAATTTAGGCTTTTATTTACATATAAAAATGAATCAACGCACATGCATAGTGCACATCAAACAGAAGCTCAACCATACACATACTTGATATGTGAGAACAAACCTCATTGAAAGTATGTTCGGTCTTCTGTTACTGGTGGGTTTTTTTGGGTTTTTTTTTTTTTGTTTTGGGTTTTTTTGACAAAAGTTTTGGTTGTATAGGCTATAAGAGGGACAGAAATCTGACATGAGGATGAGTATTTTTATTTTCCCTATTTATTATTCCTTTAAATATATAAAAAAAAAGTAATGTTTATCTTAAAATGTAAACAAATCATTCAAAGCTATACTTTCTATGTTAGGATTATGACTGCCATCTCAAACAAAGCACAAATCAAGTAACAAAAATCGAACAAAGAAAGTATTTACGCAGTGTGATTGCAGTTTTAATTACTGCTGGGAGAGGGCAGCAAGCTGAGTCTAGAAAATGCGTTCCATGTGAACATCACATCATGTTTACAGAGCTGGAGAAGGGAATGAAAAAAAGAAATTGGCAGTGACTTCAGAATTCCCATGGGGACTGCATTACAATAGCTGCTCGTGTCTCTGGTCCGTGTGAGTTTCAATCCCATTCTTCAGCTCTGTTATGGCCAACGCTGCCGTGAGCGTGGGGAGCACAGGCTTGGGGCGGCATGTGTGGGAGCGAGTTGCTGAAAGGGAACTTCTCTTGCAGGCAGTGTCTGCCAGGCCTGCAGCGGCATCATCATGTGAGTGGAGCAGAGGCAGGATTGGCTCCCAGCCATCCCCAGCCCGGACAGGAGGCGCTCACGTTCCAGCTGCAAACTTTCGACCGCCACTTTCAGCCTCTAAGCTCAAGCCTGGCACAGCAGGAAAAGATGGCAGCAGTACCACTGACATGCCTTCACCCAGAAGCAAACTGAGCACATCTGATGGTAAGGGCATAGTGCACTCTTTGGTTAGTTTGGCTGGATTGTCTTACTAATGGTTTAATGATCAAAGTGATTCGAAGCGTATTTCTTAACTTATATGCACTGTAGAGCCGTTAGAAACACTAGTGATGCCAGATTATAGTAGAATTAAATGCATAATGTACATTCATTGTTTCTTCATCTGTGAAAAACAATAGTTTCAAGGAGCACTTGCTGTTTTTTTTATTTATTTGTACAATACCGTTTCAGGTCATATAATAGACTTCTTTCAAAAACATTTAAAAAATCTTATGTTCACCAAGGCTTCATTTATTTGATCAAATAATATGCAATAAAAACAGTAATATTGAGAAATAATTACTTAAAAATAACTTTTATATAATTGTACTTTATTGTTTGTTGCTTTCCCATTGCAGTTAAGCTCAAAATCCATTTAACTGAAGGTGCAAGTGCACTTCCAGGATCCCAGTCCAGACCTGTGTTCACAACTTCAACGTCAGCCTCCAAATTGCCAGTGAAGCCCAAAATACTGCCCAAGAGTTTCAGCACTCCTCAGACAAGTGGACATTCAAAGCAAGGTGAGCTGTGCGTCTCCATACTGCTTTTCCATTGCGTTTAATTTTGTAGAACGTAAACCTAGATTGCCAGCCTTGTGGAAGGTTTACAAAAATAATTATGGATAAAAGTGGCTATTTCAGACAAGATCAACCTCATGCTATCCAGCTTGACCCACATTCCCTTCTAGGTCAGTGGTGCTTTAAAACCAAAGCCTGGAAATGAAATCCCTTCTAAAGGATTCAATTCAAACTTTGCTTAGATTTTTGAAACATCTCGACTTTTTGAATGTGCTTTCAGCTTAAATATAAAGTTGTTTAAGTATTAAGTAGATTCAATGACCTGAAATCAGTTTGATCAGGAGAATCAAACATGAAAATATAGGCTGCTTTTTCAGTCTAGACTGATGCTCTTTTACCTTTTGTATAGTCTGCTGCTCTCATTGGTTTATGAACATGTTGTTTGTATGGATCGTGCCACTCAGTCCCAGATGTCTGCAGGGCAGGGTTTGTTCTGCCTCAGTTCACTTGGAGGGGTATGAGAAAGCAATGCGCATGAAAATAACGAGGGTCTACAAATGCAAACGGATATTTTCTCTTCATTATGTTTAACTCTCTATGGAAGGTCATGTCTGCACACGGAGGCACCTTGACTGAAATCCCAGTGCAGGTTTTTACTAATTCAACCTTGAATCAGCAGCCAAGCTCTTGTGCTCAGTGTGATCTGACTCTCTTGACATGCCTCCTTATCGGATCTTATTGCATTTGTATTATTCCTTTGATGTCTACCTTTCATGGAAAACCTAAGACACGGTTATGGCGAAGTAAGTAGAGAAATGTTTTTGTTTTTTTGCTTTGTGAAATCCAGATGTGGAGTTCAAATTCAAATTTGTTTGAGATAATGACAATAACAAAGATACCTTGTTATTTGATCAGATAGCAGCGTTTCTATATTGCTAATGTGGTAACAGAAGTCTTTTAGTATTATAGCTGCTGACTGTGGCATTTGGTAAAGATTCAAAAATCAAATCAAACCACAGCAGTGGCGGCCTATCAGAGAAGGTGCGATACCAGTGAGAGATTATCTTTTTATAGGAGTATGGTTGCTTTCAAAAAGCAGAGGTGGACAAAGTACACAACTTCCTTACTTGAGTGAAAGTACAGATACTACTGGTCAAATATTACTCCATTACAAGTACAGAAGTACTTGTTTTTAAAAGTACTTGAGTATCAAAAGTAAAAAGTAAATGTCATTGCCTTGTTTTCTTATTGTTGCATTGTTACAGTACCTTATGCCTCTGAAGCAACTTCGTGAATACACTGTCCTGCTTGTAGTATCTACGGAATTAAGAGTTTTAGGTTACAAAACCTATAGAAATTAAACTGACAAAAAAGACAGCCATAATCATCTTCATTTTTTTATTAACACCCCTACCACCCCCACAAAAGTACACATCTTTGTATCCATTCATGTACATTTGACTGTAGTGGTCTGTAAATACAGACTGATTAGAAAAACAACTCAGCTACACAACTATATCTGTATAACTGCCCAACAGCAATAATGCTTTAACTTACAGCAAAACAGAAATATTTATTTACCATGAAAACAAAACTTTCAAACCGTTAGTTGCGACAATGCTACTGTCTCTCACAGATCACTAGTAGAGAAACCGTAGGCTACTAATCGCCGAACTTCACCACACGTGACCCTACAAGAGTGATTACTGATAGGCTGTCTGCCACCCGCAAAAAAACAATCATGTTTTAGAGGCGAAAAAAATCATGCCCTGACTAACATAACTACTTTCTACTCAAGGACCTTGACAGAAATGTAGTGGAGTAAAAAGTAAGATATTTGTCTTTCAAATGTAGTGAAGTTAAAGTAACAAGTTTCCAGAAAAAAATAATACTCAAAGTACAGATACTCAAAAACTGTACTTAAGTACAGTACTCAAGTAAATGTGCTGTCCACCTCTGTAGATATGATGATAAAACCTGCTTACCTTTTATTGCTTTGATCAATATTGATTCCCATACAAGCCTCCACAGGAAATTCCATTGCAGACCCACAAATTAATTAATCTACTAAAAGTCTGTGGAAGATTTATATTAGTGATTTATATTAGTAATTTATGTATTTATTTATTATTATATTTATTTATTTATTTTCAGACCATGCAGAATCCTCTATGGGAACTTTTAGTAAACCTCCATCTAGCAGGACCACGCTGTTAAGAAGCAAGCTGCAGTGCCCACCTAACCGGAGTGTATCGTCAGGTATAGGTAATTACATTCAATAACATTCTGTGCGTTAAATTCACCTCAGATGAAGGGCTAGTACACAAACGGGCTAGGGCATGTCTGAGTCAATTCTCCTAAAATCAAAAGAAAGATATAAGAATTAACAAATGCTAAGAGACTGCAGCCTTTTTAGTTCCATTCAGATTTTTTTACATTGTGATATAAACACAAGTCAGATTTTGAAATATTAATTAGCTTTTTTTACATTTCAACTATTTAATCTATTTGGGTCTGTTTAGACTAAAGAAAATGTCTATGGTCATGTCTGTTTAGAGTCTGATTTACGCGAAATCTAAAGTAATCTGTCTTATTTTCTCTACTGTGGGAACAGGATGCAAAAACACATCCTCATCAAGTTCAGTGAGGTCTTTAAGCAGTCCTCTGAAAACCCCTACCAAAGCCCGACCCATGAGACTTGCTGCTACTCCTACAGGTAAGACACAATTTTTAAGGAACTTGGAATTGAAGTGTACAATTATTTAATTATTTGATTAATTATTTTAATTAATTATTTTGATTATTTAATAGTTTATTTAACAGACTGCCCCAGAATTAGCTCTAGAGCTCAATTTCACCTGCAGTCCATGCAGGAAGAAAAGAACATAGGATTTGACATAAGTCATTAATCAATAAGCAACAATTAAATTAGATATACATTTTGATAATTTTTTTTAACCCTTAAATGCATGAATGTTTCACCAATCATTATTACATATTCTTTAGCGACCATGATCTACAGTATATCTAACACGGATGGATCTCTACTTGTTGTGATAATATAAAACTCTCCTCATATTAGAGTAACTATTACAGAAGAATAAAATAAAGCATATTTTGTTACCTTTTGTAGCTTGGAAGGGTTCAGTTTGAGCAGATGTTTTGTTTCATTATTACTGTCCTTGTCAGAGCTCATTTCCCAGTACATTCAGCATCTGGCTCATTTTCGCAGTCTCAAACATATTCTCAAAACTAGCATTTTCAACATCCTCAAAATCAATGTTTTGATCACTGACAGCTTCTTCACCAGATCCACCATCAAGTGACAGTGACACTAATATTTGATTGTGTTCAGTACTTTCTCTGCAGTAAATCAAGTTTTGCTGATGATGCTTCCTATTCTTTTGTTTTCTGCCTGCAGTATCTATAGCCCCTTTCACACAGCGCGTTGATCCCGGGAAATTGAAAAAAATTAAATTGCTGTGTGAACGTATATATAATCCAGGGACGTATATATAATTATTATTATTATTATTATTTATACCATGGTCAGGGTGAATACTCGATTCTGATTGGCTGCAGGGTGTCCATTAAAAAGTGATAGAGGACACCTAGTAAAGGAGTTCTGGTGAAACTGACTGTTTACCGTTCAAAATTAATAAATAAATGCACTGGCTACATCAGCTGTGAGTAACCATAGCAACAGGCAGTCAAAGTATCTATACGGACTATAAATCGAGCAGACTATAATTATCTCCGGTTGCTAAATAAACCGTCAGGCGTAACCAGGGAAACAAAGTTATTGTTTGTAAAAACTTTAGATTTCGATTGTAAAACTAATTAAAATATAAACTAATGTTTTAAAAATGTGTTATTTGGCAAGTGACCATGGTATAAGCGGGTTAATGCCCTTCGAGGTGTCCATTGTCAGGTATTAATGGACTTCGGCGGAGGCAACCGTCGTCCATTAATACCTGACAATGGACACCTCGTCGGGCATTAACCCTTACATACTGTTTATAATGAATTGATTGAGGAATACTAAGAAGATTGATGTCTAACTTTAAAAAAAAAAAAAATAATGAGGAGGAAGGTAGTGAACGACATCTTGGGTCACTAAAGACCAGAGGTATGAGTTTAAGTGTTAATTTATAAACTTTAATTTAGGTTTCAGATATATTCCTTCTCTAATTGAAATAAATACTGTTCATATACTACATATTGTCTGTGATGTGTGAGCGGAATGTCTGTTGATTTTCTCTGTGAAACACCCTCTCAGCAATGCAGGAATATTTGTCACTCTGTCTTGTCTCAGTCAGCCTTTCTCAACCTGGCACATGTAATGTGTGCTTTCTTACTCTCCTTAAGTACTGTAATTAAGAATGGACATTGCATTCCTTTCGGGGATTAAGTCTTGAGTGTATGCATGAAACTAAGTGATTTCAGAAAGTACCTTATTTGGCAAGCCAACTGCCTCAAAGTCAGTGAGACTGGACCCTGCCATTACATTAATCTATGAGGATCTGTTTAGTTCCAAAGGAAGTTTACAATAAATTGTTATCCTACACACATGGACAGAATCACTTTGAATTAATTCACCCAATAGAAATACACTATATTGAAAAGTGATTCATGCAACACATTAGTCATGTTTTACTTTAAATAAATGTTTGAACTGCATCCAACTTGTTTATGTAGGCATGTAATACAATCCAGTATTATAATTTTATTTTTTTCTAATTTTGAATCTAGAAAAAAAAAGTAATTTTAATTCATGGTAATTTTTGACCCTGCCTTTGAAATGATGCTGGTAGTTTAATTTGTAATATTTATTAAAGGTCCCGTTCTTCGTGATCCCATGTTTCAAACTTTAGTTAGTGTGTAATGTTGCTGTTAGAGCATAAATAATATCTGTAAAATTATAAAGCTCAAAGTTCAATGCCAAGCGAGATATTTTATTTAACAGAAGTCGACTACAGTGAACGGCTCGTTTGGACTACACCCCTATACTTCCTTCTTTAGTGATGTCACTAGAACCGTTTTTTGACTAACCTCCGCCCACAGGAATGCTCCCTCAACTCTACTGGCTACTTGCGCACTTCTTATAACTTACTGTTTACTCAGCTCTTACGGTGATTTTCTGAAGTAAAACTGACGCTTCATCTTTTGTGTGATGTACAATAAACTTTATTAAACTCATCAGTATATGTTTGATCATCATTCAGACAGCAGACTTGTAGGCTATTAATAAATAATGGATACATACAAGCAGATGACAAATACGTTATAATAACCGTAATTAAACTACTAAACTATACCTGTTTCATCTCTATACAGCACTCTGACTCTGTAGGCATTATTGTCCGACTCGAAATGAACACCGTTACTGAGAGTTTCTGATATTATCATCATTCCTGAGATGAAATTGTCCTGAGAGACTGAGCGCGAGCTCATGAAGCTCCGCCCCCTGGGTCGTCCAGCAGCAGCTCATTTGCATTTAAAGGGCACACACTAAAACAGCTCGTTTTTCTGAGCCCCAAAAAATGTCAATTTAAACATGCTGTAAAAAATGATCTGTTGGGTATTTTGAGCTGAAACTTGACATACACACTCTGGGGACATCAGAGACTTATTTTACATCTTGTGAAAAGGGGCATAATACGGGACCTTTAAATTAGAGAAGAATGCAAAATAGAACCATTTTCACTTGTTGTTCTAAGACTTTTGCACCCCTCTGTATGTTCTAGAATTTGTGATATGACATATTCAAGTGAAAGCCTGATATTACTTGAACAGATTATATGTCTCCAGCCTCTAGTATTTGGACTATAGCCTGAGCTGTGCAGACATGCATTGTCTGCTGCCGTCAGCTCCTCATAAACATAATTGCATTTCAAACATAATTTTATGTCTTCTGTGGGTTGCACACTGCTTTTTTTTTATTCTTGCTGGCATCAAAGGCTTGTGTTAGACAGTTTCTGTGGTTGCTTGGCACTGCTCTGTTTGTGACCACAAAGAAATCTGTTCCCTTGCAGGGCTCTTATTATGGAGGTTTAAATGGAATTTACACCTCAGGACAAATCAAAATAAAATTTATTTATTTTATATTCATTTTATTTTAAACTAACCCTTCTTCAAAAAAAACAACTTTTCGTTTTTTTTAAACTACTTTTCTGGATTACGTGCTTTTCTTGTCAAACATCTTGCTGAATGCTGTTATTTTCTCTCCCGCCATTTTTTTTTAACCCTCCCCCATGTGTGAATGGAGAACGCCAGCGAGAGCTAGCCCACCCACCCACTCCTGCTCTGCTGTTTACTCCTCCCTTCCCTCTCTCCTTCCTTCTGTTCACCCAGTATCCTGCACCTCCTTCGCACCCAGCGGAGAGCGAGAGATGCTGAGCGTCAGTGGATGAGAGCTCAAAACAGTGGATTAATGCTTTCTGTTCTGCCTCGTTTGTCTCAGGGGCTCCTACCCCTCTTTAATCCAGGCTGCTAAAGTGTGACGGGGAGACAGATCTTTTCATCCCCCCTCCCTTCATCACATTCTTTGCCGTTTGTTTGGCAGATATATATATTTTTTGCTTTAGCATCATGTGTGCACATTGAGACTCTTTGCGTTTATTTTTTTCCGGCAAGATGTTTTTCTCTCCCAAATTCTCTCTGTCCAACATCCACGTGAGGCTGACTGCGAAGGGATTGCTCAGGAATCTCCAGCTGCTGTCAGGATGCAAGAGCACTGTGGTGTTTCAGGCAGGTCTGTTCCTCAGAGAACGTTCTGTTGATGTGGCTTTTCCTTCATTCTGCACAGTGATTCTGTGTAGCTCTCAAGGTGCCGTCTTGGCTCATGTGGTGTTGATTCTATCTTTAGACGGTCTCTCTCTGCCAAAGAGTATCTTATATTTGTACATGGCCAGTAGGCATCTTCTTGCTAACCACATATAGAGCCTGGGATTGTTTTTGCAAATAACATGTTTATTTGTGCCACATTTTTGGTTTTGGTGATCACCTACCAAGTCGTTAGATTCAGTAAGTTAATTTTTACCTTATTCATCCTTTCAAGCGAGTTGGTTCACAATTCTAGAAAGCTAATTTCCCTGTTTGAAATGCTCAAAGGTTATTTTGGGCTGCAGACTGTAGGTTGAATGTAAACTTGTAAACATTTTGACGAGCTAAATTCCCACCGAAGAGATGCAGTACAGATGTCTGTGGCAGAAACTCTCCTTTTTATAGTGACTGGCCTAATAAGGACTATTACAAATAAGGAAACTTCTATTTATTCCATGTACGTAACATCAGAGAGGACTATATTTAATCTCAATAAATATTTGGGTAAGGTTTCACCTGTTGAAATATCTCTCCAAAAATAAGTGCATATTATCAGTTTGCAGTTGCACTAATTTAATGATAAACTGATTGATGTTCAAATTTGTTTTGCATGTTTTACTTTTGATAGGACACACGTTATATAGGAGTCTTTCCACATTAGTGATTTTTCATATTGCGAAGAAATAATTATTGTACAGTTAGCTGAACGCATAACATACTTGATTATTGCAATTTTACGTATTTACCGGTACTTCATGATAATAATATCCACGTTTCGATTTGGCAGTCTCAGTCTGCAGATTATTTTAGACATTAGTTTATGTATTTTGTTGCCAAGCACTATTTTATATTATTAATTCTTAAAAACCTTTTATTGCAGATATTATCTATGGTATTGAAATATTGTAGTTGTGTAAACTGACTACTATTAAACTGTGATTATTTACCTAAGTAGATCATACATCTTTACCAAGTCCAAGAGACTTATGTGTCTTACTATGTATACTGCTGAATGAAGATCAAGTGTTTGTCACATTTTTACCATTGTTAGTTTTAATAGTAGGCAAATACATTACATTTTGGGTCTAAAATCCTGTGTATGTGTATGTGGGATTCAAGGGTGTTCCCTTGATAACCCAAAGCACCTTAATAATTGAGACTAATTAACTCCACTGTAATTACAATTTGGATAATCAAGTTTGGCTTAACCGTGTTGCAGGAAAAAAAAGGCTTGATCACATAATCTGATATTGGATTTATATCCAAAAATGTAATACCTGCTCTGTTGGGAGATGAGTAACTGTGGCCTTCTCAACAAAAGCAACATTGTTAAAATATTTTTTATAAGGTTTTTTTGCACACTTCCCCTTTTGCTATTGGCTGGTCATACAAGTAGCCCCGCCCTCAAGCTATTCATTGAACCAATGTTGCTATGTTCAAAGTTTTCTGTGATGGGTTATGGGATAGAATGTACAGTTTGCACAGTATTAAGATCATTGCGTTTATAGAATGTCCCCATAAAACATGAAAATCCATCGTCTGTCTGTCTAACCACAGAGGCCTCTGGTGACTGCTGTTGGAAGTACAACAATAAGAGACTAAATTGAGAACTTGATTCCATTCCATTCTGAAATTGAGTCCGTTCTCCATACCTCTGACCTTTACAGTGACTTGGTATCTTTAATCTAGTTACATTCTCTGTCAGTGTACATTGGCTAGCCTGAAATTGGTGCAACTTTTAAGGAACTAGTTGAGTGTTTCAAAGTATATAAATTCAAAGTTGAAGGGCGGATTAATTTGATACATTGTTTTTTTTTTGTTGTTTTTTTTTTTTTAAGCTGCATAACTTGGTTTATTCAATTTAGATTTAACATTCAGTGCTTGCACTTTCATACACCTGCAGTTTGTTCTTAACACGAGTTGACCAGCAGAGGGAGCCACACAAATGTTTACCCAGCAATGACACCTTATGGTTTGAATTATACTGCATTTCTAAAGTGTTGGCTAACATGTTTTCTGTGTGCCACACCAAGCTGATGACCTAAATTTTTGCCTTTTAAAAATGCTTTGCTAAATTTTAAGAGAATATCATGTGTACAAATGAGGACCACTAGAATCACATGTATAAGACAAAAGCACATCTTTATTCTGACTTCTATGTAGGCTATTGATTCCCCATTTATGGTTTTCCCTTTTTTTCTTTTTACTTCGTTTAATATGTGCCACATAAAAGTATCTGAAAAGCCTGTCTGGATTAAATTTTATTAGCTAGTACAGCTTTTTAATCAGGACTGTGATGTTTTCAGTTCCTTCAATCCATGTGATAAGCTCAACAGCTCTGTTTATTTTATGGGTGGGTACAGTGAACTAACAGACCTGGAGCAGTTTGAGACTTTGTCTTGAAGGTGTAACAGGATGCTAGATAGGAAGAACATTCATATATACTGTATGCATTCTGAATCTATAGTCAAAGATCTGATCATCAGTAAATTTCAGCATTCTAGACAATGTCTGTTGGAAGTTGTTTATTGACATTTGGATCAAGTTCCTGACTTGCAAATTGGTCAATGTTCCCAACCTTATTTCTCAGTTGTTTCTTAAAGGACCCATCTGGTCTGTTTCCTAATAGTGTTAAACAATGCACATTTTGTGACTTGTAATGCTGTCTTCAAAAAGGACTATTGTGCATCCCATCTTGCATTAATTTAGTAGCTGGTTAGTTGCACAATTAAAAATGTATGTGTGTAAGGCTGGTCTTTTATAGTGATAAAATGTTTTTTATGCAATTGGGGATGATTCCATTGCATTGCCGAATCAATATGTTTTGTGTGTGTGTAGTTAAAAGAAAATAATGATTCACTGCTTATATAATATATATATATATATATATATATATATATATATATTTTTTTTTTTTTTTTTTTTTTTTTTTTTTTTTCACTGAAAGTGTTTCAATGTGTATTTTCTCCATCATTTTTACCCCTTATTTAAACAGTTCAGGCAGCATGTTTGACATATTTGTTGTTTTCCTTATTTATAATGTTCAATTGTTTTATATAATTGATCATATATACATATGTACATGTTTAAAGAATATATATTAGTCATAACTTCGCATATGTAAACTGAACTTGGTGCTGTAAATCAGTTGCCACTGGACTGACATTAGAGGAGAAAGGCCTCCTAAAGTTTGTGGGCCCACCCCTGCCCTAATAAAGCTGGTATTTCAGAAATGTCCGAGGCTGCTCACACTGAGCTGTTATGTAATTACTCAGCTAGGACAAACTGGATTAACAACATGAAGACTTTAGGTGTTGGCATAGAAAAAGTTTTGTATAAAAACTGCATGGACCTCACAAGGGTTTTACGGCTTTATACATATAGTGCCAAGTTGGCAGCTAACTTTAGGTATCCTTCCTCTAGTAGTGAGGCCGCTTTGTTTGAGGGATTTGTGCCCTGACTATGTCCTGGTGTTATATTTATGAGATGATGTAAATGAAAACCACAGTGGCATAGCCCTGCTAAAATAAGAGGCCTCTGATGGGAAGATATTATTTGGTGATGGGGTGAGCTGTTATCTCATTCAGGGTTGCATTTGGTGGATAGCCGGTCTTATCTGCTGTGTGGATCATCTCTGGGATTTAAATGAACGGACAACGTCTGTGATCGTTGGGTCTAAGGTCTATGAACCTTGAGGAGCACCTTGACGGAAAATAATGCTGAATGTTGTCACAGCACTAAATGCATGTTCTCTTACAGTTGACAAGAGCAAGTCAAGGACAAGTTCCCGCAACCAGCAGCCCCCGACAAATGGACAACCGGATCTGGTACCTCCAGAGAGTAAGTCCAGAAATGTGGAGTACTACAAGGCCTTGTGTGAGAAGAAGAACCAGACCATCCAACAGCTGGAGAACACGCTCCGATCCAACAACCGCAGGTTCGAGGCATTTGCTGTGGTCATAAAGCATCTATATGCTGGGGTGAGTATTATGAGATTATATTGCTTATGTTGATGAATCTTTCTGCTATACAGCAGACATGAATAATACATGAAGATGGTGACTTCAGGCAGTTGTGGTTATCAGTTGTCAAGTTAAGGTCAGATTTCTTGGGTTAGGGATAGATATCTAGATATCAGGTTGTGATCTGACAGCCCAGCACTGATTATATTGGTTTGTATAGTCCTGTTGCATGTGTTTGGGGTAGTATTGTGCTCCTTAGTGCTCTTTGTTTGTTTTGGTGATGTTCTTTTTAACGGTTTACCTCTTTGACTAGGGCTGGGTTTCGATTCAAATTTCAAGAATCGATTCGATTCCGATTCTCAAGATCTTGAATCGATTATCATTATTCGATTCGATCCGATCCGATCCGATCTTCGAGATTTAGATAATGGTTTTTGAAAAAAGCATTTTTTTCCAGCTGTTACCTGAATTACAGGACTGTAGTTATGCAACATATTGATACTATTATTATAGACATTCAACTGCAAATTAATGGAGTATTGGTGGTTGTAAAGAACAATCCCCCTTCCAGAGTGTTGATACAACTGCTTTCACAAACTTGCACTGGTGTAGACGACCGAGGACGCAGAGGTATATCAGCAGCAGTAGACCGATTATTTAGACGCGAACCTGATGTAGGCCTATTATTAAAAATGACATTAAGAATTTTCCAAAAAGCTGCTACAGTTCAGATGCAAATGCACCTTTATTTTTTATTTTAATGATCAACATTTAGAACACATTTGTTCTAAGCCAGTGCAAATGTAAACAGATTGTTGGTTACTGGCTTCACAGTAAACAGACAACGAGATGCGCGGATGGGCTATTATTTCAACCGCATCACAAAACTCATCCGTCCGCACCAACGTTTTTGACCAATTTTCAAAACAGCACCCGCCCGCCATCCGCTTAATGTATGCATATATTTTTTATTTGATTGGTTAACCGCCCGCCACCCATCCGAAAATATAATTTTTCGTCACGTCATCCGCCCGATCCACGGTTTATCCGCGGAGTCCGCGGCTGTAAACCGCCAACCGCGCATCTCTATCAGAATGTAAATAAAATTTGAACTTACAAAACCTTTGCTTTTGTCAAGCTCGTTCTCTGCATTGCTTCTGAACCCGAAATGGTGCCAGATCGCAGCTTTGAGCGTTTCTGGAGTTTTCAAAGCAACAGCTTGCTTAACGTTACTGACATTGTTTTAATGTCCTTCCACATCGCGCGCATGCGTGAATTCAATGACGCGGCAAGTTAAAGTTCACGGGGAAAATCGATCCTCTGAGTTACGGATCGATCTTTAGAAATTAATATGAAAATCGATTCAGAATCGGTGAATCGATTTTTTCAACACAGCCCTATCTTTGACACCACCTTCTAATGAACTGGCTTACTGCCTCATGTACAAATGTTTAAATATTATTATTATTATTATTATTATTATTATTATTATTAATAATAATAATATTTTACATCACATTTATTTACATTTATTTACATTAAAGGGGGGGTACAATGGTGTTTCATGTATTCAGAGTTGTTTACAGTGTTAAAGAGATGGATTCTCATGCTTAACATGGCCAAAGTTTTTAAAAAATATTTTGGACGAATAACGGAGAATTTCTGTGCCGAAAATCTTACTTCCGGGTTGGTACAAGTTTCGGCTGTTTTTTTTTCGACCGTGGATCTAATGACGTAGACCAGAGTGGAACTCCTTATATGAGCATTTCTCCCGGAAAAGCGCAGCCGCGCACACGTCGACCAGAGGAGAGCGAGACCGCACACATCAACGCGCTTCAACAGGAAATCATCGGCAGCGCTGCATAGTGTCTCCAAAGTGTGTTTTTGGATGTGAGGGAAAGCTTACCAAAGAACCCAGCGTTAGGAACAGTGGATGCTGTTTGTTCCCTGCATTTCAACGATGAATGTTTTATAAACAAAGCCCAGATCGACGGATTCTCTCTATGGCTCTGGTTTCGCCCACACGGCCCGCCTCCAGACGCTCGTTTTTTTCCGGAAAGACTCGGTACAGCCTATCTTTTCTGTTATAAATATAATAAAACTAAAGACTTTTTGGAGATATGAAGGATGCAATACTACTCTATAGGTACTCAAGATTAACAGGAGATTGAGTGAAAATGAGCATTTCACCCCCCCTTTAAGTGTGTGTATATCTTTCTCTTACAGTTCACTTTCCACCCTCATAGACTTATCTGTCTGTACTGATTCTGGACCGATTAGAGCTTATTAATTTTAGAATTGTCCTTGATATAATGGCAATATGAAGGCTGGTTGGATATACATGTTTTAAGTGAACAGTGAGAAAAAGATATCAGTCATAGTTGTCTGCTGCACAAAAGAAGGGAAGAAGTGCAGTTTGTTTGAGCTGAAGCTGACAGGTTATACTCTGGAGTGCATGTTGGCTGATCCTGCAGAATCTGGACCAAGACCAACTTTAACTAAAAGGCACTACCATAATTAAGCTGCGGCACTTTTACAATCAGTCCATAAAAAGGGGTGTATATTTTTAAAACAGTAAAAAAAAAAAATGTCTTTGAACTATAGATCTTGGACGAGAAATTATATTAATTTACTCTAAGGTCCTTGGTTCACATTTTTACAGTCCAAGGTTGTTGTTGTTTTTTTGCCACTGAAAACATGTTGTCCCATCTAGGAATCTGTTAAGCTTTATAATTGGCGTCTGGTCTTCAGCATGTCTGTGTGAGAATGTACCAGCTGCTGTCTTGATATGGTCAGAAGCATGCTGGGATGCCTAGGGAGCTGCTTCATATCTTTTGTTTGCAATGAGCTGTCAGCACACTGTGTACATTGCCATAATTTCACTACAAGAGGCCACACATGCTTTCCCTGAAGCAGTATCATGCATTAATGTAGTTTATAATGATAAATGAATGTGTTTTTAATAATTTCCCAGTGAAGTTATTGGTGTGATGACATCATTAGATAAATGGCTTTGGAAAGAGCAGTGACTCTATTAGCATTGCTTTACAGCACTTTTTAATATTTTGACATTTTGACTAACTTTTTATTTTCAATACAGAAATAATAGTGTTGTTGTAATTTGTTTTACTGCATACATGTATTGTATGTAACAGCAATAATAATACTGATAAAAGTAACTTTTTTAACATAATTTAGTTTCACTTTTACTATATTATTATTATTATTATTATTATTATTATTATTAGGATTAGGTTAGGGATTTTTATTATTGTCTTAAACAAATAAGAATCTTATTTTCTACTGCATACAGAAAAAAAAAGCTATTTTTTATTTAAATATTATTCATAATAATAATTTATTGTAGTTTTCTGTAGCATATATACTTTTTTGGCTTGCAATAACTATAAACTACTGTTTGGTAGGTTTCTTAGTCATGGTCTACTCCATATTTAATTTGACACCAAATGTTATTCTGACATCCTTGTTTTCATTAGTGTCAAATTTAAAGTGGCATCCATGACTAAAGTGTATTGTGCAGTTTGTAACATTTAATAAGAGTAAATATTAATGTGAAATTGTAACCTATACCAATTTCAGTCAGCAAATTTTGCAGGGGTGCTGAAAGGAAAGCAAGAAAAAGACAGCACTTCTCCTCTATCCTCATGCCCTGTGGGAAGGTCACTGCACACTTTTCCTGTAACATGCACCATTTCATTAAGTGCCACTCATTCAACCAACTGTCAGACATGTCATTTTTTTTCTACTTGCTGTGGGTGTCCTAAAGCACAGCATTCATGTAGCTTTCTCCCAAGCACAATACAGCCGCCTCCCTCCGTTGCCCTTCATTTAGATGTATTACGGTATCCTTTCACCACTGAGAAGGCAAGTGGTTGGAGGAGGTGATAGCCAATGAGCTTATTCCACTAGTCTCTCCGATGTAGAGCGAGACGGCAGAGAGAGGAGGTAGAGGTGGCAGAGGTTCATGCATCTGGGCTGCTATATTCCTGCATTCTGGACTGAAGTCACAGAGACGGGACTATGGGCTGCTCCGGCAGCAAAGTGTGCCTTAACTCTCCCTGCGCTGGACACAGGGTAAAGACATTATCCTCTCTGCAGGGTGCAGGACTGGATAGATTGGCATTAGAAATGGGATTGCTGTGGATGCCTATACAAAGGATGTCATTTCAGTGAGATGAGGTTGTGTATTTAGTTTGAGGCATTCTTAAATTTGAGTTTGGTTTATCCTAATGAATATGTTATGAATGCTAATGAGTTCATAACTGTTGTGTAAATGTCACTCTGGCATTGATCTCTGGGGGAAGGGGCTGGTCAGAACGGCAGCACGCGGTTTTTGAAGCGTCTTTGTGTTGGTTGGGGAGGCTGACAGCACTGCAGCTGTGGCGCTGACTATCCTCCACAGAGAGAGAGAGAGAGACACTGCTGATTTTATTGCACTACATTCGGTTGTTGTCATTCATATGTTCATTTTTTAATTAAACGCTTACAGAGCTGTCATAGTGGTGTGTAAACCACAAAGCTTTGCTGTGGGATTATTGCATGCCTGGGCAAATATCTGTCATGACTTTTCTGAATTCATGACTGAATTCTCTTTTTTAACGAGTTAGAGGATAGCCTGTTTTCTTTTCGTACACTGCTAGGTTGTAAAATGCTTTGTTAATATATCATTTATGCCATGTTAAAATCTGAAACTCATCCTGTCCTGAAGACACCCTTCAGAAGAACAGTCTAATGCATGATTCATGTCTGCAAAAGGAATTCCAGAGTTGTTCTTTCATCATGACATTAGATTGCACTTGGCATTGCCTTGCTCCATGGCAACATACTTTTTGGCAGATTGTGTTTCTTGTGTAATTTGGGTAATGTGAGGCATGCGACACAATGAAAATGATGCACTGATTTTTCTTGTGTTTTCCCGCAGCATGAGGAGGTGATGAAGCGGCGCAGGGAGCTGTCTCAGGAGCTGGTCACTTTACGGGAGGAGCTGGGTAAGTGTGTGTGAGTCACTGAAGAGTGCTTGGCTTTCACTGTCTGCGGAAAGAACGGAGAGAGCTGCCAAAATGTCGCCGTTTCTAATTAATGTAATATTTGGATACGCTGGTCACGAGTGGTAATCAGTGATGAACGGTAGGCGTGCTTTTTTTTTGCCGTAACACGCAGACTACCATGACCTCTCAAGCTTCGGTGTTGGTAGCCTGCATCTGTCAAAAGTTTGGACACATGTACTTTTATTGTAGAATGCAGAATGCAAATAACACAAATGGGACCAAAATATGTTTATATTATTTTAGCTCTACACAATCAGGTATTTTCCTTCAAATTCATGTAGTGCATTCTGGGGTGCTTTTAAAATCGTATTAGTTAGTATGTACTACCAATCAAAAACTTTGGGTGAGTACTTTTTTTTTTTTTTTTTTTAAGAATATTTGTATTCAGCAATAACGCTGTTCTTTTGAACTTTCTATTCATCAAAGAATCCTGAAAAAATATATATCATGGTTTCCACAAAAAATTGTAAAGCAGTACAACTGTTTTCACCATTGATACTTAGATAAGTAGATGATTAGAAATCTTTTTAAAGCAATAAATCAGCATATTACAATGATTTCTGAAGGATCATGTGACACTGAAGACTGGAGTAATGATGCTGAAAATTCAGCTTTGCCATTCAAGGAATAAATTACATTTTCAAATATATTATAATGGAAAACATACATTTTTTTGTAATGATATTTCACAATGTTACTGTTTACAGCCTTTGGTGAATAAGATACTTTTTCCTAAAACATTACAAAAAAATCTTACCAACCCCGAACTTTTGAACAGTAGTGTATGTTAGGCACTTTTTGGCTGCTTTAGCTTCACTATTCTGTGTCTGTCGTCAATTATTTAAAAATGTATGTTGTGTCCAAGCTTTTGACTGGTAGTGTGTTTAAATTTACCAACCACTAAGCATGCTTGCTAGTACATGAACTACCATGTGGTTTTAGATGAGGAGGACGGTCTGTTCATTTTATTGGTCCTGTTGGAAGGACTCTCCCCTCCCATAGGGGTCATTTAGGAGACACACCTCCAGAAAGGCGTTCTGGTATGTGAAGGTCATACTGACAAGGTCAGACAAGTCTGATGTCCCTCTAATGGACAAAGTAACATAGAGAAATGTATTTAGTACAGGCCAGTGTTTACCCCTGAGAGACGTCTGATGCATTGATTTCACAGCTCATATTACCACCTGAAAACTGAGCATGGGGAGTGATATGAGATTTTTTTATTTCTTTTTTTTCTTGACTGATGATATACAGCAGCAGCTCTTTGGGATTAATGTATTTTTTACGAATCAAAGCGTTTTTTTTTCTGACTTTTAAGTCCTGCACATGATCTTTCTTTACTATTATAATCACAGCTTAGGCATATTAGCACATTCCAGCGCTTCTGACCATGTTTAAGACCCCGTAAGAATTCTTCAGACCACTGACCTTGAAGTCACAGTATATTTTGTCATGTATCCACAGCCTCAAGTATTCATTCCAGCTTTAGCCATAGTATGACGCGAGTGATGTCAGTGCCATGCTTTTTGGCACGCACCCAGAATTCCCTTATAAAACAAAAGTGTCTTTTAACACAGGACAACTGCTCTCTGCCAGTGAAGCGAGTGTTGTCTTCACACAAAACCTGCTAGTACTGTGTCTAATCAATTTAGCTTGCCATTTGGCATGTGACTGATTAACTTCTCTGTGCAGAATGGTAACTTCTTTGCTGCTACTAGCCTTATGTTTTTATATTAAAACTATTCTCAAAATAACACGCATTACTTTTAAGAAAAGCGTGTCTAGACAATGTCACATGATTTATATAAGGAAAATTCACCCAGGCTTGTTAAACGCACAGTTTCGTTTTATGTTTTGAAAACGTATTTTAACTCTAGATGTGAAAATGTGTGCACATACATATACATCGTTGAGCTTTCTACTGCCAAAAGCTTTCTGAAATAAGCTAAATATACTGTTTGGATGCATATGCACAGTCATATTTGCACAGTCATAGTCTTCTGTGAAAAAAAAGGCATATTCATCCTACCTAACTGTCTGTTTTTCCTCTTGTTTGTATTATTTGTATTATTTATAGGCCTTCAGCCTTGCTCTGCATCATAAATATAACCTATAATAGAATTATGCTGAAGATGAAATGCATCAAACCATTAGTGAGCTCTGGGTCTGGCTCATCTTCTCTGGACGGATCTGATCATGGTTTAGATCTGCTAACTGTCCCTTGTACAGCAGAGTCATTAGATACTGTTCTCATTTAACCCCTAAAAGCAACTTAATGATGATTCTGATTGTAACCCATTTTAAGACTCTCTTAAAAAGAAAAAAAAAATCTGTTGTTTTCATCTTAGAACACAGATGATTAGGTTGCAGTGCCAGTAAGGGATATGACCCAAGTTTCCCCCTGGAGAACAACAGCCATTCTTGTTGTGACTCATTTAAGTAATTCATTTTGCTGACATGCTGCTCTTGACCTTTTGATAACAAAGTACAGAAACGCCTACTGCTGCTTCAGTAAACAGATGAGATGAGCTGAAAAATACACTGTTATTCTACAGAATTTAGACATTGTAGCGCTTAAATCAAGCTTCCCTCATGCATACATATATGAAAAACTTGCATACACATTAAGCAGTCAAATATTACTGAATGCTTAATGCATATAAAATACTAATGTGAAATACAGCCTCATACTGTACATCTCTTTGCATACATACACCTATGAAACGCTTATGCATAAGTTGACAAAAGAATATGAGCCTCATATCAGCCTTGTGGAGCAAGTGGACTGATGAACTCTGTCTAAAACAGCTGCCTGGTTTTCAGCTATTATTTCATTATATATTAATTATATTACATTATACTTTTAAAGTGACTTACTGGCCTTTGTATGCTGGTCGCATCACATGACTTGTTGGTCCCACCATATGTCTTGGATTTGGCGGATTAACATTTTTAAAAATATTAATAAACCGTGAAGCTGCTTGTTGTATTTCCCTGACATTTGACTTCACGCCCCCTTAAAATAAAATCACAATAAATTAATTCAGAAATGAAAAACATGATCATCGTAGAAGAGGTGTTTTCAAGTCTTTGTATGTATGAATTTCATAAATAAATACAGATATTTTAATGAATAAATAAATACCTGTATTCATTTAAATACCTGTATTTATTTAAAAAAACAGGCATTTAAATGCATAAATATAAATAGAATAAATCTGTATGTATTTAAAACTGTATTTAATAAAAAAAAAAAAAATTATGAATAAATGAACACATTTAAATACAGATATTTTAATGAATAAATACAGATATTTATCTACATGTATTTATTTAAATACATAAATACAGTCATTTGTTTAAATACAACTATTAAAGTAAGTTAATAAAAAAAAATTAAATATATTCATTTCATTGACTTTCCTTTTATATTTGTACCTTAATTATGGAAAACCATAGGGTGTCCATTTAGCAAGAAATCCCAACCTCAAATGGTCCCACCAGAATAGCCTGTTACTTCATGAGCTGGATGACTTGACTGCACACTTGTACACTACAAAGACAGGAGCAGCTGCAGCATTCAGCTTGCCACGTTTGTGTGTAAACCACAGCAGTCCTGTGTGCCAATGTGTTCTGTGCAGTGAAGTGTCATCTGTTTCTAAGAGTTGAGCAAACTTAGCTAATGCTCAGAGGGACAGTATCTGTGACAGTTCTGATGGAGAGAGTTAGGAAACATCTGTTCATTATGCCTCTCTGGATTAGCGTTCCTTTTGACGAACTTTCCCTCAGTCGTAATTTGACGTGTTTTGAGTAACAGTTGACGTTTTATTTACAGAACTGCTGGAGATACCATAACTGTAGAGACAACTGGGACTCAATGCAGAATACTTGAGTAATGATTCATAGCGTCTAGTGTTGGCAGGGCTTGAAATCAAAGCAACAAATGGACTTGTTGGCCTTTCAACATTTGCTCTGGTTATTCGACTGCTGTCTACTTATAGAATATCTATATTTTCATATCACAAACCGGTGCATAAGATATTAGATGTCCTACTCTCTTTTTTTTTCAAGTTGAAGGGTTGCTGTCATATCATGCCCAAAAAAAGGCATCCTAAATGGTGCTCTGTGAGGTTGATGTTTGTTAACTGAATGAATCACTTAATCGATCTTCTAATGTCCAAATGGTCTGACCTTTTCCTCAGTGAGCTCGGTTTACTCTTGTGAGCGTCTGGAGCAGGAGAAGGAAGAGCTGCGTGCGGCCTTTGATGGAGTCCTGCAGAAGGTCCAGGAGCAGCACATCTTGGACCTCGCTGACCTTGAGGAAAGACTGAAGACCTTCTACTCCACTGAGTGGGAGAAGGTTCATCAGACCTACCAGGACGAGGCTGATAAGTGCAAAGCTCAGATGGAACAGCAGGTGTGGAGGACAGTTGACCTTTTTTGTCATGACACATCGAGTTAATTTCAGATGTCTTCTAAAAACTTAGAAAATGATATTTTCATGATACTTTCCTATAACTATGTGAAGTAATTTCATAACTTTTTGTTTTTGGCATATGAGCCTTGACCTTTTAGATGTTTGGACATATGACATCTCATTTCTTAATCATTTATACACCAAAATAAACCAATGAGACTTTTACAAAATTACTTTATTTGTACTTGTCTAGATAGAAGAGTTACGATCAAAACATGAGGCTTTGAAGAAGGAACTGGAAGTCAGCCATATAGAGGAGGTGGACAGCCTTAAACAACACTTTGAGGAGTCTTTCAAGGGTAAACAATCTTGGGATTTGTTTTTTATTTTTCTCTCTAAAATGTGTGTGTAAATGTTGCACCTGTTACTTAAATTTTGAAAGCCAACAACTTTACCTCCCACTCATTAATATATCCTGACTTAACTTTTTCAGAACTCAAACAGTCCCATGAAAAGGAAATGCAAACTCTCAACACAACACTGATGGAATCCGAAACATTATCTGTAAGGCAATGACCAAAAGCTAAAATTCCAAAAGTTCTAAAAATCCACAACATTCTTGTTCCGTTTATTTTTCCTTTCTTGTTTTTTTGCCCTGTTGAAATTTAGCAAACATTTTCATATCAGTGTATTTCTCCTCAAACAGAATCAAATCCAGGAGCTCATGACAGAGAACAACAGCCTCAAAGAAAAACTGAACGGTGAGGTGAAGAGAAGGATGGATCTGGCTGAGAGAACGCAGGTACATAACACCCCTGTGTAGCTCCCAAATATATGTTATCAAACAGACTCAACCATTGCCATTGATAGTAATGCATCTCTGCTTTGAGTCGATTGTGTTTTCTATGAATAGCAGGTTAATATTAGACGGGTCTTTCCAATCAGGACTAAGAAGATTCTGGAACTCTCAACATTCTGATAATTATTTAGATAACTACCCTGCATAAAGCTGCCAGACTTTGCAGCTATGAATAGTGTGACAATGCAGCAGAGGCAAAGTTCATATATGGGTGTTTCTTCAACTATAGACACTTGACCTTGTGGACTGGTAGAACATAAACTGTCTTACTGTACATTTACATGGATGCATTTAGCAAATACTCCTAAAACGCACTTCACATTCTCAGTTCTTTTAGTTTGTTCACTAACAAATCCAGTAGTGTTTATTCATGTACACCACAGCAGAATTCTGATCATTTTTATTTTTATTGCAGTTTTAAAAAGTTTGGCTTCAGTAAGATATTTGGGTTACGCTTTATTTTAAGGTGTCCTTGTTACAGTGTAATTACATAAGTAATATTAATGAACTACATGTACTTACTATAGGGTTATGGTTTGGTTTTAGGGTTAATTACTTGGGTTAATTATGCATAATCTCCTGTTATTACTATAAGTACATGTAATGTGTAACAACGTCACCTTAAAATAGTGTTTCCGCTATTTGTATATATTTTTTTTTTTTTAAGAATTTGTACTTTAAGCAAGGATGCATTCAATTGATTGAAGAGATTTACAATGTTACAGAATATTTCCATTTCAAATAAATGCTTTTTTTTTTACTTCATCAAAAAATCATAAGAATTGTTTTTCTCTGTTTTCACGAGAATACTAAGCAGCACAACATTGATAATACTAATAAATGTTTCTTGAGCATCAAATCAGCATTAGAATGATTTTTGAAGGATCATATGACACTGAAGACTAGAGTAATGATGCAAAAAAAAATCAGCTTTGCCATCACAGGAATAAAATGTATACAATTTGAGAAGTTATTTTAAATTGTAATAGTAATTCTTCATAATATTACTGTTTTTATTTATCAAATGCGGCCTTGGTGGGCATAAGAAACCTATTTCAAAAACATTTAGAAATCTTACCAACCCCACATTTGTACATGGTAAATTAAACCATGTAATAAATTATTACACACAAATGTACATGGTACATGTCATATTAAATTTGTATTATATGTTATATAAATATTATTATGTATGATTGATTTTCATAGGTACAAAATTTGAGAACCTGGGTCTGGGACAAGAGTAACATGATTAAATCGATACTGTATATAAAATGCCTTGAAAAGTAGCAAACATAAATGACAAAGGTATGATGAAACATTTACAAGTCAGTTTAATGTGGTCTTCATGTAACAAAATATTCTGTTTATTTTAATATAATTCAACCCCTGGGCATAAAAGTGCCTGAAGTTAAAGAAAGTGTTAGCCCACAAATGTAAACATGAAAATGTAATAATTCCTGTCTTAATGATGAATCCAGTTTAGGAAAGCCAGTGTATATCCCTGATCTTTCTTGTTTATTTTATGTTGAAGAAGGACTCCCACACTCTTTATCTGGAGCAGGAGCTTGAAAGCCTTAAAGTAGTGCTGGACATCAAAAGCAAGCGGATCCATGAACAAGACAAGAAACTCATGCAGATGGACAAACTGGTGAGCTCTATCTGTTTTGCATAAAGCATTTAGATGGAGAAATTCTCCTTTGTGTTCATTCTAATCACAGTAGAGATGACATAAATCTTATGCTCTTGTCTGTGTTGGAGGAACACTTAGACTTTGATTTATTCTTAGATGGAGAGGAATGTGAAGCTGGATGAATGTCTTAAGAAGCTGCAACAGGAGAACGAGGACCTCAAAGCCAGAATGGACAGACATGCTGCTTTGTCTAGGTATCGTAATACAAGATTGTCTTCCTAAACTTATGATTTGAGACATAAGTTTACAGTTTGTCAAGTTTTGGTTTATGACAAGGGTTAAGTGCTTCTACATCAGTGTTATTCACCTATCATTTCCCTCTGATTTTAGGGATCAGTTATAGGTAGGGTTAAGTTTAGGGGTAGGGATAGGGTTAGGACTAAAACCATCCCTGCCTTAGGCTTTTAGAAATGATTTTACTCAATCTACCTGTCTAGCTTCTAACACTTCATGTAAGTCTTTGAAGTTTCATAGTATTTGCATTTGGCATTTGCAAGAGAAATTTCACAAATTAGCTTCTGGCTATGCTTTGAAAATTGAATTACTTTAATTATTAGTTGTGCTCTTGTAACGGCAGGAAAGGTGCGTTTTCATTACAGCAAAGCTTTGTGATGAGACACCTTCTCTTCTTTCATCTTGTGCAGTTATAGTGACTAATCTAATCAAGTTTACCTGAGCGCTGACTCGTTTTGTTTTCAGACAACTGTCCACAGAGCAGGCGGTTTTGCAGGAAACCCTCCAGAAGGAGTCCAAAGTGAACAAACGTCTGTCTATGGAGAATGAAGAGCTGATCTGGAAGCTTAACAACGGTGATCTGAGCAGCCCGCGCAAGGTCTCTCCTTCCCCGTCCCTCACTCTCCAGTCACCACGGAACTCTGCGGTGTTCTCCAGCCCCACCGTCTCGCCCAGATAACAGTAGCCTTCAGCCTCCAGGAAGCACTTTCATACAGGACGGAGCACTTCCTGCATGCTGAAGCTGGTCTGGACCATGTCAAAATGGAACAAACTCTCTTGTACAGACTAAAAAAAAAACTGAAGAAAATATTGCACAGCAGCACTTACCAATGAGGCCACCCTCGTACGTTTGCCTTTCACGTCTATCTAAGGAGAAAAAAAGGAATATCTCAGGGCTAGAAGAAAGTTTCTCTCCAAGTAGTTGGTTTTTTTCCCCCCCCTCCTGAATTGCTTTGTTGCTTGAAGTTCCTGACTTTGGAGGACTGACATCAGAATTTATGAATTGGGCCTTTATCAACTTGTGAAGCTTTTCCACCAGACGCCTTGAAATGTACCTGTGCAAATCCAGATTTATCATTGCCCTGGGACAAATGCCCAAATGCCAGCTGGACATTTCCCAGATGCTGTTGCTTGTGTAGCATTTGGTTTCCCTTTATTTCATGTAGGAGCTCAGACCCCAGGTGAAATTTTCTAAAGCAGCGCTTCATAGATCAACTCATGCCATAAACTGACTGTTACGATTTACTCCAATGGAAATATTCACTGACTTTAAAAACCAGGTGTTCTCAAAACCTTATGCAAAAATGTCTCGTCTATATCATGCCTTTATTTTTGATTTTGTAAATGGTATTCTTTTTATATCATCACACATTTTAAGAACTGTAATAAGGTGAGCTTTACCCAGATCATGATGCATGTTTCATCTCAGATATGCTCTCCATATCATTCATATATTGCATAGGAGAGACTCAGAGCAGAATGAATTATTAATAGTTGATTAAAAAGCTTTAATGTTTTAAATAACGCCTGTATAAGGGTTGAATTATCCATTTTCCTCACTTCCTTGGCAATCAGAAATGCTTGCAGAGTGCTTGATATTGAAATGGCATAATGACATAGGCAGCCCTGTGAATGAAGGCATGTACTATTGGGAAGCTGAATTTTTTTGTTCATAAAGATTTTCTTGAATACGGGTTTTGTATATTGTTCAGTCTGATTGAGCCCTAGGGGAAAGATTTGAGAGTTTGTGTGTCTTTATTTCTATATTTAAGTCTGATCATGAGACCAATGTAATTGACTGAGCATGTTCCAGTGGCCTCAGGAGCGCCCCCTCTGTCTGAAACCCTCCACTGCAGCTTTACATGCAAGCTACATACAAAGGTTTTTTTTTATTTTATTTTTTATATATATTGCAAGCTGTTTGTGTGGATGTTGGCGTGAAACTGAAACTCTTGAAAATATGCAATTAATAAAGAAATTCAAAATTCACCTGTATTTGTCAGGCCGTTTATGTGCGACGGCATGCAGGAACCTGTTGATTTTCTTATTGCTCTTCATCATCTTTTGGCTGTAAGTCTATGACAGCACTTAGAAGTGTATAGTAAATTGGCATCATTTTACTATGATCTGGTGAATTCTACTGTAACTTATTCTTGAATTGCTAATAATTCAATAACAGAAATCTCTGCGAGAGGAGGAGAAACATACTTTGAATGTGTCCCACTGAACCAAAATAAGCACTGGGCTCCCGCTGCACATTCCACATACGGAGTCCATTAGAGCGGAGCACAAAGCCTTCACGGTCCTCAGTCATATTTCAAGCGTGTAAAAATATGCGTATAGACCTTAACACCTTCCATTTTGAGTATTACAGGTTAACACGGTTGTAATAACTGATTCTATTTCACTGGTAATAGTGCATAATATATTAAGTATAGTGTTGCATTAACTTTCTTTATCAAGTCTCAGTCAAAGAAGCATTTTATTTCTAAGTCATATAAAGAATACATGTTTTTCATAATGATTTAAAAAGCAAGAAGCCTGAAGTGTGAATGGAGTCCAGCTCAGCTCAGTATATAATCTTGATGTTCTTTCTAGGCACGTGACTTCACCGATGTGGCCACCAATGTCTCTCCGTTCTTATTTTTGGTGGTGCAGATGTACTTTCCATAATCGATCGTTTCAACATCATCCACAATCATGACGCTCTGGGAGATGCGCGTGGTGTGTCCCACGCCACGGTTTATCAGCCTCCAGGAGTCATGAATGCTCACTGGCCTCTGACCCTGAGAGACACACACGTCACGATAAGGACAGCACATCGAAACCTATCTCAATCTACACTACAGGTCAAAAGTTTGAAATAATTATGATTTTTTTTTTTTTTTTATGTTTTAAAGTCTCATGACTTTCAAAGCTAATATTGTGAAATATAATAAAAAATTTAAAGAACCGATTTCTATTGCAATATGTTTTAAAATGTAATGTATTCTTGTGATGTCAAAGCTGAATTTTCAGTGTCACATGATCCTTCAGAAATCATTCTGATATGCTGATTTGATGTTAAAAAAACATTTCTTATTATTATCAACTTTGTAAACAGTCGTGCTGCTTAATATTTTTGTGGACACCATGATACACTACTATTCAAAGGTTTGGGGTAAGTAAGATTTTAAGAAAAGAATAAATTAATTCAACAAGGACGCATTAAATTGCTAAAAAGAGACCGTAAAGACGTATAATGTTACAAAAGATTTATATTTAAAATAAATGCTGTTCTTTTAAACTTTCTATTCATCAAAGGATTATAAAAAAAGTATCAGTTTACACAAAAATATTAAGCAGCAAAAACAATAAGAAGAATTATTATTAATAATTGAGCAACACTAATGATTAATGAGCACTAAATCAGCATATCAGAATGATTTCTGAAGGATCACATGACGCTGAAGATTGGAATAATGGCTACATTTTAAAATATATTAAAATAGAAAACAGACATTTTAAATGAATATTTCACAAAATTACTGTTTTTACTATATTTTTGATCAAATAAATACTTAGTGAGTATAAGAGACTCTTTTCAAAAACACTTAAAATCTTATAATCTCAACTTTTGCCTGGTGGTGTATCTCTTTAAAGTTATCATGAGCAAAGCTGTAACGTCCACAAAATGGCATAATACTGTGATTAATACATAATAAAATGATAGTCTCAATCAACCTGAATCCGAAGCTCAGATGAGGGAAAATAACAAAAGTAACACTCACCAGGCCAGGATACCTCCAGCTGAAGCTGACATTCATCTCAGGTTCACCCAGGACTGTGCATGTAACGTTAAAGATGTCTCCACCTCTCACCGTGTTCGATGAAGCCTCGATAGTCGCAAAAGGAGGGCCACTAGGCACTACAAGGGGAAAAACACCCCATGCCAAAAAACATGATTAAAAACACAGTAAAATGTGTGCTAAGTGTTGTGTTCTCCTCTTACCCTCCACATACAGCAGCTGGTATTTAGTGGACATTTGCGGGGTGGTTTTCGTGGTGCTGTTGGCCTTGCAGTAATAAGCTCCCTTTTGTTCTGGACTGGGGTTTTGGATGATGAAGCCTTTGGTGGGATTGTAAGATATCCGAGTCCCATCCACTGCGATTTCTTCCGCGGGAACTTCCCTGTGCAGCGAGACTTTGATTTTGGGGTTGGTCACCCGGCAAGGGATGGTGGCGGGCTTGTCAGGGCGCAGGTAGATAATCTCAAAATGGATGGCAGAGGGGACGAACAGCTCATCTTTGTCTAGACACAAAGAGAATTGTAACAATGTCTTTGGAGGTTCAAGATCACGTAGGTCTCTTTGTGTGATATGCGACCAGATGCTGTACCTGTAAAGTATATGTAGGTGGCAGAGGTACTGTCTCCATCTTTTTCACATTCTACTCCATCACAGAGCAACACCCAACAGCTGTACTCCCCTGTATCGGCAGCAGAGGGCGACGCGAGGATCAACTGACTGTACCGCTCATGTTGCGTGATGCTGGAACAGCAGAATCAAACAAGTATACCACACACTTTATACTTATACCATATACCAAGAATATGATTTCTACTTATACTATTTCTGCAGTATTCTACAATTTAAGTTACATTTAATGTACGTTGATGATAACAATTTTCTTCAGAAAAAAACATGTTTTATCCATTAAGGGAAATCATATTATAATCTCACACTATAATCTTTGTTTCAGTTTGCTTGAAATATCCTTGATGTCTGCTTTTGAAGTAGTTCAAAACAGGGTTATTATAGTTAATTAAAACTAAAACTAAGAGCTTTAATAAAAATTCATTACTTGAAATAAAATGAAATTTAACTGAAATAAAAATATAAAAAAAAGCTTTATTTTATTTTTTAAAAATTAGTTATAAACAATAAAGATATCGTTAAAAAATACATAAAAAAAACTTTAATTAAAATTAAAATTAAAACAGAAAATGTGAAAACAAAAACTAATTCAAAATATTAATAAAAATCTCAATGAAATGTTAAAGAATTAAATGTTGTTGTTGTTGTTTTTTTAGATAAAGATTACATTTAATTTAATTTAAATGAATAGATATTTTTCTCATGTCTGCAAATGTTTGGTCAATTATGTTAATGAGAGAACAACCCCCTGCAACTAAAAAAATCTTCTGCAACCAAACATTGTGTGACCAGCATGTCCAGATTTTTTTTTTTTTTTTTTTTCTGTAGTGGACATTTTGAACACATTATTGTAAGAGTTCTTTAAAAAAAATTATTGTCTTTTTCTAAAATAACTTATTGTCAGAGTCGTGATTTTTAAAGCAACATTAAGGAACTTTTCCTCTTCGGTCGCCCTACAGGTTGGAAGTGGAATTGTCCATTGCGCTTGACGTAAAGCAAGTCAAATTTGTAGTTTTCTTATGTCTCATTCGAACTACAGAAACGCGACCCGGTTTGGCAAACTTACATAGCGCGGTTATAGCAGATATAGGGCTGCAAAGCGAATCCAGAAGTGCCTTTCACCCTGTTACGACTGGATGAACCACTGAAACCATTTTGGAAACATTATTTTAAGGTAAAAAATGTTACTTAGTGTTGCTTTAACATCTCTATTTTGATTCTTTAACTAAATCTTTCACATGGAACGGAATCATGTGACAATGGAATCCTGCATCTTTGAAACACATGTATTCCAAACATGAGATACTCCAGTAGCTGTTCATTTGCCCGATTTAGCCAAACTATTCTCAATCGAACACGTTAAATGAATGGATAAAGCGAGAAGGAAGGATACCTGAGGCGGTTATCATTGAAGGTGTCCAGGTAAGAGGGATATGCCCAGCCAATCTTAGTTCCTTTGCATCTCAGTTCCAATGTTTTCCCAGGATTCAAGGATAGGCTCTCGCCCAATCTGAGAAAACGGCCTTTATCAAGGACCTGGGTGAGAATAGACTGGCCCTTGCTTCCAGCCTCCTTTTCTTTAACTTTGGGGTAGCGAACTTTTGCCCTCTTTCTTCCTGGTCTTATGCGGTTCTCACCAGCCTCTTTTTTATGCTTGACCTGCTGACACACACCTGCGTAAACCAAAACAGAGTTTTCCTGGTCACCAGCAGATGCATTTGGATGAGAGTGGCAAACTTGGGGAATAACATTCTGTTCTGTATTATGTGAGCTAGGACATGAACATTATACAGCATGTGTGTTTCATTTCTCTCTTTGAGACACTTGATAACTCCTCTGCCTCCTATGACCAAGCCAAGAGAGAGAGAGAGAGAGAGAGAGAGAGAGAGAGAGAGAGAGAGAGAGAGAGAGAGAGAGAGAGAGAGAGAGAGAGAGAGAGAGAGAGAGAGAGAGAGAGAGAGAGAGAGAGAGAGAGAGAGAGAGAGAGAGATTCTGCCATCTGGAAATATACTTCTGCTCACAGCTGTACAAACAGCAATTGTGGAAACATGCCTTTCCTGTTCTATGTGCGAAAATGTAGAAAACTGAACAATATAGTGGTTTACTGAACCTTTTAAACCTTGACATCTAGAGGAATACGTTTGGATGGAAAAAAAGTAATAGCATCATAAAAAAATTGCCTTGTTGATAAGCTCAATCAAATCTGATTCTCTGTCTTTTGTCTCTGCTGTATAATGTAAGCATAAGTTAAAGTAAAACTGCCCTGATTTGATCTCTCCTCTTTCTGCTCTGGAATGTTGGTTTCTATTGGCAGCAGTGTCACCACTGGCACACCATACACGTTCATCCATTACATCTCTCAACTTTTTTTACTATTTCAAGCATTGAAAGACAAAGTTTTGACTTTATTAAGAAAGAATAGCAAGGCAGATGAAACAAAGAGAGATCTGCTCACCATTTTGGACCTCCAGCCAAAGCAATACCAGTGTGAAGAAGAGCCAGAGCTTCATGATGGCTGAAGTGGAGTGTTTCAACAGGTCTGTGTTTTTAACTCTGCAGTGTTTCAACTCTTCGTCCACTGTCTACCTCGTTTACTCACAGTCAGCTCCATCCTTCGCGAAAAAAGAGGAATTTCCCCAGCCCATCTGCACACTCCCCCTTTAGTGTCAATCTATGAGTCCCATCCAACGATCCTCTAATGCCCTCTGCTGGACTGTAGTTAACCCTGCATGGGGTAGTCTATACAGTGAATGTCGTTCAAACTTTAAGTTGATAGTTTAACCAAAAATGTCATAATTTACCCACCCTCAGGTTGTTTCAAACATGTATGAGTTTCTTTCTTCTGTTGAACACAAAAGTATTTTGAAGAATGTTGGTAACCAGACCCCATTATTTGTTCTATGGAAGTCAATGGGGTCCATCAACTGTGTGGTTCCTGACATTCTTCAAAACATGTTATTTTGTGTTCAGCAGAGGAAAGAAATTCATACAGGTTTGGAGCAGCTTGAGTGTGAGTAAATGATGATGACAGAATTTTCATTTTTGGGTGAACTATACCTTTAATGTCAATTATTGTGAGATTCATTTTGCACTCTTGCTGTAAAAACAGAGGTCCGCTATATGACTACTCCATTAAAATGAAGTAGGCAGTGTTGTCTCATTTGATATATGAAAGATATAGCTGAAATGTAATTGCATCAGCGTCTGATGAGGACATTGAACTTTACAAGAACTCAAATAAAATAGTTTGTTCTAATAGATAAGATGCATGTAGGCCTCACTGTAAAAAAAAATACATGATCAATAAGTTATGACAACATATAGTTTAACATTGCTTTAATTTTCAACTTTTTTTCAAAGTTAAATTTTCAAAGTTAAACTAGATTCAACTCATGCTAATGTAATGTAAGTCAGTTTAATGTAATTTAAGTTGAAATGACTTAAACATTGTTGATGGTACTTAAAAAAATTAAGGCAGCAACTTTTGGCTCAACAGACTAGCTAACCAAGAAAGAATTATCCATTCAAATTAAAATTAAATTATTTAATGCATATATATTTACAATGTAGGAAACCTTAGTTTAAAAAGAAATATTTTATTGCTTTGTATGAAACTACTTTGTAATGTTTTGAGTTGACAATGGCATAAACCACACATCATTACTAAAATAAAATAAAACAACTATACAAAGGCTCTAAACAGAATAGTTGATGTGCAGTACTTTTAAAGAGACATTAACACATTTTTATTAATCCTTGTGCCACAATATTAGCCTCTCCATGACTCATTTACATTGCATTTACACCGAGTGTTTAAGGCAGAGAAGAACTTGAGTGCTAGTTAGCAGAAGAAACACTTTCAGATGCTCAGGTTGTCCATTCTTAGACCCCTGCTGGCATCACTCAGTTAGCTTACACAGATTGTCGTATACTGAATGACTGCAGTGAACTATGTAATGTAGACTGAAGATTATTCATCAAAAAAGTTTTTGAAAAAGCCCAAAAAATATATAGTAAGTAAATAAAGTGAATAAAAGGGTAATTTTACAAGACAAAACACTGATTACATACATGACTTGCTCCTCTTCAACATCATCAGACCTGGTTGTTAAACAACAGGTTGACCTATGAATACTGTAGACTGGATATGTCAAACATTTAAGGATAACTACACAAACACATGTAACATGGATAAAAATAAGAAGTATGGTGTTTATCAGAATACAAGAAATAGTGTTATCTGAGCAGCTTAACATCTGGCACATACAATAAGATGTGGTCAATAGAATTAATCCTAATTTTTAGAATGAAACACTTTAATAAGAAAAAAAAAAAAAGTTAGTTTTAACAATATCTATTCTAATGTTCCACATTATTTGATAATGCCATTTGCTACACATTTGTCCCATATCATAGTAAAGTATATGGTTTTTTGTTTTTTTTAAATCTTCCTTTTTTTAATTGAACAAACTACCAGTGGAAGTAACATTGAGATACTGACTGTGGAAATCTTAATACTTTATAGAAAATAAAAACATGCTTTCCCCTTTCTCTTCCAAACACATTTAAAGCAAATTGCTCACATGTCCTACAGGGCTGTAAATGTTTGAACTAAACCAATAAGAAATTGCAACTCTGTAACAGTTTAAATCCCTGTTTAAGAACGAAGCAAGCGATCTACAGTTCTGAAAACGCCCTAAGAGTGTATAAATAGTCAATTCCATAATCACTGCATTGAATTTCCTTTGTCAGATCATACACCCCTAATGTCCGACATGATATGATCACAACATGTGAGTGAGAACATCAGCACTGAGAGATTGTTCATGATGGCAGTGACTGTAAAGGCAGAGCTCAGGTCTGTCAGCTGGTTGGTCAATGCTGTAGATAACAGCTAGATACTGTCAGAGTTCGTCTGCTGTTCTTTAACATGGGCTAGTCTTCTCTGTGTGTGTCACATACTCCACACTGCATGTCAGTATCTTTTTCTCCATTGCAACACCACAGTTCTGTATATGCCTCTTGCGTTCATCGCTGTGCCACATTCCATATCCAAAATAAATGAGGAAGCCTGTGGATTGATATCAAAGTGCATGTCAAATTTAGTCATTGTTTACTAAAAAGAACAAAAAGGAGAAGAAAAAGCGCAATGAGACCTTTAGACACACTTTAGACTGTGCACGTGTGTGTGTTTACTCAAAGATTGCACGTACCTATGGCCATCCAGATGGAGAAACGGATCCATGTGTCTCCGCTGAGCTGAACCATGAGATACACGTTGACAAATATACTCAAGATGGGTAGAAAAGGCAACAGAGGAACCTGAAGCAAAAAATACACACCGATTCAAACATGTGCTTGACTGCACTCTGCTCAACACTCACTTATGAAATGACCCAGACTAAAAAAGAAACAACACAATTAATGGAGGCTCTTTCGGGTCATATCACTTTGTTTTTCAAGTCAGATAAGGATAGCACACAATACGGCCCTCCAAAGAACACAGAGTGCTTGGCAAACACAGATATTTTATACAGGCTATTACCCTAAAACTCAGGGCTGTTCTGGGCAGAATACACGTCAAGATAAACACAGCAGCAACGGTTCACCATGGGCCACATGTATTAAAGGCATAGTACCCCTAAAAGCGAAAATTCTGTCATTACTCAAACCTAAAAAAGAGAGAGATTTTATGCAGAATGTCCATGCTTTTTTCCATACAATAAAAGTGAAAGGCAGCAGTTCATACAACTTGTGTACTATATTACAAGTCATATGATACCAAAATTATGACTACTTATAGTAGCTTGACTGGTCACCATTCACTTTCATTGTATGGAAAAGAGCACATTCTGCCTCTTCTTTTTGTGTTCCATTAAAGAAAAAGGAAAAGAAAAAAATATATCTCTTTAAGAGTGTGACCGACCTTTCAACAGGAAAAATAATTTTGCTTACTGAAAAAATGTGTAACTGCCACAAATACTTGTATCTATATGGTTGTGGATTTATTCAGCAGGACTCATATTGACCAAAAGTGACAGCAAAGACATTAATAATGTTAAAAAATATTTCTATTCTTGAATAGAGAATCACAAATGCTATTCTTTTGAACTTTCTATTCATCAAGGAATCCTAAAAAATGTATCGTGGTTGCAACAAGAAACTATTAAGCAGCACAACTGTTTTCAACATAGAACCAAATCAGCATATTAGAATGATTTCTGAAGGATCATGTGACTCTGAAGACTGGAAAAGTGTCTGGTGAAAATTCAATTCAGCTTTGACGTCACAGAATTAAATAGATTTTAAAAAACATTTATTTTAATTTACGATTATACTTCACAATATTACTTTATCTTTTAAACAGTATGTTTAGATAAACTTTTGGATTTCAAACCTACATACCATAAAGGAAACTTTCTTCCTCGCCTGAGGTTGTCTGCAAACTAGAAGGATACACATGATGAAGATGAACAAAGATGCGGCCAAGACCCCCAGGGCCCAAGGCTCCATGGCAATAATGGCCTGTCCGTAGTATGTGTTGAGTGTGCTCACAACACACACAATAATCACTGCAGGGAAAACAGGCACAGATCAGGATGACTACATAACTAAACCTGTCAGACCAGTCTCTAACTGCTGCTGTACTAACCCATGATGATAACAGACGCATTGACGGCAGTGGAGGTCTGTTCGGTGGGCAGCAGTGGAGGGTTGAGCAGAGAGCGCAGGGTTACACCTCTATCCTTCAGCATGTTCAGATGAGACTCAGACTCTGTCAGTTCAGACTCGCCAACATCTTCCTTGCCTTCGTTGATCCTAGACTTCTCGAACACAGCATCTGGCTGATACCTTCACACATACATTTTACATTACAATAGTTACTTATGCCACTAGAAACAGGAAACATGATTAAAACATTAATACATCTTTTTGTAAAACGTGATAAAAAAATCATTAAATGTGACTCAGTATCATATCACAAGAAAATTGTCCATATAAAATCTGTCAAATCGTTCAAACACACATTATACAGTTGAGAACTGACATATAACCACTGTATGGCAGATTACTATAGTACACACATCATTGTACCAACTAGTTGATTACGTGATTTCACCAAGTACAACATGTTTCTGGATCAACATTCCAATCAACCAATCAGATTTTAGGGACAGTCTATGTCAAGTTTAGACTTAGGTGCTTCTACATCAGTGTTATTTCCCTCTGATTTTAGGGAATTTATGGTTAGGATGAAATTTTTAGGCAGGAATGTTGTTCCAGGATCAACTAGATGTGTAGATCCATGAACATGTCTTACTTGGCAAAATCACGGTGACCAGTTGATTAGTTCTGCCACTAGTCGGCACATATCATTAAGATGCATATTAATATTAACAAATTTTGGTCAAGACCATATAAATTCTTGAAATTAATCATTTGAAAATGAATGTTTACTAACCTGAGGATAAGAACACAAGCTGCCACTAATGAGTACGCCAGCAAAGTTCCAATAGACATCATGTCCACCAGCGCTTTCAAGTCAAACAGAAAAGCCATGATTGCTGTTGATATGAAACAATTGCTGATCAGGTGGAGTTTAAAAATAATACATCAAATGCATGCATATCACAAACCATACTTGCATAAATGAAATGGTTTACATACATACATTAAGTCACACTTAAAATGCACAGATTTCATGGCATAACAATCTACTGTAAATATCTCTATTTTCTCAGAAATAATTTTAATTCTCTTAGCAATTTTTGCAATTGCTTGCAACGCAAACATACAGAAAGAGAATCTACTGTTTTGTATTGCATAATTTAAAACTATGCCAACTTTTTTTTTGCCAAGTATGCTATTTAAATAAATCTGTTTCATATTATATTGATATTTAATCCAATATCATTCATACATTTATAAGTGTGGCTTGGTTGTCAAAAATGCATAAATATACCAACAGAGCATGCACAGTTTATTTCATTGGTATTCATTTAATAAATTAAATCTTCCTATTTTGAAGAGCCTGATTCCAAAATAATCCAAGTGTCATCATCAATGACTTTAAACTCAGGATGCAATAGCATTGGTATCCTCTTATCAAATCTACACCAGATGTGCCCTCTGACTTCATATACAGCTGCTCAGACTTCCCTCACAGTAAGAAGGCAGTGTACTAACAAACATACAGTGCTACGGTATGAGCTTAATATGTGCAATGTGCAGGGGGCTTCAAAAATCAAATCTACCCTGCGTCCTCATCCCCCGGCTAAGCTTCACCTCTGCTTTTTCATTCTTTAGAAGTCCTCGGAAACCATAAGCATGGCTGACCCCATGCTAGCATCAAAGTGCTGTATTAACACACTGTAGGGGAAGTACTAAGAATCTCTCCCTACAGCTTTCATCAGAAATCTGCACCTGACACATCAGTGTATGCTGGTGTACATCTACATTCAATATATATATACCAACAAATCAATAGTAATTTCCTTTCTTTTTCCAGCAAACTTCATCAAACGCTCTACATATCACTTTTGCATGCAATAAATAACATTTACAGAGAATTTAACTACGTACTGTATATTCCCACAGATTTTTATCACCACCACCAACACCAACACCACAGCAAAAGCTATGGAAGCTTGTTTCTGCCACAGAAGTAAAAACATTTAAAAGATAATTGCGACATCATGCAATCTAGTTTACATCATGCAATTTTGACTTATTTTCTCAGAATTGTGAGATATAAACTTGCAATTGCGAGTTTTAAAGTCATAATTGTGTGATATAAACTCGCAATTGCGTGTTATAAAGTCATAATTGTGTGATATAACTGACTTTTCTTAGAACTGTGAGATACTCGCAATTGTGAGTTATAAAGTCAATTTTTTTTCTCAGAATTGCGAGTTTATATCTCACAATTCTGTCTTTATAACTCGCAATTGAGTGTTATAAAAACAGTATTGCAAAATATAAACTTACAATTCCGAGAAAAAAAGTCAGAATTGCAAGATATAAACTTTGGTTGAGTTTATATCTCGCAATTCTGACTTTATAACTCGCAATTGCAAGTTTATATCACATACTTCTGACTTTTTTTCTCACAATTGAGAAAAAAATTGAAAAAAAGTCACAATTGCGAGATAGAAAAAGTCGCAATTACCTTTTTTATTTTTTTTTTGGGTGGAAATAAGCTTCCATAGAAAGCATGCTTCCATTAACAGGGTAATTAAGCAGGCACACTGCACCTCCACCAGGCTGACACAAACAGGACAGCAGGCCATGCCAGGCCTACCTCGATCTTAGCTTACCCGCGGTAGTGCCCGCTGCCATAGTGGCAGCCACTGGCGACTGACGCTTACTCACTTTGGAAAGAAATCTGAATAGCACGCCATCTCTTGCCATGGCAAACAGAATGCGGGGAAGAGGGAACAAAGAACCCAACAGGCTAAAAACAAAAAAGGAGTCATGGTTCAGATACCTGCAACTCTGGAAGGAAAAGAACATATTAACCAACACCGGCAAGTGTGAAGGAGCAAATATTTACTGGAAATTAATTTTTACTAATATTTTTATATAAAGTTTAAACTAAAAAAATAAGCATTTTCTTGCCAACAAAATATTTTAGAGTGGAGTATAAATAGGCATTTATATTCACTTCCTTTACTTTATTCCATTACTTATTCATTTCCTTGATTTATCCAGGTCTTTAAAAAAAAATCTTGATATCTCCTGGTTTTTTGTGACTGTTGGAACCCTGTAAAAGATTCATTTGATGCATGTTCCTAAAGAATAATTTCGTGTATTGCACAATTCCACTCTTTTTCACATTTGCCTGGTGGATCACATTGGCAGTTTGCATAGCAATCGTGCCTCCATCTCTCACCTGCAACTACACCTGAAGACATTGTAGCAATAAGAGGGGTCTTCGTCTTAGGATTGATTTGGGCTAACACTTTGAAAAGCACCCCATCCTGTGCCATAGCATAGATTACACGCGGCATTGGGAAAATGGAGCCCAGCAGACTGCATGTGAGGCAAACACATCAGCAGAAGCAAAGTGTCAATTAATCACATGCTGCAGATCTGATCCCAAACACTTCAATGCTGGCATCCACAAATAATGATTTTTATTTTAAAGTCAACATGAAATCAAAATTAACACCGTTTACTTTCTTAACACATTTCTGGTCTTTGCATGATTGATGAATGCATGTTATTCCACAGAAAACTAAATTGTTGTTTCGAATGACATCACCGGTCTTTTACGTTTTTAATAGAATTAGGTCTGCTACATTTTGTTTTTTGTGAGTATTTTGTTTGAGTCTAAAAAACAACACATTACAGAAGTAATGCAGGTTACAAAATGCTGTTTCATGTTGACTTTAGGAAATATACAATTTGACAGAACATCATTGTATAGCGCTTAGCAAATGAAGCAAATGGGACCAGAGGTGCAGTTAAATCATCTTCATTTTTTTTCCTGGGAGTATTGCACATGGCCTATTAGGCTATGGTATCCTAATGTTTTATTCAATAAAAAAAATGCAACAAGTATTCAAAAAAAAGTAGTTCGAATCAAAATGATTGGTCTTGGGTAATAATTTACCCAATTTTGGTCTTTTATAGCAATAGAGTGCAACAGTCGGGTTCCGGAAGTAAAAACTCCATTCATTTTCTCCATTGGGAAATTGCTTTTTAACGATAACTTATAAACTTTTAAAAACAACCTTACTGTGAGCTACGAGGTTGTTAATTATTAGGTTGTCAACATAATGATTGCAATATATAGAAATTCAGCATTGGTGCATGTTGATTCAGAGTTTGCGTCATCTGAAGTTGGAGTCATTTCTTCACAGGTCTTGGGGCAACATTTTCAAATGAGTAGTTTTATATTTCTCCATCTTTCTTCATTTGATTATGCTGTTCGCAATGCTTCATGGGATTGTAGTTCTTTGTATCACTAAAGTCTTGTACCTTTGTAATTTTGTCTGAATAATTTTTGATTCAAATCAAAGATTGTAACGTTATGATTCACTTCGTAGCTGGTTGGCTTGCTTCATGGCTTAAAATGCATTAACAAAGACTTTTTGAAATGGGACAAATGAATGGGAAAAAAAAAACCTTCTGGAACCAACGATGCTGAAACCATGGGCGGGCACTGTTGCACTCCATAGGTTCAAGATAAGAGGTTGTATACTTTACCAATCACACACCAGGATGTAATTAACATTAATATTAGAGAAAATCTAATAATCATTACATAAATGCTGTGGAGTATAATTCATGCAGCTTTAGGGAGCCTTGCTAAATGCCAAACAATAGTCCTTACTGATTTATGTCACCAGGAAAAAACAGAAACTCATTCCACATGAAAATTTTGTTCTGAAAGAGAGCGAGTTTAAATCTGTATCATATAAAAGCTAATAATAATATAATGTGATTAATGAAATGCTATGTATAATTATTTATATATGGCTCTCTTTCAAACAAACCACCATCAAAAAGTCATTAGGGATGCAAAGCATATAATCAGACCACCACAAACCCAACAAAGAACTCCATAAAAATTAATTAGGAAAGTGTTGTGTTTCACCGAATGGAAAACAAATGACAAAATGAATAAATGCACTTTTATGCAAGTATTCACAATGTTTAATATGAGCATGCTATCTCAATAGACAGTCTTGTGAGATGTCTTGGCCAGCAGAACAGCATTATGGGAGCAAAGAAAGATGTTTACCTGGTTGAGAGAGCACAGAGCGATCCTGCCGCTACTACATATTTCGCAGGCCCCCAGCCCACATATTCAAAAGCCAAAGGTAGAGGACTCCTCTCATCCAGCAGGTAGTAGGGCATCATGAGGGTGAGGGCCGCTGACACTCCAAAGTAGGCAAGGAAGCAGACCAGCAGGGAAACAACTATACCGATGGGAATGGCCCTCTGGGGATTCTTCACCTCCTCACCTGGTCAGAATCACAAATACCAACACACTTGGAACTCAAGATCAGATTGGAGGACGGGAAATAACTGTGCATAAGTGACTTAATACCTGTGGTTGCAATGCAGTCAAATCCCACAAAGGCGTAAAAGCATGTGGCCGCACCAGCAAGTGTCCCGCTAAAGCCGTAAGGCAAAAAGCCCCCTACCCCGTAATCGCTGGTGACATTAGCAGTGTGTGAGAGATTCCTGTAAGGAGATTGAAGTGTATTGAATGGTTAAGATCATAATTCACACATCAGGCTCGCATAATTCATCAACATATAAAAGAAGAGAAGGAATAAGAAAGAGATATTCTTCACCTTCTGAAAATGGTGACGTTTATGAGAGATTCTTCTGAAATATTCCAATTGAGCGCGTCTCCTTTGACGAATCCAGAGATGATAACAAAGATCAGCACAAGCACGTTTACAGCTGTGAAAATTTTGTTGACCCAAGCTGATTCTTTCACCCCAAAGGAGAGAAGACCTGTGAAAAAAAGAATTACAGTGACAGAAATGAAACTGCATGTGAAACATAAAAGATGTACAAACATTTGTTCATTTAGCAGATGCTTTTATGCAAAATGACTTACAAATGAGGAATCTAACCATTGTTGGTAATTAGTAATTAATTACTGTAATATAATAATTTTTCCCTTTAAAAAGTAAAGTAAGGGATTACTCTTAACTTTTCTGTGATTTAATTACAGTTACTGCTGATGTAATTGAATTAAATAGAGTAGAACAATTCTATATAAAATAATAGTGGATTTAACATCAAAATTTAACCTCTAATGTTAAAATGTATGTTTTTAATGTAACCATTTCCCTTTAAATACTTTGGTCAGTTCAAAAATAATTTATGCAATTTTATATTATTTATTTGAAAGAATTAAAAAAGCAGTTTCATGTCTATCCTTGTATTGTTCAACTGTTCAAGTGTGATATGGGATTTAGAAAGTAATCAGTAATAAGTAATGCAATACTTTTAAACGACAGTAATTAGTACCGTAATCTAATTGCACAGTTGGCGATGTAATTGGTAGCTGGTAATGAATTACTTTTACACGGACAATAACAACAAACTGGCAATAACACAGAATGCATGCTAGAACAAGGAGGAATAAGACTTTTTTTTTTAAAGATTAATGAAGTGAATGAATTTACTAACAGACTTTTCTTTTCTTTTTTTTTACCTGACAGGAGTAAGATCAGGCAGACAGCAAAGAAATCAGGGTACTCTGCCAGGCCAGGCAAATTCATTTTGAAGTACAATTTGCAGAACTTTTCAATGTGGCCCCCTATAAGCTCATCAAACGTCCCACTCCAGGCACGTGCCACACTAGAGGTCCCTGTGCCAACCAAATATCAGTTTATGTTTGAAAAATATCATTTAATTTACTATATTATTGCTTTAAAATATGACTAATTCATAACTACCAATGACGTATGACAGAATGAGGTTCCATCCTGTGATGAAGGCCCAGAGCTCCCCCACGGTCACATAGCTGTACAGATAGGCCGAGCCCGTCTTGGGTACCCGCGCACCAAACTCAGCATAGCACAGGCCGGCCATCACAGATGCTAGAGCTGCGATGAGGAAGGACACCACAATGCTGGGGCCAGAATTGCCTTTGGCCACCTCCCCAGCGAGCACATAGACACCGGCCCCCAGTGTACTTCCCACCCCGAGGGCAATTAGGTCGACAGTGGAGAGGCAGCGGCACAGCTTGGACTCCTCCAGACAGTCCTGGTCCACATTCTTCCTCCTCACAAGGGAGCGGCAAAATGTGAAGCAATGTTCCAGCATTCTTCCTGTTAGCACAAACTGTCAAGAGAGTTTTGTCAAATAAATAAATCAAGTACACTAACTATGTATATTTGTTTTTAGAGTTGAGTATGTGCCAAAAGAAAGATTTCTGAAGATGATTTCTTTCCTTTACTGTGTTCTACATATTCATGACCTAATCTTTTCTGTAGATAATTTGACTGAACACCGCACAGAAGAAATGCACAAAGTAAAGATTCAATTATGCAAGATCAGTAGTACTGGGAACCAAATTGAAGCGGAGGCATGCAAAAGGACAACTTTATTATTCAATAACACTTTCAGCTTTTGTTCTCACTTGCACATGTCTGCAGTTTAAGCAGCAGGTTTTAGTATTGCCCAATGTAGAATAATGCATAAGCCTTAGGCATTATTGCATAATAGTGGGATAAAGTGCTTTCATTTTGATAGGCGTAGGTATTTGGCACATCACTTATTGGCCAGTGTGCTTTTTTGCAATTAAAGCGTTAAGTTTGTTGGTTTATTTTAATGGCTTACAAGTTCATTATAAGTGTATCAAGTATAATGAGTTTATATAAGGTTTATATAAAGCAGACTTGAACGTTTAAAGGATGTAGTCTGCTATGCAAACTGAGGACAATACAAGGGTCCTCGCTCAATGAAAATTTGTTACATACCCTAAATTAAATCCATTTTAGTTATAGCACTGTCTCTTTAAAAATATATACAATATTATATATATCTATATATCTATATATATATATATATATATATATATATATATATATATATATATATATATATATATATATATATAAAATATGCCAAAAGTATATGTCAAATATATGCCAAAAGAAAGATTTCTGAAGATGATTTCTTTTCTTACTATGTTTTACATATTCATGACCTAATCTTTTCTGTAGATTTGACTAACACTGCACAGAAGAAATGCGCAAAGTAAAGATTTGATTATGCAAGATCTGTAGTAATGGGAACCAAATTGGAGCTGAGGCATGCAAAAGGACAACTGTCTTATATATATATAATATATTACATATATATAATAAAAAAAAACTATTTTTGTTTCTTGAGCAGCAAATCAGCATATTAGAATGATTTCTGAAGGATCATGTGACACTGAAGACTGGAGTAATGATCAGCTTTGACATAACAGGAATAAATTACATTTTAAAAGATATTCAAATAGAAAATAGCTAAATATTAAATATTAAATTGAAATAATTTTACAGTGGTATTGTTTTGCTCTATTTTGAACAAATAAAGGCCTTCAAAAACATTTAAAAAATCTTAACAACCCCAAACTTTTAAATGGTAGAGTACATATTTTTATATACATACAAACAGCATATAGAACAGCTTTAGAGATTTTTTTTGGCAGTCTTATTTTGCATGTAAATGAGGATGTAGACCAAAGTTGCACTAAAGCTGCTTTCTAAATAACTTCTTTTACATGCAAAACACATTTAAAAAAAAAGATTTAGCACATTGTGATGTGTATGAGCAAATGGCTGTGCATTAGCATTACACTGCGTCTGCTTACAACCTTTGAAAGGTGTTAAAGAGTCACACAGGCAGAAAAGACTGACATGCATAAGGCTGTTGGCTGTTACCTGTGAGCCCTGAGGGGTCGGACTTGACAAGCAACTCTGAGGCTCAGTTACAGCACAGCATATTTAATAGCTTAGCCAAAATTTATTCTGTCTTACTGTAATGAGTGAGTGGATCTCATTAATACTACAGTAACAGGTACAGACTTTGCACATGCGACGATCATAAATTAATTTCATATTTTACTCTGCTTTTGGAATAATATGTCTTCAATGGATCTGATAAAAGTTTTTTTTTTTTTAAATGGCTGTGTAAATGCACATGAGCAATGACAAATCATCTAAAATCAAATATTTGCATAAACACAGACACTAAAACTTACCGTCTGGTGAAAGACTGGCAGATGTAGAATCACGTTATGCAAGTAGTGCCTTTCTTCTTAGGACTTTCATGCAAACACACACATACACGCCCCCCACACTCACACCTATCCACTGATTTCTTTAAAAAGCTTACAAGCTCTGAGAGATCCAAGTCAGTCCTTCCCAAGTCCTGTCTCAAGTTTGCCCCTGCCTTCCTCTAGCTCAAATGACATGTCAGCCCACAACCGCACTAGTTTTACTGCCTACTTTACTCTATCCTAGTTTGTCTTAACTTGCCCTGCCCCCTGTGAGGAGGACTTGTCTGGCAGCTGTGTGCTGTGCTGCCCCAAAGAGGAGGAGGGACACTTACACTTCACACAGAGGGAGGCAATGCTAATATCCCAATTCAAACAGGTCACTGGGATTTGTGAAGAAAAAAAAAACTTGTGTGTGTGTGTGTTAATAATGCTGCCTGATTCCTTTTGAACATGCTTTTTTTTTTTTTTTAAACCCTCATGGCCGAGTAAGTCCCAGCTGCCAGTGCACTTACTGACCGCTGATAAACGGTTAAGCAACTGACAATGACAAACATTGAGACAGACAGATCTGTTTGCCCTGTGCAGTCCGGAAGAGTTGCTAAAAGCATGAACGCTAATTGGACAAAGAGGTCTACAAGAGCAATCACAGGTAACGGGCTTTAAAGGGTGATTGTTTCCCTTATATATAAGCTCATGAGCACAGGGATATTGAGTCAATAGGACTCTTCAAAACAGTAGTGCTAATATCACAAATCTGATAGGGGAAATCAGTGTGAGTCACTCAGGGTAGGATTAATGGTCAAAAACTCCAATAATCCATTTTGAAAGTTGTGAATTGTGAAAATTAAGTGATCTAGGAACTTTATACAGTGCATGCCACAGACTGTATATCACTCACAGCCTCGTTTTTATCTGCATTCAAGAGTTTTGGCCCGAACCCACACTCTCAGAAAAAAAGGTACAAAAGCTGTCACTGTGGCAGTACCTTTTCAAAAGGTACACCTTTGTACTTAAAGAGTGCATTTAAGTCCCTAAAAGGTACATATTGGTACCAAACGTGTACATATTAGTACCTAAATGGTACATATTAGAACCCTTTTGAAGGGTACTGTCCCAGTGACAGCTTTTGTACCTTTTTTTCTGAGAGTACAGAGTACTCCCCCCGGTTGTGATAAGAATAGTTAGGACTAGAAGTGAGGAGATGGGGTGGTGGAGGGATGCTGATAAAATGTCAACGAACAGAGGTAAGGCTGGTGTATATATACCTCTTATTATTTGGGTTGATTGGCTGAATGTGCTCCTCTTGTGTTAATCAGGTTAATTAGCTGAACGTGCTCCTCCAGAACTTTGTTAATAAAACATTTAATTCAATATAGCGTCTAACCAGACTATGGCGTTCATATAGAACACATTTTTTCATTCCACTGTGCTGCTTTTCAATTGTTTCTAAACAAGCCTTTAGAACTGCCAAAATTCTTAGTGGCATAGATTCGGTTCTAGAAACATTCCTCAGAGAATTTGGTCTAGACTGACATGATAGCATCACGTAGTTGCTTTAGATTTGTCAGCTGCACATTCATAATGCGAATCTCCTGTTCCACCACATCCCAAAGGTGCTCTATTGGATTGAGATCTGGAACTGTCAAGGTCATTTGAGTATATTGTCGCAAATTGGTCGTTCAACCACGTTGTTTAATGATTTCACGCAGGTGGTGGAGTAATAACTACTTGTAATGAATCTGTTTGAGATCGAATTAATGCTAGATGTTTTGCTATAAATTATGGACAAGGCATCTGAGGACTATTTCTCATTTTTCTCAGTTATTTTGCTTTACTTTCAGATTCAATAATAGGCTCGATCTTACGTACTAGAGCACGAACGCACATGCGCACTCTTCAAAAACGGTGCTTTAAAACTCTTGACAAACTAAAAGACATAAAATGACATTTGTATGTATTCTAAATAAAAGAAATAGATTGTACTGAATGTTAACTTGCTTATTTGGCTCAAGATAAGGATTTATTGAGTCCACATGTCATGCAAACAAGAAACTCTGCTTCTAACCACAGGTCGAGAACTGTTCCAACCACACAACTTTGCGAATGTTCGTTGGAACTATGGTTTCAGGAAACACCGACTCGTTGAACTATGCTGATAATGACGGAACTTGCGACCATAGTTGGCTAACGATGCTTTTGGGAAACGCACCCCAGCCCGTATGGCACCAAAAAACCATGCCATGTTCAAAGAACTTTAAATCCCTATTTTCCCCATTCTGCTCAGTTTGAACTTCAGCAGATATTGACAATATCTACATGCTTCAATGCATGGAGTTGCTGCCATGTGATTGGCTGATTTGATATTTGCGTTAATGAGCAGTTGAACAGGTGTACCTACTAAAGTAACTGGTGAATTTATTTCATACACTTAAAAGGGGTATGGATATGCTCGCTCACTGATACTAAAAGCCAGGAGTGAAGAATTAACCTGCAATTAGGTATTTTGCATACCCCGCCAGTTGTGACATGAACTGTGAAATCTTTAATGCAGTGTCAATCTGAAAAGGTGAAAGCATCTAGTGTAACTGTGTGGTAATGAGTCTCTCTGATCTAGCATGTGTCAGACTGAGATGTTTTTCTCCATCAGTTGTAAGGCTGTGTCCATTATGTGCCCTTTATCTATCTGAACACCACAGTGAAAGCAAATGCCATCCTGAATGGATGGGTAAGCAACCACAGCAAACATTCATCCACTTTCCAGGGAAACAGCAGAAAGGCTGCTTTACAGACATTCAGGGAATGTGGTTTAAAGCATTTGTCAGTGCTGGCACAGCCATCAAGTAAAGACAGACCTGACATGAAGCAAAAGAAATTGCATCAAAAGCCTGATGCAACTTCTTGCTAAAAGAACTTTTGAATCATGAAATGTGCACAAACAAAACCAGATGAATATGTTGGTTCATTTCATGTTAACAGCCTCTAAATTGCATAAAAACTAGTGAATGTGCACTGGTGAACATCTCTCACAGTTTTTCGGGCATAAAATCAAGTCCAAAGAGCAGCTGTATTCATCTGCCAATATACTGTAGTCCTACACAGCTTAGAGAACAAAAGAAGACAAGATCCTTCGACAAATGGGATGAAACCTGTTGAACTGCACATTCATTTCATGTCATACAACCAATTTTTCCCAAAATGCGAGAGGTTTTCTAAATACTGTAGGTTTTCCTCTGCTTCTCAGGACAGGCCGGCACAAATTATTACAAGATTACCGATGTCACGCACATGACCGTAGTTGATGCATCTAATGCAAAAATATTGGTTCTAATGTCAACACCGCAGCACTGTTTGTCATAGGGACACTCCACACCACTTAACAGCTGTCACCAGGAAATGTTCAAGTCAATTATTAGTGGGAAGAAAGGACATTACAAGCTGATTCCTGCAGATCCATACATGGATGCAAATTGTAAAACTGCTGTGCAATCAACTTTAGTTTCATGCAGTGTCATTGCTGTAAAACACATGCAGCTGTTACGAAGATGAACTGCCCTCTCTCCTTCTTTATCTAAGAGAGCAAATAAGTTTCATGCAATTTGTGCTTACTTTTGTTTTGATGACGCACCAACAGTGGACACTGGCAGAGTCCTTGGAGTTCAGTTCCCTGTTAACCATCCTGCATTAAATGACAGAGAACAATCTTTAAAATGTTCAGCCTGATAGATATTTTACTTCACTTACAGCTGTCTGCTAGAAGATTATAAGTTTAGACTTGATTGATCCTGTGTGCTGACTCTGCTAAAGTTGAATATCTAGACAGGTTTGATCTGTTACAGTGAGCATTAGCATGGGAAACTGGTCAGATATGACATCACTTCAGTTCCTAAGGCGCGATTGGTGGAGGTAATACCATAAAAGCTTTACTTTTGTGCTAAGAAAGCATCATCTGATATCATAACATACAGTAAATGCAATAAGAGGGAAAATGAATATAAACTTACACACTGAATAGTGACACTGACCCAAATCTTCCTTAATACCCATAATCTTGTTTATATTGAATGCCAATGTGAAGGCTGAAATGATCACCTGTGTGTATTGCGAGATATACTTAATGCTTTCTTTATTAAAAACATGCTCAATTTGTCTAATCTTCTGAAGCACAGTGCTCCTGTGAGAAACTGCCCCAAGGTTTTCTAGTTTAGTCAATTTTCTGTGCTAACCACACAGCGAGGAATTCAGTTACTAGGCCACAAGTTTGTTTTTTTAAAGACATTGAATACATTTGTTGATTTTTGCATGCCAGCTAATGATATAAAGATTCATGAATAATGTTCGGATATAGCTGAAGGCTAATGGATCAATCCTTAGTTACAGAAACCGTGCCATTACTGAGGTCCCAATCCTGCTTTATTACCCTTATGGCTGTGAGCAGAGCACTTAACCATAAGTTGGTCCTGCGGGTCTGCCCTCATTTCATATAGGCAACAATAAGATCTAGTGTGCTTTATGTTGAAAAGGGTGATAATTATTGAATTCATTGTAACTAAGTACTGCTAAAATCTAGGACATGGATGGTTATCAGAGGCATATTTAGAGAATGAGCGAATGAGAGCAACACTACGTATATGCTCTCAGGCAAAATGCATTATCATATATAGTAGGCCTACTCAAATTCTGCAAGCTTGAACAGGAAAGATGGGAGGCTATGGCTACAGTATAAAATCCACCATAACAAATAACAGTTTCAGTGAAACTGATCACTTGAAGTTTAGATGTATATGTTATATTTTAAGCGTATGATACTGTATGGAAAAAGAGATCTCCTAAATGCAACGCAACAGTGATTTGCCTTCTGGAGTAATCTATTAGAATGGACAAACAATCTCCATACTAAAAAGATAAACAGCATTGAACTAAATCCCATATTGTGATTGGACTTGAAATGGTCAATTGACTATCCTCCCCTCAACATTAATGATGTTTATACTGAACAAAACTGCACAATCAACTGTCAAAAAAAGGCTCACTGATTAACTCAAAGATTCATATGACGTCACAGCAGTGTCAATATGTATTTTGTGTAGAGAGATGGGGGAGAGAGTTAGCGAAGGACAGGCAGAATGGAGAGTGTTTTTAAGAATGAAAGATAGTTATCTGTGAACTTAATTTAGGCTATTATTAACTAAATGCTCTGCAAGCTCATTTGGATTGATTGAAGTGTTTACATGAAGGCTTTTCAGACCGATTGAGCCATCAATCCAAATGGTTTGTCTGGCTTCATGTTAACATATCAATGAGTCATTTGCTAAACTCAAAAACTGACAAAGTAGCTGGCAATACTGTGCTTAAAATGTAAGTTCCTAAAACTTAAAGAGCTAGTTCACCCAAAAATTGACTCACCTTCACAACGTTCCAAACCAGTAAGACTTTCGTTCACCTTCGGAATGCAAATGAACATATTTTTGATGAAACCTGAGAGCTTTTTATCCCTGAATTAAACCTGTTCATCATATAAATCGATCGAGTCTCTTCAGAAAATTTGGACTACTGTAAACTGCTTAATTCATATGGATTAGTTTTACGATCACTTTATGAACTTTTTGAAGCGTCAAAGTGGTAGTTGCGTAGCTGTCAATGGAGGGACAGAAAGCTCTTAGATTTCAACAAACATTTTGTTTGTGTCCCGAAGATGACTTGATTTTGTCCAAGGGAAATTGGTTGGATCGCTGGATGGTTGTGGTTTGCTATTGCTGTGATGTCATGTGAGTGACAGGTTGTCCCGCCCTTTTGCCAGTAAATATCTGCAAGAGAGAGAGAGGAATTAAAGATTACAAGGGCACATGAGTTAAATAAAAATACTGATGTGCATGGATTGTTTATTTATAATTACTGCAATATTCCATTCAAAAATTTTGATTTCATGGTGATTTTAAAAGCACCCCCTACCTGATACTCCCATTCTCCAGTCATTTCTGTAATTAATTCTAACATTATGTTTTCGGATTAGAAACAGAGACTTGAAAACATCTTTTGTGCAACTAGATGGTGTGTCAACATAGCTCACATACAAGTCAAGTTGTATCTTTCTTTCTGGCCATCTACAATGGAAATGTTGGGCTTTTTTTGTATCCAGGAGTTAAACAATTGCATAAAATTAAGAAAATGACATATATGCTCTATATACTCACACGAATACCTTAATACTTTTAGCGTACAGATATAAACCATACCTATGATGACTACATTTTCTCAGCTAAAATCACGATGACACGTGTTTGGCGCGGGCTTTAGGACCCTGCAGCGGGCCACGCACTCACTGAGCGCAGCAGCGCAGAGACCTGACGGTGAATCACTACAGATGACGGGAGGAGCCATATCCCTATCAACCCGGATTCAAAGAAGCGCAGCGCCAGCGTTAATAACAATACTTGAAAATTATTGTGTTTAAATTAACACTCGTTCAGCATGACACTAAGAAGTATTTCTGTACCCCGATAAGCTGCACGCGCCAGAGGTGTGGTGGTCAGAGATGGAGCACATCAGAATGCCAAAGGTAATGTCCAGCATCCATGATACAATGATTCCCTTTACATGCCATGAACCACACATCTCCATGTATTATCATTTGTAATTTGAGGTTTTATACTTGTAAATGGATTCATTTACTGGAATCATTGAAATCAGCACAGTCACTGAGACAAATGTTCAAGAGGGAAAAAAGTAAAGGCCTGCATCTGATCAGTTATAATTTAAAGGAAATTACTGAAAAGCCATATTCACATTAGGAATGAGTTTTGCAGATGATTTAAACAGTATCACCACAGGGCAGAGGGATGCTCACTATTATGTTTGTGGTATGGTACTTTATAGTGCAGCATCACTAATACTAGCCTAATGTCTAATTCAGAGGTTTTAAAACTGGGGTCTGGGAACCTCAGGAGGCCACAAGTGAAAAATGTGATTAGGGATTAATTAGTTCTGTATTAATCTGTTAAATATATTCAATTAGATTAAAATAAATAAGAATTCTCATTATTATACATTAAAATTAAATAAGCAAATAAATAATACATTTATCGGTACATTACTATAGTGAGTACAAAAAATAATAAGAATGCAACTTAGTAGAAATTAATTTTAAATCTATAATATTTATTTTCCAGTGTATAAATTGGCCATTTATAAAAGATAGATGATTTTTTTATATTTTACGATGGGAGTTCCTCACATGAGGGTGATGGGGGTCTGTGGCATCGAAAATCCCTGGTCTAATTAACTTGGTTATATATTGCAGGTTGAAAATGTCTGGTTAGTGGATAGAAGTTCCTCTCGAAGAACTCAAGTGGGCACGCTCTACCTGACAGCCACACACACTATCTTTGTAGGTAAAGGATCTGAGAACAGAAATGAGCTGTGGGTAAGTGCTTGCCATGTCAAATGTATTAACTAATGCCATTGATATTTGCAGTTTATCATCATTGTCAAGTATTTCTGTGCTTAACCATCTTATAAGTACAATAACTGACACAGTATGCTTGTTTTTCACAGGTTCTGCACAGTTTAGTGTGTAATGTTGTAAAGCATAAAGCATCTCAGAGTGGATACCCTTTATTAATCCACTGCAAGAACTTTCAGGTCATACAGTTTATTATTCCTCAAGAGAGCGACTGCCATGATGTTTACATTTCACTTTCACGTCTGTCTAGACCAGGTGGGTCACTTTGCATACATTAAGAATATAATGTCAGTGTATTCCATTCTGCATACGAGTGCACTATTCTATACCATTCTGTAGTGTGTGCGTAGTGCGTTCACACTGAATATTCTTAAAAGAAAAAGTCCTGGATGAGTTTAGCTCTAACCTTATTCAAACTCACCTGAAAGTAGCTTTTTAGTAATCCTGAAGACTTTGATTAGCTGGTTCAGGTGTTTTTGGTTAGGGTTGCAGATAAACTATGCAGGAACATGGGTCTCGAGTGCCAGAGTTGCCCAGTCCTGCACTACACGGTTGAGTACTTAGTGCAAGAATAGGCAACGTCGGTCCTGGAGTGCCGTTGTCCTGCAGAGTTTAGCTCCAACCCAAATGAAACACCTGAACTAGTTAATCACGTACTTACTAGACATACTAGAAACTTCCAGTCAGGTGTGTTGAAGCAAGGGTGAGCTAAACTCTACAGGACCGAGTTTGGACACCCCCTGGGATTACTGCATTCGGGACACAACTTGTTATTGAAATATTGTTGCAGACAAATCAGCATTTGAATGTGTAATATACCCCTGGTTTTACAGACATGGCTTAAGCCTAGTCCCAGACTAAAATACATGTTTGAGCTATTTTAACTGAAAGCAACTTGCACTGAAATATCTTAGAAAATGTCACTGCCATTGTTTTGTCACAAGATGCACAACAGTAATGTTTTTTTTTTTTTCCTAAGCCACGTTTAATTGAACTAAGACCTAATCCTGGCTTAATCTAAAGCCCTGTCTGTAAACCGGGCCATAATGTTCAAAACAAATTATAGTTCTTCAATACACTTTTCTATATTTTAGTGTACATGGACATTTTGTCATGTTGTTTTCCCCTTGTCTTGCAGAAAAATATGAAGAGTTGTATTGTTTTTCCTTCAATCCTAATGCTGACAAAGCTGAACGGGAGCACTCATGGGACTTTTTAGATATGAAGGCTGAATACAGTCGAATGGGACTTCCAAATAAGCAATGGCATGTCACCCCCATCAACCGAGAGTACAGAGTTAGTGTATCACCCACCAGCACTATGTAAACACAATCCGTATGTTGTTTAGGTTTTTTTTTTTTATAACTTTTCTTTTTGTGACGCAGGTGTGTGATACTTACCCATCTGACTTGTTTGTGCCTAAATCCGTCACCCTCCCTGTCATCGTAGGGAGCTCTAAGTTTCGTAGCAGAGGTCGATTTCCCACGTTGTCATATTACTGCAAGGAAAATCATGTAAGTCTGCCTCCATCTGGCACATTCTCTCTGCAGTCTTAGCATTCATCTGCCCCTTTTAATGAGGCTGTGGAGAATTTTATCCTTTCTTTCATATGTCCTTGCCTGCCAAATACTTAGTCATCAGATTGAGGATACGAGTTCAAGGTTCAAGAACATAGTGTTCTTGAGACTTGAGTGCTGGGTATATTAAAAAAAAAAAAAAAAACTCAAGAAGAACCATAAATGTGATGCAGCTTGATTTAGTATTAAACTTCAGCTTAGAATGATTTCTTTACAAAGAAAGTGCTTATTTTGTTTTTTTGAATTACAATATAATGGATATTTTAAAAGCATGGTCAAGCCCCCTCTGTACCCTCTTGGGTTCGGCACTCTGTTAAAAGACATTTCATTGAGGTCAAATATTCCCCTTGGATTCTCTGTGTTTTCTTTTGGACACATGAATTCAAACCACATGGAGAAACTTGTGACCTCCACATAAGGATCATAATGGTGAGGCCCTAAGGGGTCAGTTGCAGTTTAATAATCCACCCCCCATTCATGGTTCATTAACCCCAAAATATGATTAGAACAATGTCTAAAAATGTAATATTGCAAGCTCAGAGTTTTATGAGGCCAGGGCCAAATTCTCATGAAATACCCATTCCACTGAGAGAACATTGTAATCTTCTGTTCTTTAAGTTTAATTTATTAATCAACTGTGAAATGATCAGGCTGGGAATTACTCTGAGGCCGTACGATATCTTTATTTAAAATATTAAAATTTTGATTTTCAAATTATTCAAATTGAAATGTATAATTTTATACATTTTAATAAAATAATATATTCCTTTTTTTTTTTTTTTTTAGCTCGGGTTCCCTTTCTATGGAAGTTTGTTTCCGCCACAGTAAGAATTGTGAGATATAATCTCGCAAATCTGAGAAAAAGTATTTTTTTCCCTCAGAATTGGACTTTATAACTCGTAATTTTGAATTTATATCTCACAATTCTGAGAATAGAAGTTAAAATTGCGAATTGATATAAACTCGCAATTCTGAAATTTTTCTAGAAATTGCGAGTTTATATCTCGCAATTCAGATTTTTTTCTCACAATTGCGACATTATATCATGCAATTCTGAGAAAAAAAAGTATGAATTGCAAAATGTAAACTCACTATTGTGAGAAAATTACCTTTTTTTCTTTTCTTTTTTTTTTTTGTATTCCATGGTGGAAACAAGCTTCTATACCTTTCCTTTTGTTCTTCAAGCTGAATTTATATATTGAGCATAAAAGAATCAGGCTGGGAATTACTTTGAGGTCAGATGATAGTTGCATTTTTACTAGACTAGTTTATGGAATGGTATTTTTAATTAATTTAATTTAATGTATTTGTATACATACATACTACTAATAAAATTAAAATATATTTTCATGTATGTATTTATTTATGTGAATATTTTTATTGGTATATTTAAGCCATTGTGCACACTAAAATAAACACTGAACCACTTAGTCTTGTCCTACACTAATATGATGAACTAATGAGTAGTTTTCCGTGTTTTTTGGCCATGTCTTATCTTGACTCCGCAGGATGCCGACATATGCAAACACCAACTCACATGATGTCTTTTCTTTAGGCCACAATATGTCGCAGCAGTCAGCCTCTTTCTGGCTTCAGTGCTCGCTGCCTGGAGGATGAGCAAATGCTGCAGGCCATCATGAAGTCTAATCCTGGCAGCAGATTCATGTATGTTGTGGACACCAGACCCAAGGTCAGTCCGCTTAATATCAGTATACGATGGACCCGATATCAGAATTACACATGAAAGACACTGTACGTGAGAATCTCATGTATTTCCAGCTGAACGCAATGGCAAACCGAGCTGCGGGGAAAGGCTACGAAAATGAGGACAACTACTGCAACATTAAATTCCAGTTCATCGGCATTGAAAACATCCATGTGATGAGGAACAGTCTGCAGAAACTCGTAGAGGGTATTGTCTCCAATATTAAGTGAGAAAATGAATTGACCCATATTAACCAGTGTGTTAGATCCAAAGATCCTTCTGTTGAACCAGCTTGAACCAGTATATAACAGCTCCCCTTCAATTTTATGGGAGATCTTCAGACCACTTAGCGTTTTATCATCTATAATAAAGATGTTCTGCAATGAAGCCGTAGATTGTACCACAGGAGAGTTTCTTGGCAAAGCAGATCGTGTAGTAGGGGTGCTTTGAATCCATCTGGCTTTTATTCCTCGCCTATTTTTGTTTTGTTGACTTGACGATTGGGACCTTTTTCCCCCTGATTTAGAAAAGGAGGGCGTGAGAATGATATCGTCTAGTGTTGAAGAAATAATAACGGCACTGGGTGTGATAGCTTTTTGACCCGTAAAACATTAGGGAGTCATCTGGTCGAATAATCTTGTAGGCTTCCAGCAGAGACTGTTTGAGATCTCAGCATGCTTGATTCTTCCTAGAAATACAGTCAATTTGGTCCCTGCCACCAAGAGTGAGCGGGTTTGTCAGCATACTGGCTTCAGCGGCTGTCATCTGGAGTGTTCTCATGGGACGTCACCAGCCCTTAAATACTCTTATCACATTTGAACTGTTGACATATCAAAGCTTACAGTGCTCACAGGGAATGTTTATGTTGGTTTGGAGAAAAAGAATCAATGCCATTTATAGAAATACAAATTTATTTGGTTGTCATAATAACTAATGAGCCATAAGACAGAACTGTCATCAAGTCAATTTATCAGCAGTGCATATTTCAAGTAGCATAAATAAAGAGGACACTTTTGTTAGTCACTAGCTTTCTTTGCAAAGCCAAAGTAAATATTGACCACTTTAAAATCCCTCATATCATTTCCCTACTGTAAATTCGCAATAAAGCTCCTGGTTTTCATCATCTTCTTTTCACAGGATCATATATAAACTTTTGTGGTGAATTTGTCTGGATTGTCTCAAAGTGTCTTTTTTTTTTAGTTTCTGCACTGCGTTCTCCCACCATGAGAGAATTTCTCTTGGGCCTTGAAAATTCAGACTGGTTAAGACACATCAAATCGATCATGGAAGCTGGAATCTTCATATCTAAGGTAAAAGATCTCTTTGAGAGTCAGCCCATGCATGAGCTCTTGCTCCGGTACTGATTTCATGTTCTTACGTGACACGCACACAGGCCGTGGCAGAGGAAGGGGTCAGTGTCCTGGTTCATTGCTCTGATGGCTGGGATAGGACGGCTCAGGTTTGCTCTGTGGCCAGTGTGCTTCTGGACCCCTACTACAGGACCCTCAAGGGACTCATGGTAAACGGCAACATGCACATTTTTCATTCAAGTCACTAAGTTCACAGTGTAAGAAGATGCATAACTGACAGGCTGCCCATGAGTCTTGCTCATTTAATCATAGGGATCGACTCAAGCCGGATCTCTGCTGGAGAGGTTTCATTCAATAGCAGAGCTCAGTTTAGAGAATCATCTCTTACTTAGAAATTTACCTTCATATGGGGTCAATTTAAAAAGAAAAACATAATTTCTAGCACAGATTAAGTCTGTCTGGGAATACTATCTCATTTCCTGACACACTAGCAGTAAGTCTGTGCAGATGCACAAGCACCATCAAACGGAATTGCAAAAATATTGCATGTTTTCAAATTCCTTTTCCTTTTATTGATCAGCTAAAACAAGATGGTCAGAACACTTAAACAAATAGATCAATGTTCTGCTAGCAATACAGTTTGCACTTTCTGAAGAAGTCAGTTTACAAATTACTAATAGTTGTCTCTACTTATGAAACTGGGATATAAAACTTTTAACATCGGGAATTGACATTTAAACTGGTCTCAAGTACACTACCACTACAAGGTTTCTTAATGTTTTTGAAAGAAGTATCTTATGCTCACCAAGACTGCATCAAAAATACAGTAAAATATTGAAATTAAAATAATTGTTTTCTATTTTAATATATATTAAAAATGTAACTTATTCCCATGATGTCAAAGCTGAATTTTCAGCATCATTACTCCAGTCTTCAGTGTCACATGATCCTTCAGATATCACTTTAATATGCTGATTTGGTGCTCAAGAAACATTTCTTATTATCACTGTTGAAAACTGTTGCTGCTTAATGTTTTTGTGGAAACCTAATATGGCTCAATATTCTTAAATATATGGAAAGAACTCTTGGAAAGAACAGCGTTTATTTAAAATGGACATCTTTTGTAACATTATAAATGAGTTTACTGTCACTTTTGATCAGTTTAATGTTTCCTTGCTCAATATAAGTATTAATTTCTTTAAAACAAATTCTGACTGACCCCAAATTTTTTTTTAACAATAGTGTAAGTAAAACCCTGTTTTATTGTATGTGTAGGTGCTGATTGAGAAAGACTGGGTTTCATTTGGACACAAGTTTTCACACAGGTTGGACTTCATCTTAAAATTCACTCCGGTTTTCTGATGTACTAGATGCGATTGCTCATTCTAAATGTAATTTACTTCATGGCATTTCAGATGCGGTCATCTAGATGGAGAAGCCAAGGAAGTGTCACCTGTTATAGACCAGTTCCTGGAATGTGTATGGCAGTTTATGGATCAGTTTCCCTGTTCTTTTGAGTACAATGAGAAGTTTCTAATCAGCATCCACAACCACGTTTACTCCTGTCACTATGGCAACTTCATTTGTAACAGCCAGAAGGAGAGGAAAGATCTGTGGTAATTGCTCTGTGTATTTGAGACATGAATGAAAAACTTGATTTTGTTGTTAAAATTTGGGGTATAGTAGATGTTAAAACTCTCTGCATGTTTTTTTTTTCTTTTCTGTAGCATCAAAGAGAAAACCCATTCCATATGGCCTCATTTATGGGAGAACAAACTGGACTTCATGAACCCTCTGTATAAACCCGATCAGAGCCAGAATCAGAGACTTCTAAGGCCCAGTACTGCCCCCTTCTGTTTTAAGTATGTTAGAAAGCAATTTTCCCCTTTATGTATATAGGCTTTGTCTCACTATTTTGACCTGACAATACATTTTCCCTTTCTTGATTCTCTTTCTCATGCAGTTTTTTTTTCTTTAGTCCTAAGCACATATACATTTTTAAAAGTCAACACTGAAGAAATTGTTAAATGATATATGCTATTTGTTTGTTTAACAGCAAAAATGGTTTGTCTTTTCTGTGTTTAGATACTGGAGAAGGCTGTATAATCGATTTGATCGTGAGTTGCACCCACGTCAGTCTGAGCTGGATTGTTTGATGACTATAAAAGAGGAAACACAGCAACTTGAGGAAGAACTGGCTGTCTATGAGCAGGTACAACATCAGATATTTGCCATGGTAGTTTGTATCATTTTATTTTGAATCTCTTTTGAATTACAATAAAATTGCGCAAAAACCATGTTGTTTACTTAATATGCATGTTCTACAAATTTTTATTCCCACAATGTTTGCCATTTTAACTTTAGTGATCCAATATTTTACCTTTCCAGAAACTTGCTGTTCTGGGTAAGGAGCGTGCAAAAACGCTTTACATGCAGAAGGGTTTGTTGGACGGCAAACAACAGACGCTTTGGTCTTTACCTTTAGATGCAAGCCTGGTCAATACTCCTCAGGATTACATTGGTGGCTTTATAGGTGCTGCTCCCAATGTTTTCACCTTACAACAAGGAGAGAGAGAGAGCGCAGAGTTTAGCCTGTTTGGAGACAAACCAAAATGCTCTGATGCTGACAATAGTGACCAGGAGTCAGGAGTGGCGGATTTCAGCTCCCATTCTTCTGGTGAAGAATCCTTGCCAAGTGAGGACAGTGTGAAGGATCCTGACTCAGATGAGACTGGCCCCAACAAAGCATGAACAAATGCGACAGTTTGCAAAATGAGAAAGCTTTAGCGTCTAAGAATGTGATCAAGATAAGAGTGTGGGCATTTCATATTATGCAAAGATATTGGACATTGTGGACATGTGTCTCATGTGTATGGCAGTACAGAAGCATGTCTTTCTGTCTGAAAGTGTATTACGGGTGTACTACTGTATGTAAAGAGTGATGTTTTATTCTAGTATATATAATTTCTCATTGGCATGAAATCTTTCAAAACATTAAATGCATGAACAATAAATGATCTCGTTTGAATTTTATGCACTTGAATACTTCAGTTTGTTGTGAAATTAATATGATATTAATATCTTTAAGTGTGCTTAGGCCTGGCAAATGTTTGAAAACAAATTCAAAGAATCAAAAGAAACCATACCAAATAAGATAGGTTGTATTAAATGCAGAATTTTTTTTTTTTTATATATAGAAATACTTGTTACGTGATGTGATATTTATTACATCATGCTTTTGGTAATTTAAGAAATGAATATTATTGCAAATAATTTTGAAGGATGGAGACAATTAGTATTTTGGTCAGTTTAGATCCATATTGCAAATTTGCTCACCTATTTTAAAGTCTTGTCACAAGGTGTGTAATTGTTGTTTTTTTGGTCTCAAAACAACAGTTGATTGTGATTTATACACGCGCACACACACACACACACACATATATATATATATATATATATATATATATATATATATATACACTAAAGGAATACTATTTTACTTAGATTTCACTTAACTGAAACCAATGTGTTTATCCCTTAGAGATCACATTTACAAGCAAATAAAATATAAACTCTTTTTTCTAAGATATATTCTACTCTAAAATATTTTAAGAGAAATAACTTCAAATTCTGTACAAATACATGAAATTCATATTCAATTCAATTCAATACATATACATGAAACATGAAATACATGAAACCTTAGTTCACCCAAAATGAACATTTTCTCATTTCTTACCCTAAAGTTGTTCCAAACCTGTATGAGTTTCTTTCTTCTGCTGAACACAAAAGAAGGTATGTTGAAGAATGTTTGTAACCAAACAGTTGATGGTAGCCATTGACTTCCATAATAAGAAAAAGATTACTATGGAAGTCAATGGCTACATTAACTGTCTGGTTTACCAATATTCTTCAAAATATCTTCTTTTGTGTTCAGCAGAAGAAAGAAACTCGTACAGGTTTGGAACAATTTGAGGGTGAGTAAAGACAATAAGGTGTTAATTTTTAAAGGGGTGGTATAATGCCCTTTTCACAAGATGTAAAATAAGTCTTTGATGTCCCCAGAGTGTGTATGTGAAGTTTTAGCTCAAAATACCCCACATATATTGTAATTGCATGTTAAAAATGTCACTTTTTGAGGGTATGCAAAAACGCACCGTTTTTGTGCAAATAAGCTACTGCTCCCGGCACAGAGGGCGGAGCTTCAACAGCTTGCACTCACACAGACTTATACTGAAAATTTCAAAAACCTTTAGCCTTTTATGTTCAAACCAGAGTCAGACAATGATGGAGAGACTCAAGAAGAAGTGACAACATGTAGACAACATTTCTGAATGGTTAGTTGATGAATTTATGTAGCTGATGTGTAGTGGGCCTATTCTGTCTTGATAATCTATAAATCGTGTTCCGGGTACATTTTAGGGTTAGTTGATGTCACTAACCCGGGAGGAATGTTTGTAGTCCCTACCAGCTGTTTGTTGTAGTCCTTAAAAAGCAATTTCTTTAAAATAAAATATCTCCCTTTTCTTTGAACTTTGAGCGTTGTAACTTTGCAAATGTTGTTTATGCTCAAACAGCAACATTACACACTAACTAAAGTTGAAAAAGTGAACATAATAATCAACCACCCCTTTAAGTATCTCACCACTGAAGATTCTAACAAAAAAATTATATAGTTCTTTAAAGAATTCAACCTTTAAAAGAGCTATTTCTTTGAAAATTTACATATACAAATGAACATATACATAAATACGTAAAACCCCACAATGAGTTCAAAGGTTACACCTTGTCGTCTTGTCGTGACGTCACGCCGAAGCGCTGTGATGTAGTTTCAGAGGTGGCAGCTGGTTCTTGATATCGGTGTTAGCCCAATAAAACTATATAAAAGTATAGAGCAAGGTCCCAGTCCTTTCTAAACAAGGTGATTGTATATTACTGAAGCAGTATAGGCTTTAAGTGTAACTACCTTGTTTGAGGAAAGGTAAGTCCTGACAGAAAAAGTGAACTTTGATCATAATATCAGGACAAACTTTTGTGGCTAGGCTAATAGCTAACATGCTAGCCACATACACAAATAAACACTCACCCCGACACCAAACAGCATCATTCACATCTTACAAAGAAAGATTATTTACACAAACCTCCAAAAGCTGACTAGACATGATTTCAGGACGTTTGCGGGGTTGTTTAGTTGTTTAGCAGATGTTGTGCTAGCTGGTGCTGCTAACATGTCAACTTACAACAACTGACTTGATAGCTTGAGGACATATAAAGCAACAGATAATAGGTTATAAAGGCACTTTTAATGTGCATGTATGTTCAAAAGCATTTTCTGGCACAGGACCAATCTTCCTACTAGTTTTGTTGGCATATTGAAGTGAATGCTGCTCCTGTTAGCCTGCGACCGTTTTGACTCATCTGGCACTTGTTGTAATGTTTAGGCACATTACAACAGTTATTTTTGTGAGTGATATGAGTATGTCTGAATCATTATCTGTTCAGTGTTGTCATGAAGCAAGAATAGTAGATGAGTAGTCATGTTTACTAAGTAAAGTCTAAAGTGAAGCATGTGAAGTATTGCAGAAATTCTCCCTCTGTTTATAGTCCTCATAATGCTGTTGGGGATAAGGAGGATACACACATCTAACATCTAGTTTGAAGTCAGTAAACAACACATGGCTAATGATTTACCAAAGTGAATCAGCCAGGGCATGACATAATCTACAGACACATACAGTGGATATAAGTTTGAAAATGTATACAAACCTGTAGTTATTGACCATTGCAGAAAATACAATTAGGTACAAGTAAAGGGAACAATTAGGTCATGCTTTGATTACAACATGCTCGTTTTTAATTGGACAGGAGAGTTTTGCATGGTGATGTTATATATATTTGCTGTTTGAAATATTTTCTACTATTTACTTTACAATTTGAGTTGCGTTTTTTGTGCATTTTTCAGTAGCACATTTTTAATTGTCTCAAGTTACCCTGTGTCTGTTTATACTGTGTGTGCATATTTGCATATTGTTTATTTTATACACTATCTATTACCTTCTTGTTTATGGTATAGTGACAATAAAGTGATTTGATATAAAATGTCCTGATTGTGATGTGATTAGATATATTTTTTTCAGGTAAAAAGAGGGAACAAGCGACTATTATTTCATGAGTATATCCCCTGGGGAGTGTTTTTTTGGTTTTGATGCCGTGAACCTGAGAGTGGAACTATGCCCGCAGCCACTGTGGATCATAGCCAAAGAATATGTGAGGTTTGGTCCAACAACCTGGATGAGGAGATGAAGAGGATCCGACAGGTGACTCGAAAATTCAGCTATGTCGCAATGGTGAGTTTGAAGCATTAAAGTTTTATTTAAATCAGTCCAGTTTCGTTTTTCTGTGATCTAGGACTGACCGTCTGCCTTGTTAATTTGCAAGTTATGAAATCAGATCCAAATGTTGAGACAGTGCAGTTAATATCTGGTATGTCTACATCAGTTGCCATAGTAATGACTTGATGGCAAGAGACGTGCAAGAGTCAATGTCATTGTGAAAAGAAAGGATTTACTGTAAAAAGTGGTAACCTGCCATTGTTACCTTAAAGAGCTGTGTTTTTTGGAAGCTTGTTTTGCCACAGAATAATAAAAAAAAAAGTTAATTGTGACTTTTTTTGATAAAAGTCAGAACTGTGAGATATTAACTCAAAATTGTGAGAAATAAAGTCAGAATTGTGAGATATAAACTAGTAATTCTGACTTTTTTTCTGCAATTCTGACTTTTTCTCGCAATTGCGTGTTTATATCTAGCGATTTTGACTTCTTTCATCAGAATTGCAAATTTAAATCTCGCATTTCTGACTTTATAAAACGCAATTGTGAGTTTATATTACTCAAAATTGTGAGTTTTTATCACGCAATTCTGAGAAAAAAAGTGAAAAAATTGTGTTTATCGCAATTCTGAGAAAAAAAGTGAAAAAATTGTTTATCGCAATTCTGAGAAAAAAAGTGAAAAAATTTTGTTTATCGCAATTCTGAGAAAAAAAGTGAAAAAAATTGTGTTTATCGCAATTCTGAGAAAAAAGGTCAAAATTGCAAGATATAAACTCGCAATTGTGAGCAAAAAGTCAGAATTGTGAGAATAAAGCAGCTATTAGCCTACCTTTTTTATTGTTAATTCAGTGGCGGAAACAAGCTTTCATAGTTTTTTTTACTTGATTAAACCAATAAAAAAAATTTTGTTGGTTTAGGTTGATTCAGCAATAGTAAATAATATTTTTGACTTGAACAAAACCAGTTAATTTATGTTAGATATTATAATTTTTAGGTTACCATTTTTTAACTCACGAGGCACATCAGACAACAAAAAAGGTAAAATGCCAAAACCGCTTGTTTGTTTCTCTCGTTCATTCATTAATTATTCAATACACAATGAACGATTTGAGCAACATGAGTGAACTCAGATAAAGCTGCTCTTTGGGAATGACATTAGTCACATCGTTTCATAAATGATCATTTTTTTTACTAATTTGAAATCCAATCTGACACTTCCAGGGTTGTTATTGTTAACTAAAATTAAAACTATTAAAAATTATTCTTGGGCAATTGAAAAAAAGTTTAAACAAAATATAAATATTAGATGGAAAACTTATAAAACTTACGAAAATTAAAAATGTTGCTTTGGCAACTAACTGAAATAAGTTGAAGTACTAAAATTACAAAAACTAATGATAATAATGATAAAAATATATATTTTTATTAAAAAACAAATTAGTCTGATATGCCAAACGTCATATATTTTCTGGCCCTTTTTTAATCATGCACTATAAATATACAAGTAACCATAACACTCATAATGTGTTTTGTTGCATTTGTAGGACACAGAGTTTCCAGGTGTTGTTGCAAGACCGATCGGAGAATTTAGAAGCAATGCAGATTACCAGTATCAGCTGCTGCGGTGTAATGTTGACTTGTTGAAGATCATCCAGCTTGGCCTTACATTTATGAACGAAGATGGCGAATACCCACCAGGAACGTCAACGTGGCAGTTCAACTTCAAATTTAACCTCACGTAAGCATTGCACTTAGTAATTAAAGAGGTATTGCACTCACATTCAACAACAAAGCATCAATCCATGATCTCTCTTAAATGTGCATGTTGAAGACGTATGACAAGATGACTTTTCTTGTCTTCAGGTGTAACCATAGCCATCAGTGTGATTCTTTATGAAAGCAGGACATACTGTCTTTTGCAGGGAAGACATGTATGCACAGGATTCCATTGAGCTGCTCACTTCGTCAGGTATCCAGTTTAAGAAGCATGAGGAGGAGGGTATTGAGACACTGTACTTTGCTGAGCTGCTTATGACCTCAGGTGTGGTGCTTTGTGAGGGGGTCAAGTGGCTCTCATTCCATAGGTAATAATATTCACATACTGAAATCAATACAGTGTTTCAGTGGAGACTCAACTCCATAAAATTGAAAGATTCTTGACAGCTTGAGAAAATGTACAGTACTGTTAAAAAAAAAATGTGTGAAGTCTAAAACTGTGACTAAGACTTCATGAACTATACGCCTCTATTTTCAAGCTAATTGTTGTGTCTCTTCCAAACAGTGGCTATGACTTTGGGTACCTGATTAAAATTTTGTCCAACTCGAAATTGCCAGAGGAAGAGGTTGACTTCTTCGAGGTTCTTCGTTTATTTTTTCCCATCATTTATGATGTGAAATACCTCATGAAGAGCTGTAAGAACTTGAAGGTATTTTTGCGTTTGGAAATGTGCATGAGGATGTTGTCATTAGAAATACAGGGCCTACAAAGTATTCATGACTGTGGACTTTTTCCTCAGTGTTTTACAGCATTGAATCATGCTGTTTTCTTTTCTTTTTTCTTTTTTTTCCCTTTTGTGTGTGTGTCCATTGATCAACAGAAAGAAGACTCAAAAACATATCTGGCAAAAAGACGGCGTGATCTGCAATAATCAGTTATTTATTTTTTAAATTTATATAGATTAATTCAGTATTGATTGAGTATTGTAGGTATTCATATTTTGAATTGGCTTTGTTTATAATTTTAATTTGTTTTAGTGTTATTTCTATTTACCTTTAATGTATTTTTATTTCAGTTTTAGTAATTGTAGTGCTTCAATTGTTTATTTCAGTGCCTAAAAATGTTATTTTTATATAGTTGAAGCAAACCTAAGACTGTAATAGTGGTCAAAGGTTATCTACTAAATACTTGCATAGTTATAGTTAAACAATTGTAATGATTGAATAAAACTAAAAAGTTTTTTTTTTTTTTTTTCACTTTGACATTTTTGTTTTTTGTTGATCAGTACATATAGCCAAATCAAATTTTCTGTGGTTCAGTGTTATTGTAAAACAATAAAACGTGAGTGAGTGAGTATGTATAGCCATTGCAGGATCACACCACTGTCATCACTGCAGCATTTGCCTTGAAGTATACCAGGGGCTACTTTCATTTGTAGCAGTGTGTGAATAGAAGGAATCTGTGTCTGATTTCCATCATGTGATGTGCAGGGTGGTCTGCAGGAGGTGGCAGAGCAGCTTGAATTGGAGAGAATTGGACCTCAGCATCAGGCAGGGTCTGACTCGCTCCTCACAGGAATGGCTTTCTTCAAGATGAGAGAGGTGTGCCTTCATCCACGCTTGTTAAATATCACAAAAAAGTGGCACTGGATTCAGCATTTGTACTGACTGTAACATCATTGTCGTTGCAGATGTTTTTTGAGGATCACATTGATGATGCCAAGTATTGTGGTCACTTGTATGGACTGGGTTCAGGCTCATCCTATGTCCAGAACGGCACCGGAAATGCCTACGAGGAGGAGGCAAACAAGCAGCAGTCATGACACAAGAATCCCTCACCATAAAGAACCTCATATACAGGGCTCAAAACATGGGTTTTTAGTTGTTGTTGTTTTGTTTTCCATGAGCGATTTCATAGGAATTTGCACTTTAAAGCTCCCATCCAACAGAAGAAAAAAAACTTCTTCCCTTTGTTGCCTTCTCTGGGTTAAATCTTTTCACACGATGTTCATCTTTTATGGTTAAGGAAGAGGAACCATTTGGTGTTTGAGTTTTTTTCCCCCCCACAGCTCAGCCTTAATATTAAGCTACTTTTTATGTTCTTCTTTTTTATCGTTAATTTATTGGATTCGTTTCTTCTCGTGTACGGTTGCGTAATTCATTGACTGATTTGGCGAGTACACCAGTCACCTACTGTACGTGAACTGTCATTCCCTGATTACAGTACTGTTTTCTCACACTTCGCAATAGCTTTAGACAGATGGAGGATCTCACAGACACAGGTAAATACAGGCACTTAATTGTAAAGCGAAGCCTCGCACTGATTTTACTCTTTATGTTGGGTTAGCACAGATTTTACCACACGAGTAAATTAAGAGTGATGATGTAACTGCCACTATTTAAGTGAACTGAGGACACCTCATACTAGTTCTGCATCAAAATTGTCTTTCCGTTTTCATTTTTAAAAGAAGTGTAAAGGTTTTGTAGTATTTTAGTATCAAAAAGTTCAAAGCCTTTTATTCATTTAATATAAGAAATAATGACTCTTAAAGGGAATCTTATCCAACTCAAGTACTCAGTATCAGTGGAATTCATTTTACTTGTAGTGCTGGTTTTCTGAATGGTGCACATTTTGTGCTGTTTGGGGTTTTCTCCTCATTTTCCTCTTTATTCTGTTTTTGTATTGTATTGCTTTACAATTCTGTGTTGCCTAGATCTGCTGTATGTACTGAAAGATATTTGAATAAATGCTGTGTTAACTAATCTGAGCTTATATAGACATGTGAATCGCATGAACACAGCTTTTCTTTTTCTTTACTTTTTTTTGAATGTGTGATTTGGTGAATAATGATTCTGGTAGCTCTTAACCTCCCTCCTCCTGTTTGTCTGTCATCTTGATGTGTACAGTATCCACAATGGTATTATGCAATATAGAGTGACTGTTTTTAGAGCTTTTGGAAATAAAAGCCTGGTTTTTCTAACATTTCTAACTGAAGTCTGTTCAGACATATGCTGTATTAAGGTTTGATTGCACAATTCCTAAAGGACTAGTGTTAGATTGAAACAATACCAAAACAACACTGTAGCACTTAATAAAATATCGCTTTATTTCTCTTACAGTAACATTCATCAAGGCATATCGTTCAATGGCGTTGTCATACGGAGTGGAGTCTGAATGTATATGAAAACATTAAGCTAGAGCCAGCAGAATTTCACAGACTCTCAAAGAACAAAAGCAGCAACGACAATCAGCTCGTCTACATACACAAAGCAAGAACCAGTAGAAATCTTGTATCACAGTTTCTTTTTAATGTGGTGTGTGAACCTAGTAATCACAAAGTAACAGAAATCCTATACGACATTTCCATAAAAACTACAAAACAGACAACACACCACAGCTCTTGGCATTTCTGAGGTTTTGTTCACACCTCAGGTCAAAATCAAGTACAAGTACATTTACATGCAATATATGGAATCAAATTCAGATAGAAATATGGTAAGTACTTTAGAAGAGCCCTTAGATAAATCAGATGCGACACAAAACCACATCTGAGTTTTGCATTAAGTGTGCAAACAGAGTTATGCAACGTATTCTAAAAATAATCAATATACTGACGTGAAATGTTCACTGCAGCTGCAGTATCACAATGCATATGGACAAGAGTTATCAGAATACATTTTCCTTGCATACCTGATTCGACAGAATCATCAAGAAAACAGCATTTAAAAACTGAAATAATGTGCCGCTTCAAGCGCTGTTCAAAGTGCATACAGAGTATTTTTGTCTTCCCTCTGCTTGTCAGGTAAAAACTCGAATAAACAGTGTTTTTGTCTGGATATGCAGTGCTAAAAATGTTTTGCTACATCAGTCTTTTTGCTTGTGTACGACCTTTGCAAAACTCAGGACAGCTGGGATCCAGACTTAAGGGTGACGGACAAGATCCTCACTGACACTTTGTCAAATAAAACAGATCATAGACACGATGTGCAAATGCATCTGTGTAGTAATGAACAAAATTTGACCAAAACCGGTTAAAAAAAATCTGTTGTAGTGTAGTGGGCTTTTCAGTTTTTACATTTCAAACATGACAAACGACTATGTACCATCATCACACAGCATGCATAAATACTTCATGTTTCCCAGACTAACAAAAAATGTCACCTTCTTAAGCAATGTCTACACCACACAAGCTATATTCAAGGCATTTTCCGAACGAACTTCTACATTTTTTAAAACGTGGGTCCAGGAACCACTGTGATGTTACCTTGTTCAGCCACATCTGTGGGTATCTTTAGGCACGTTAAGATATCTCAGCCATACAGTTTCCAAGGAAGAGAAGAGACTGTGGCCCTTTATGAATGTACACTCCATTATCCTGCTTCTGTTAGCGCTTGTGAAGAGTCACAATTCATCAGGTAGAGAGTGGAAGGGCAGTGCAAGTCTGTGCAAGAGCAGCAGAGACGTCTTCACTGTTCCACTGACAACAGACATCATTAGGACAAAACTCCTAATGTATAAATATAAGAAATATAATACTCATATAATATAATATATCAGTATATGTGGTATGTACAGTACACTACCATTCAAATATTTGGGGAAAGAAATTAATACTTTTATTCAGGAAGGATCCATTAAATGAATTAAATGCCCAAGTAAAGACATTGATAATGTTACACAATATTTATATTTCAAACACATGCTGTTATTATGAACTTTCCATTCATCAAAGAATCCTGAAAAAAACATATCGCAGTTTTCACAAAAATATTAGCACATCGCACAACTGTTTTTAACATTGGTAATAATAAAAAATGTTTCTTGAGCAGCAAATCAGCATATTAGAATGATTTCTGAAGGATAATGTAACTGGAATAATCACATCACCAGAATATTTAAAAAAAAACAGATCATTTAAATTGTAATAATATTTCGTAATTTTACAGTTTTTACTGTAATTTTGATAAAGCATTGGTGAGCATAAGAGGGAAAAAAAATTACTCCAAACTTCTGAACGGTAGTGTTACAGTACTATAATTTTGAAGCACTTTAAAGTTTAATTATCTGAAAATAAGTCAAATCTTATTGTAATATGTGCACACAAAAGTAACAAACCTGTTTCATTAACATGTTCCTAAGTTTCCTTCTCAATAGTCAAGGCTGGGTTGCTTGTACCTGTCAGGAAAACACAGAATGAAAAGTGTACAACGTTGTTTCCCCACACTGTAATATCACCTCACACATTCACAGCACCAGGTTTACCTCATATCTATTAGTCATATCTATGGTCAAGACAAACAGAATGCTCAATGTAATGGTTTTGTAATGATCTCAGATGTGACATAACTGTCCAGTCACCTCGCTTGTCTCTGTCTTCACTTCCCTCTGACTGTCCGTTATTCAGCAGCCGGCTCTGAGACTCTCTCAGAGGTTTAGGTGGAAACTGATGAGACTCTCCAACACTGGAAGAATGAAAAGGGCATGAATGGAAAGCTCTGCATATTATCACTACACTATCCCACAATGCAATGCGCATTTCTAGAGTTACAGTGGAACCAGAAGTAATATCTACTGCAAATTTCAAGTTTGATTGGACTGTCAAAAGGTGGGACATTTTTTCTTATATATATATATATATATATATATATATATATATATATATATATATATATATATATATATATATATCTTTTATATTGTTATACAATATGTTCCTGAATGAATAATTCATCTGAGGCATGAACCTTTTGATAGAAGGGTTGCGTCCTGGAGGCAAGGAGGGTTGTTCGGGGTCCTGGTTCACTAGACATGTGGGGAATGAACAGCCGTCACCCAGACTGCAGAAACACAACGTGATACAGAGGAAATGAGATCGGCGAACACTGACACTGATATTTTCAGTGCTACTGAATATGACATACCTTGAAAAAACAGGCAGCAGCCAGTATTTCTTTTCTTCTCCAAACACTTGTCGAAAGTTCTTGTTCGTTCCTAAACTGAAGCCGTTCTTGTCTGGTCCATGCTGGAACGCAGGAGCTCTGAAAGCCTCTGACAGGAGAAACATTTAAACCGCATAAACACATTAAGACACTTCATATACAATCCTACTAACATGATTTCTTATTTTCTTTTAACTTTTAACCCTCTAAATCCTAACATATGAAATACTAATCAGAAAAATGGCGACTAGTCAGTTCCATTTTTTTTTAATGGAACAGTTTATTGAGCCTTTAGACCAAAAATGTAAAGCTTTGTGTGTGTTTTTTTGTAGAGTATCATAGTTTTACGACTCATATTATAGTATGATATAGGAGAATATGGAGCTCATCCTCAAGAAGAAAAAAACACCTCAATTTTATTCAGAGACCCAAACTTTATTGCTATTGCTGATATTTATGTATATCTGATTGCTTCTAATGTAAATCAATGAGATTGTTATAACAGTATAGCAGAATACTTACATGAAACGTATTTAAACATCAGTTGTCACTCTATTTCTCCCAAAAATATGTCTTAGTAAGATAATTAAATGTTTAGTCTTATGATCAAAGCTCTGTGTTTTAATTGTGGGGGTAAAGCATATAATGCAATGCAATGCAATGATAATTGAGAGATGAACAAATAAACATTTCTCAAAAGCCTGACGTCTCATATTTGATACTCAAATTTAAAAAAAAAAAATAACAAAAGATTTAAAAAAGTAATAAAAAGAAAAAATTTCACAGCAAAAAGACATGTGCCACAACCTGAAGGTGGACATTTTTCGAATCATACTAAAAAGCTATTTACTTGCTAATAAAGTATGAACTATCAATCAGACAAGAGAAGGCATGCAGTAGATTGTGTACAACAAAGATTTGATCGCGTTGATAATTTATTGTCCTTAGAAATTTGAGTATCAAATATGATACAGTAGGCTTAGCAGGGTTAAGAATAACATATATGTCTGATTCTGAGATTAATTTTTTAACATTTTCAACCATAATGCATCTTGACACACTTGCTTTTGCCAGAAGACTGGGCATGTTACCACAGGTACATGTTCCCTTGAGGATCTGCCACAAAGGGCAGACGGCAGAAGACCTAAACACCACCATCCCCAGATCTGAGTCACTGGTTGTATGAGACGTATTTGATCAGGCAGTGCGGATAGATGATCGGAGAATGCAAAATACACACTATTGAGGAGCCCATGTTTACTAGTGAAATCCAAGGGTAATTACAGCACAACCCACTCACCCAATGTGGATCTGTTCTTGCAGACAAGCCAGCAGTGATAAGCAAACAAAAACGCTAGGCTCACTGAGAACGTGGAGGCAGCGAAAAACAGGAACATGATGTGAAATTTGGCTTGGGTATCAGGCAGGCCATTCTGTGAGAAACATGGGGAAAACACCACAAACAGGCGTAGACAAACAATAAAACAAACAAAAAAACAGCTCAGGCCAAATTCAAGCTATTGGCTGTTATATTATCTAGTTTTACAGAATATAGTATGTTTGGAATACTCAGTTACATAAAGTTGTGATATTAAACTTGTGGGATACATGGTCCCTATGGACAGTCTATTCTAGACTAGAAAAACATTTTGAACAAACCTACATTTCCTTGTCTACTGGATCTAACAGAAAGTGTAACTAAGGTGATATGCTGAGGGGAACTATCAAATCTACAGGAACTATCAATAATGTCAGTGATTGACTCAGTCCTACCAAATACTGGATTAGGCGCTGATGTGTTTTACCATCAACCTTTTAAAATTAAAATAAAACATTGTTTTTATTGAAAGGATTATAGTACTCCAGTTGGTGTGTTATTTAATTAAAGACAGCCTATCTGAACATTCAAATGACCTGTTTCTTAATATAAGCCTAATAAATTAATAATTCATACTTACAGTCCAGAACTGAATGAAATACTGCAAGTCTGTGGCAGTGACAAAGAGGCAATACAACAATGAATATGCTAGGAAGAGCATGAAAAACTTGTAGTTGGCGAAGCCCACACAATTGTTCACCCTGTCAAAAAAGACAAAACGCCTATTAGCCTCAATAAAATTGGATATTAATTTCTATTTTTATTGCAAAATACTGCCCAACATACATTATAACAAGGGAAAATGGCCAGTTTTTACCTTAAAAGCTGTTTCATTTCTATCCTTCTTGACGCTACTTTTGTTTGTGAAATGTAATGTAATCAGATTTAATGTAATAATATTTTTGACTTGAATAAAACATTTTTACAGTTTCGCATTACTAACTAGCTACACTATGAATTTGACTGTATGTGTTTGTGTGACCGAATCTGGCCATGGTTACAGGTGATCATGTCACTTATGCAAATTAATTCATAAATAACAAAAGAAAGAATATACGGAGCCCAGAACATGACATGGACAAAAATATATAAATCATGGCCAATTCGTTCTCTTGTTTTAGTAAATTGTGGCCACGTAGAACTAAATCGTCACCTCGTTTTGATTTAACTAAAACAAGTGAAGGAATTATTACAAAGTGGCCATGATTTACGAATTATTATATTGTGAACACGATTTAAAACGAGGGAACAGATTAGTAAAACGTGCTGACGTAGGCCATTTGTAAGTTGTGGGAACAAATTTCTAATTCATACATATCAAACATATGATTTTTTAGAAAAAATGTAAGCATGAAGGTCCATCCCTAAATCTAACCATCAGTGGTGTGTAAACAGAGCGTAAAAATTCACTAAAATTAGTCACCAATTCACCAAAATGTACAATTATACCACCAAAAATGTTCATTGTATGGATTTGACCCTAGTGTAGCTTTAAATAGCAAAATCAAAAAATGTGTGCTAGGAAAATAATGATTGTTTTGTTGGTCTAATCGAAACCTATAGAAATGTTTGGTGCATGTCTTCCTTCCAAGACCAAAAATCTTTTTATTCTTGCTTTGCGTTTAATCTACTGAGCTAGTACATACCACGGACAATGGTGATCCATCTTTAAAATGCACCTGTAAAACAGCAGAGGCAGGAGCTGTTGAAATGCAACACAGCAAAATCTAATATGTGTTGTGTCTTTTAAAAAAGGAGAAAGACATACATTTCACAGGCAGAGCAATGATGGCATCGATCAGGCTTCAGCAGCAGACAGCGATCACAGTAGCGGATAGCTGTATCAAGACAGCTTGTTAAAATACAGATCGATAGGATTCACTGAAGACTGAACACAGATTGAAACAAATGTAATTGTCTGCGGCCATTATTTGTTCCTGAGCTTAAATTTAGGCTGAATGGACTGTTACAGACTTGGCATGCTAACAGTGATGTCTTTGGCACCATTAGGATGTGCTGAACGTAAAGAAAAGTGCCCACCTCCTGACATTGTGCGCGTGTAAATGGGCAAATCCTTAGCAATTCTCCTCAAGACTTCCTGTTGAGATTCTCTCCGATCTTCACGCTCTAGTAGTTCCTTGTCAGGATGTGACAGGTGGAACTGAAAGGAACAGACAAAAAAGCAAAATATTTTGATATTTCCTGTGTGACAAGCAAGCACGGTCTGCACTCAGAGAAGTGAGAGGAGTACGACTGATTGCCAGTTTGAGCCATATGTGGTTTCTCTATTACAGTTGGTTTCTCATTCCCTCAGCATGAAATAATAACAGCTTCCAGTGAGGTGCTATAGTTACACCGGCGATCACATGCAATTTACAACCCGACATGCTGTTTTTTCAATAAGCGTAACCAACAACTCATCCTAAAGGGTGTTATACTATACATTTACAAATATTACACTGCTAACAGGCAAATTATATTCATTATAAGCCAACACCTCATGAGTCATACTGAGTATGCTGTGCAAAATAACATTTAAATTACTTAGAGATGGCACAGTTTACACCACATTCGGATGACTTCAGTTGTCTGCTATTAATTATTAGTGTTTACTTTGAAATTAATAGTTATTAATATATAATTTATTTCTATACTCTAATTTACTCACCTCTTTGAGGGGGTTCATGGGTTTTGTGAAGATGGTTTGCCAGTATGACCACACGAACATTATGAAAAGCACATGATAAACCAGGAGATAAACTACTGTGATACAAAAGAAATATTGAAAGCTGATTAAAAAAGATCATTACATCATTAGTGGTGCTCCCTAAGGGAATTGCTCATGACTATGGTGGGGGATTATTAAACTTATTAAACTTTGGTGCATAGCATAACTCATTCTGCACTATTAACTCAAATCATGCGGTTGGTTGAGGGGATGTGTTTTTTTTTTTTTTTTACAATTTTACCAAGACAAATGATAATACGGGTGAAAATGTCCGATGGACTTACATTAGCATAATTACGCCAGTCTTCAGTGTCACATGATCATTCAAAAATCATTCAACCATTTATATACATTCAGAAAATGCACAAATCATTATAAATATTTGCTCCAATTAAAGGAAAGACATTGCCATTGAAATTAATCTAAAAAAAAAGTCAAACATCTTACCTTTCTCTCCCATGTTTTCAATAGATTCTGCAGAGGAAAGAGAAAGAAAAAGGTTAATGCTGTATTTTTTTTAAATTCTGCACTGGATATTATTGTAAAAGCAGTAGGACTGAAACTCCTTGTGCATTTAGAAGGTCAGCGAGCACCAGATGGTTCTGATCGCAGTTGCTGGAACTCACGCTGTACAGAGACTCTTGATCACATGCCCAAATTCACTAACTCATGACTGCATCTCTTCAACTGGTGCTCTTTCAGGACGATGAGCTATTTTTTGGTGACGAGGTTAGAGATACTAACTATGACCACACAGGAACATGCAGAAAAAAAGCGGTTTCAAAATCAAGATTGGACCACACGCACTCAGATGACACGGACGGATTTTGTTTTTGCACTGTGTGTTTTTAAAGAAATATTATTTTGAGGTTTGACACATTCTAAGCATATAGGCTCTTCAATAAATGTCTAGTTTACTAAAAATGCAGTGTCCTAAAAGCCTCATTAGATTAGCCTCATCTAATGTGACTTGGGATGCACAACTCTGTGCTCTTTATCCAAAATATGCTCTTTGAAAGATCTGGCACATAAGTAAAAAAATTAAATCAAAAAAACCTCTGAAGCACAAAACAGAAACAAAATCCCAGAATACAATGCATTATTGCAATATTAATTGAGTATAATAGATGCACAGTTTCAGGGGGTGCTTAAAAAGTTGTGATACGTTTGTGATTTTGTAATAATTCACAAAAGGCATGTAAAGAATAACTGCAAGTGTCCAGCAATCACATTATATACTGTAATAAGGCCATTATCATCACACCGTATCATTGGTATACAACCCTCTCAATTCGAGCAATAAAAACTGTCAACAGATGACGAGACACATCATGACCAATTTCAGCAATTAAACTGTTTATTCTCCTGATGACATCAGTGTTGTTTAAGAAATGTCAAATGTGTTTGTTGCTAAACTCAACGTGCAGCACAAGTGATTTGACAGCAGAAATAGGTCAAGTAGAGATTGGTGAGGTTGAGTTTGACAGCTTGGCTGTGAGATTACCTTTAAGACATAAGGATCAGCAGACAATATGTTTATAACAACCTTTGTAACCATGGGTTGGGCAATTATCATGGCGTGCTAAAATAAATGCAACTATAGCATAGTAGTAGTATTAACAAGTAAACAGATCTTTTTTTAAATTAACACTATCTGTTACGGTTTTGGATATTTGCATCAATGTTGCAATGAGCAAACTGCCCTGCTGAAAAATCCATCATAAACCAGCATGAATTCAGTGTTGGTCTAGGCTGATTTAGGCTGATTAGAGCTGGCCCACCATCACTCCCACTTCCCATGCTGGTCCCAGCATGCAAAACATACTTATGCTGGTGACCAGCAATGCTGCATTTTTCAGCAGGGTAGATATTCCCATTGAACCCAAACAGACTTAATAGCCTTCAATTCATGCTCAAGTTCAGACATAAAAGGGATAGTTCAGCCAAAAATGAAAATTCTGTCAATAATTACTCACCCTCATTTCGTTCCAAACCCGTAAGATCTTTGCAACGCAAATGAAGATCTTTTTGGTGAAATTTTGGAGCTTTCTGTCCATCCATTGACAGCTACGCAACTACCATTTTGACGCTATAAAAAGTCCATAAAAGATGGTTAAACCAATCCATATGAATTGAGCGGTTTAGTCAAAATTTTCTGAAGAGACTCGATCGCTTATGATGAACAGATAATAGATTTAATTTAGGCTTTACTCACATTTAAACATTGATCAGTGAACATGAACAGAAGCTCAACTAAACATGCTTGATGCACGAGAACAAACCTCTTGCGTAAGCTCAAACGTGCTGTGTAACACGAGAAGGAACCTCATTGGTTCTTGCGGAAGCACAAACGAACCTGCTTGACGCAAGAGAACAAATCTTGCGGGTTCTTGCGGATATAAACATAGATCAGTGAACCTGCTTGACGCGCGAGAACAAACCTCATTAGTTCTTGCTAAAGCTCAAACGTGCTGTGAAACACAAGAATGAACCTCATTGGTTCTTGCTGAAGCTCAAATGTGCTGCGTAACACGAGAATGAACCTCATTGGTTCTTGTGGAAGCTCAAACGTGCTGCGTAACACAAGAATGAACCTCATTGGTTCTTGCTGAAGCTCAAACGTGCTGCGTAACACAAGAATGAACCTCATTGGTTCTTGTGGAAGCTCAAACGTGCTGCGTAACACAAGAATGAACCTCATTGGTTCTTGAGGATGCTCAAACGTGCTGCGTAACACAAGAATGAACCTCATTGGTTCTTGTGGAAGCTCAAACGTGCTGCGTAACACAAGAATGAACCTCATTGGTTCTTGAGGATGCTCAAACGTGCTGCGTAACACAAGAATGAACCTCACTGGTTCTTGCGGAAGCTCAAACGTGCTGCATATCACAAGAATGAACCTCACTGATTCTCGCACGTCAAGCGAACATGCTTGAGCTTCCGTTTACCACAACTGATGTGTGAGTTGATTAATGTTTATATGTAAATAAAATCCTAAATTCAATCTGTTCATCATATAAAGGGATAGTGACTCTTCAGAAAATTGTGGACTAAACTGCTCAATTCATATGAATTAGTTTTATGATCTCTTTCTGAACTTTTTGAAGCACCAAAGTGGTAGTTGTGTAGCTGTCTATGGAGGGGCAGAAAGGTCTCAGATTTCATTAAAAAAATCTTCATTTGTGTTCCGAAGATGAACGAAAGCCTTATGGGTTTGGAAAGACATGAGGGTGAGTAATTAATGACACATTTTTCATTTTTGGGTGAACTATCCCTTTAAAGCACTTCATGGTTGTTATTCTGTCAATTCAAGTACAAAGCAAGGGGTGGGGTGCCTGGAGACCCACTGACTGCAGTTCAGCATAAACCAGTATTTAAACTGCCAGTGGGAACAACCATTAGAAATGTGGCCTGGCCTTCACACAGTGAAGTCTCCAAGGAACATCACAAAGCAGCTGTTTTCTGCACAGATATTTAAACGTCATTTGATTCTATTAAAGGAGTCCAAACACACACACAATTAGTCTTCAGAGAATAACAGGGCATCCTCATGATCATCCACCATTCAAGAGAACAATAAAGCCTCTTCATGCTGTTTTTATGGGAACATGATAGCAGATGTAATCAAAGGAATGAATGATGTTAATGTGAACACAAACCTTTCCTTGTTGCGCATATACAAATGACACAGTAATAATAAAGCTTGAAGATGTTTTTTTCAGTACTCAGAGCTCATATTTACAGCAACAAAAGAAGGGGGAGAAATCAAGTTTTGTATGAGGGTCCTAATGGGTGGTTATAGAGTGATGCCAAAATTTCTCCATACAGTATTGCATAGGGGTCAATGACATGATGCTATTTTTTTGTGGATCTACGGTATTAAGTTACTCCAAAATATATTAAAATTAAAATTCATTAAAATACTTGAATACACCTTTTCTAGGAACATATATGCATTTTCTGGATTATTATTGTTACTTTTGCTATTATTAAAATGTGTGGGGCTTAAAGTCCAAAATGTCTAGGTGGTGTTAACTGTCCTAAGATTGTAATAAAATTAAAAAAATAAAAATCGAATAATGTCATATATAAAAGCAATAAAAATGTTTAGTTTTTTTAACATAGTTAATATTTTGAGAATGGACCCCTTATGACCCTCGTGAGTTCTTTTAAAATTTAACATATTTTGACTTTGAAAAGGTAGCCTACATTTTGTACAGGTCAAATGAAGCAAAAACATTTATGACATTAAAAAATCATTATAATTATGTGTGTGTATAAATTCAGGTTGATTGGGACACATTTTGCCATTGAGATTTGCAATATTTTTATCATCTCACATGCTTATTAGGTACTGACCCATATATGTTGTTATTCAGTTTTATAATTAAGATGCAGAGACATGCATAATATAATATTAAGGGGATCTTGTAGGCTCCAGACACACATGCACATATAAAGAAAGGGGTTAAATAAATTAATCTCAAACAACTTGACACTAATTATGACCCACTCTTATAGTCAATCTGTTTTTAGCAAATAGACCCGATCAATATCAGAGATATAATGCTCTAGTAGGCTAACAGAAGCAGACATATGCACATGGTCGATAAACCAGGTATTATTTATTCATTCAAACCAACTTCATTCAGAGAGCTGCTTCCAGTCTTACCTATGCAGAGCTGCACTACATACGCGTAGTAGGACCATGCCACGATCAGACTGATGAACAGCACAGGGATCCAGTATAAAACTCTCCAGCAGTCATCGCTGCGCGAGCCCGACGGCGCCATCTTTCTATTAGAAGACCAAAAGTGGTCAAAACGACAAGTTCAGCCTCAGCGATCCCGCACTGCTGTTAAAACAGCATCATGTCTTCTTCCGTGTGCAGATGCGGTTCGTCTGCTCCTGCATCCTCCGGTTCTTCGCTCGCTCTTGTTTGCAGTAGCACATCGGTACCGCCCCTTTCTACAAACTTACATGATGCTCACGCGATGCGGTGGTGTTACTACACTAAAGCTCGACTACCGCCGTCTATCAAGTCTGCTGTGTAGCCTGTTGAGATTTGCTATATCTATTAGATAGCCTATTTATAAATCTATTTGCTATAGCCTATTTATAATGTCGCCAACTCTCACGCATTCAGCGTGAGACTCACGCAATTGACACTTTTCACACGCTCTCACGCCACAAATCCATTTACTCACGTAAAGAAAAATCGCAAAGAAGAGGACACTGATACCGACAGATAAGAGAGCAGGTTATTTTTCATATGAAACAAATATGAACCTCTCAAATTCTGTCAATTTTATTACGAAATTCAAACAATAAATACCGTTTTGTCGCTTGTAAATGTGACGTGATAGATCGCTGGCGCCTCAGTTCAAGCGCCACGTGAACCGATCGTCTCTAGCCTACTAGTTAATTGTAAATAAACACGCATGAACAATAGGTATTGAAAGATACACTAGGACTACAACTTGCCGAAATTTAAATGCCTCATACATAATATCGATCAATCAGTGTTTTTCACCCGTGGAAATGGTCAATAAAACAGCTGGAGATGGTCACATAACGATTTACCTCAGGAAAGCCATTTAATGACCATAGCACGTTAGTTGGCTAGAAAAAAATTGCTAGAGAGGAGCATTTTGTTAAATTTTGCACCAATATTTTCTAAATGTCATAATCATTTGTTAACAAACACATATTCATTAGCCTACTTCAATGGGCTCGTTGTTTCTGCATTAAATTATTACATTGTTTACATTAATACATTTTTAGCTAACTGTGACACATATATGTACATTTCTGAAATACTTAACTTAGACAGTTACCTCTGATAACAGATATATTTGACTTGTAATTTAACCTTTATCTAGGCTATTAACATGTATAGGCTACTTAATATTTATCTAAATGAATCGATATTGAATCAAGATCGGAATCAAATCACAAGAATTTAATTGAATTGAAATCATGAAATTTGTACATTTGAAATCAAACAATAATAAAAACAGTGGCCTACAGTCATTGTACCATGTTGAAACATGTTGTCACTAAAATGGCCTGGTTTCACAGACAGGGCGTAGATTAAACCAGGATTAGACTTTAGTCCAATTAGGATATTTAAGAAGTTTTTATAAATATTCCTTAGAGAAAAAAAAGGGGGAAAAAACACGTATGCATCTGACAAAACAATGGCACTGACATATTTTAAGATCAGTGCAAGTTGCTTTCAGTTAAAACAGCTCGAACATGCATTTTAGTCTGGGACTAGGCTTAAACCTTGTCTGTGAAACCGACCAGCTAAGTAGTTTATTCTCTACTGATAAACATTTTAAACCAGTCTAAGCTGGTTTTAGATGGTCATCCATTCTGGTCTGCTGACTTTTCAGCAGTTAGTATAGCCAAAGTAGCTGAAAACCTGCCTGACCAGGCTGTGAGACCAGCTAAAGCCAGCTTTGACTGGTTAGTAGGCTATTATCATCTAAGGAACCCCAAAATCTTCATTGTTACATTGTGCTTGACTAAACAAACATAAACATTAACCCTATAGGTCTAATCTAAAATGTTCACTATAAACACTTTTTTTTTTAAAAGGAAGCACACAACAGAAGGAATGACACAAAGTATTATTTTGATTGTGGTTTTAATTTATTCAAACATTCTAAGCAATCTGAATACTAATGCATACAAATTAGGCTATACACACAAACTGTACTATGCAATGTACAGATCTAAAACATGGTCTATATTCAGTAAAAAGCACAGTGGGTTAGACCGGAGCTACCTGTCACACAGTTGTCACAAGCTATATTATAATGTTTTAATTAGAGAAAATGGTTCTATCATAAAAAACCCACATGTGACGACATGCCCCACGGGTCAATGTGTGTTTAATGACCTGTATCTTTTTTCCTGGGTAATAAATTTTAAAAAAGTCCGACAGCTTTTTTGTAGGGAAAGGCTTTAAAATATGTATCTGCACAAACGTTAACTTTAAAAAATAAACGTACCATGAGAAATATTCACTGGAGTAAAAGTGGATTCAGTTTCTGCTTGTTTGTTGTTTTGTCTTCGCAAGATATTTCTTAAAGGAGTGGCAGTGTAAGAAACCCATAAAAGAGGTGGAGAAAGGGATCTGTATGTGTAGCACATTGTGAGATAACTGAGGTCTCATTATTGCTCTGTGCACTCAGCACTGTCAGACTCTGTGTAAGCTGATCTGGCTGGTGGGCAGTGGACAAGCTCAGAGAAACTATGTTAGCAATGTGCTCATTGTAAGGAAAGATTATCTGGCTTATAACTCCTAGAGAAGCAATTAGAACAATGTATTTCCAATACAGCAGGAAAATCCCAAGAGGACATTTTCTTTACACAAAACAGATCAATAAATAGAATAAATAACTGTATATTCCACCAGAATTCAGCATTTTCCACTTCAACAAATAGTTCCCTTTAAAAATGGACAATTTTTACATTTATGAAGTGATATATCATCATAAATAAAGACACTTTGCAATTCATTAACATATTTATCTCAAAATGTGGGTTCTGGACCCATTTAAATGTATAAGACCTTTAATAAATAACTTTTTGATTAATAAAAGTATCATGGCTATATGGCTATTTCATTAAAGTGTTATCCCTTCTAGTTAATGGCTTTTATAAAGTTAATAAAGTGCCTGCCAAGTAACAAAGCAGTAACTATATTCCAGAGAGGTAGCATGTGTTAATCTAATTATGGCAGTATTTGTATCTTACAGAGTTTGACACAGGTCAGGTAGGTAATTGCATTGAGTCACTGAGAACTTTAATCCAATTTGAGATATCTTCACTGAGACGTGAGGGTGAAGAGGAACAGCGGGACTACCACCTGCACAAATCAAAGACATAACAGGAGAACAGCATATATCAAACTGAATAACTGAATCCAACAAGTGATAGAACAAGACAAGAGAATAGAAATGTAACAGCTGTTTATTTCATTCAAACTGCATTTACTCTATTCATACACCCAGAGTAAGTCGAATTGTTTCCTGTTTCTAGGTGATTCGTGGTGCGGGTTGGGCTGTATTCTATTACTGTGTTAAGTCTTAATACACTATGTTAGGCTGGTATCTTGTATCTCTGGATAGAAGACATTAATTTTACAGAGTAATCTGATGCCAGAAAAAGAGCTTTGGCTGAATGCTGAGCAGTGCTAGCGCTGTAGTTCAGAATCATTAATTCTAAATTCTCCAGGGCAATATCTAACTATCTACAACATTTTTTTCTATTTAGACATAAACTTACCTATTTAGCAGTGAGTTCCTTCTTCATACAGGCTTTAAAGGATGTGAATCTCTCTTCACCCTTATATCCCTGAGTTTACAATGATAACATGGAGAGAAAATATTTCTCATCAACATATTGGTTTTATGTCATCATCAACATATATCACATATCAACATTATCTTTAAAAAAAAAAAAATTTGCTGGTCAATGAGTGAATTGGCAATACATGGCCACTAGATGTCAGCAAAATTGCACCAACAAGAAAACCAACTTTTCTTTTGTTGAAATACAAGGGAACAATATTGGATTTGAATATACAAAAGTTTGGGGTCAGTAAGATTTTTAATAATCATATGGTCACCAAGGCTGCAATTTTTGTTACACTTATGAAATATTGTTACACTTTAAAATAACTGTGTTCTATTTTAATATATTTTAAAATGTAACTTATTGATGTGTTGACAAAGCTGAATTTCTAGCATTATTACTCCAGTCTTCAGTGTCACATGACCCTTCAGAAATCATTCTATTTGCAGAAACATTGAAACATTTATTCAGAAAGCAATAGAAAGTTCAAAAGATTTTAACAATGCAAACATATTTACTGTCACTTTCGATTAATTTAACGCATCCTTGCCAAATAAAAGTATTATTTTTTATTTTTTTTATCTTACTGACCCCAAACTTTTGGATGGAAGTGTATAATACTAACAGTGAAACTAATAGCAACAGTACAGTGATAATGACTAATGTGAATTTGAAGCTAAAATTGTGCTTACATTTTACAGGAATATCTATCCTGTCACAAGCAAGGTGACTGACAGCTGATTTGCATAATAAAACAAAGTAAAAAAAACTGAGTTTCCGAGAATATTTACCCAAGAAGAGCCACGATGCAGCCGATCTTTCATTATCCCAATGAACTCCTTGTAGCTTAGATGGTCATCATGGTCCACATCAAAGATCTTGAAAATAGTGTTCACAAGGTGTCTTGACAGCTTCAGGCCAGTGGCCACATAGACCGCACGGGCAAATTCATCTGTGAGCCGAAAGCCAAACATCGTTAGCCACAGATTTGAGGAGTAACTGGATAAAATGAGCATGTTTACCTTGTCCAATTGGGCGATTTGCATAGTTGTACATTTGCATGGCAATGGCAAAATCCTCTAAGTTGTTGAGGAACTGAAAGAAGGACCTAAACTCTTCAAAAGTGATGCCCTAAAAGAAAAGATCAGTGTTAAATCAGTGACTTACAGATGAAATTGTCAATGTTCCTTTAAACAGAAAGCTTTGGGCAATAGAAAGAGATCATTAAGTCAGAGTCTTTATAATAGGATAGCACTTGTACAGCGAGCTAGTACATAAAATGATGAATTTCAAAAGATAGTCTCAGAATAACTCTCCCTAAACAAGGCAAAACTGCATTACGCCTCACTTTCTCAAAAACGAGGGCACCTTAAGTGTTTGTGGGAACTTGGAGAGCGATAACAGATCCCAAGAGCCAAGACAGAAAATAGCAAAGTCAAACAATCCCAGCGCACATCTCTCCTGCTCCCGCACCCGATATACACAACTGGAGCTGTCAACACCTTTAGATTGTTTTGTTAAAGGAGAGGTCGGGTAGCTTGTCGACTCTTCTAAAGAAGATTAACCTGATACTTGCATAGGTAAAAACAAAAGGGGATGTGTCCAAAATATCTCAGCGCTAGCAGATTACCCAAACAGCGGTCCTTTTGATTTCCACTCATCCATTTCCAGGCACTAGACCCACGTCTTTTACTGAAGCCGCTCTTGCAACCAACAACAACTGTTTTACAAATGACCTAATGAGTAATATGTGACGCTTAGGTGGTTTTACAAGTTAAGCCGTATTGCAATATCTCTTAACTTAAGAATAAGAACCACTTGTATATCAATGGCCATCCACCAACAGCCTCCTCGAGCAACTGAAAAGACTCTAACCTTATAATGTGAGGGTCAATGTGCAAAAAGGGAAACATCCTAAAGAAAAAAAGGCACTAACATCGTTCAGATTATAAATATCCTCCTCTCTCCGCGTCTGTGGTGGTATTTGTTTTGCAATGCAATGATTTGAATAGACTCATTTATAATGCATGAAAACATGATAAAGGAGTAGAAATATTAGAATACCTCCAATTGTGTTTCTGTGCTTCCCAAGCTAACAGGGAACGTTCTCAGAACTTTGGTTAACGTTCAACCAAGGTTCAAGGTGAACAAACATTCTTGCAGTAGCGTTAATAGAATGCTCGTTCAAAGTTATCTGGGCTTTTAATAACTTTCTCAAAACATTAGCACAAAAATGTTATTTGACAACTCTCGGAATCGTTTTTGCATGTTATTGAATGGTCTTGGTGGCCTAGATCTGCTACGCTGCTTCTGTTGATTATTGTTGCTGCTGCTGAAGAGCATGTATGGACTTGCTACTGCCAATAGATACACAGACACACTGCTGTGAGCATGTAATAAATGCTGCTGCTGCATGAATAGGCATGCATAAATCATATTGCAGATGTCGGCAGGTGGAGCTGGGGGAAGTGGAGGGTTTCAGAGTAAATCTAATAGCGTGTTGCAGGACCAGCTTACAGCAAACACTGAACCAGACTATTTGAATGTTGAGCAAGCAATCTCATTGGCTGCAGGATCAGCAGAGGCCAAACAGATTGTGTCATGCGGTAATGATGTGACTGCATGTAAAGGACCTATCAGCCTTTATACATTGTTCATGGAACAGTTTAGTTGGACGTTCACCTAACATTCTGTTTAAACATTACTAACTACTAGGGCTGTCAAACGATTAATCGCGATTAATCGCATCCAAAATAAAAGTTTGTGTTTACATAATATATGTGTGTGTATGGAGTATAATTATTTTCTATATATAAATACACACACATGCATATATATTTAAGAAAAATGTGTTATTTATATATAAAATATTTATATATAATATAAATTATATATAATATAAATATATATACACAGTATATACATGCAAATATTTCTTAAATATATACATGCATGTAAATAATATACACCGTACGCACACATATATTATGTAAAAACAAACTTTTATTTTGGATGCGATTAATCGCGATTAATCGTTTGACAGCCCTACTAACTACTTGAAAGTTCAGATGATGTTGATAAAATGATAACATTGAAAATTCCCTTGTTTTCCCTAACATTCACATAACCCCGCCAAAAATTGAACATTCAAAATAGTGGATGTTTTGAAGTGTGTGTGTGTGTGTGTGTGTGTGTGTGTGTGTGTGTGTGTGTGTGTGTGTGTGTGTGTGTGTGTGTGTGTGTGTGTGTGTGTGTGTGTGTCTAGAGCAAGTACTACCTTTTCATCGGGTATGCTTTGACGCACATTCTCAAGGTAGCCTGTAATGTTCTCCACTGTGGTGTAGCGCAGCAGGATACTAGCGAAGTCTTCCTCACTGATGGTGGTCATTCCCTTGGAAAAGCTCAGGAACTCAATCTCAAGGACTTCTGTCTGCAGGTTGTCCATGAATCTGCCGACAGAACGTGAGTGACACAGACACAGTGTTAAGAGGAGATGCCATCACTCGCTCAGTAGGACACTAGACAAAGCGACTGGACCATCCCAGCATGCTTTGATAAGAATACAGCATCCTTAGTGATTCATTTTAATTTCCCTTCAAGGGTCATGCATTATAACATTGCCCCATGTTCTTTGCTTTTTTATTTTTTCATACATATAACAGAAACTTGATTTAGGATCATGATACAGTTAAATCTTCACTTAAGACTAGAAGCCTTCAAGATCACGGTCATCAAATCTGTCTCTCACCTGTAGAAGTCATCAAAGGTAAGTTCACTTTTGCCCTTTCTTCCAAAGAAATGAACCAGCAGAGTTGTGTCGGTGACATTTTCTGCAGCGTGCTGTGAAAGCAAATTATGAAAACACATTATTCAGCTGTAAGAAACTGAACAAGAGAGCAAAATTTGTTTGAATAAGTGTACACTAAAATAGTGTGATGAGGAAGTGCAGCCATAAACATATAACAACATTTAAAAAAAACACAGACACAAACAAAAATAAATGTAAAATGTACATTTAATTGGCATTTAAATAATTGATTAAAAGCAAATGATTCATTTACATCAAATTTGATGCATGTATGTATGGTTTTATTATGCTTATATGCAACGCTGCCGCTCCTTTACTCATACAGATCACTTTATTGGACGAATTACAATTGTGGGGTAACGCAGTGCTGTTTTACTTGGTCAGAACAATCATATTAAAAATACATTTGAGTGTGTTGAAAGTTATGTTATAACGTTACTCTGTGCGTTCGCTCGGTGGCTGGTGTGAGACACTTGTGCACTGCGGTAAGCTACAATGAATATAATAAAAGCTGGATGACTTGTGCTGCTAAATGGCATGCAATTCATTTTTAAATATTGTATGGTGGAGAAAATGCTTTATAACTGTCACACTGACACATCATGAAGCAGCCGACATCATCCCATGCCACGCAAACAACAGGTTGCTCATGCAGAAATCTGCATACCAGATATACCTCAATGTACTTTTGCAGCAACGTATCTTTACAAAAACAAGAGGCATACTGTATCTGATGGTAGTTTTGAAACTTGTACTATCATAATATGCTAGATCTACATCTCAATATCCGAGCTTGGTAAATGACTCAAAAACAATGTCAAATCCATTTACTAAGCACCAACATCGAATAATAATCATTTTAATGAGATGCATGAATAAGGTCAAACATGATGTATTCTTGTATGGCTCAGTTACAATTATATAAATCTTAAGAACTTAAAAAAATATTAATATTTAACTGTAACAACATGAAGTGTACTGACATTAGTGAATCAAAATGACAATAAACAAAAAGAAAAAAACAACAACAAAACAAACAATGGGAAGAACCTCACATGGGATGGCGGACAGGGAATGGTCAAGGGAATTATGGGATTCGAACGAGAAAGCAAGTGAGCTCGAGGATACTTGTACCTCCATCAGATCTGAAAAGAGAACTATTCTTGCACCATGCCTTAGAACATCCCAGAAACTTCTGGGTTCAGACTGAGGCTGCTCTTTTTTAAGTACCTGCATATTAGAGGTGAAAATATTAAAGGCTTAACAATAATCGCCAAAAATTCAGACAATGCAGTGAAAGACTAATACACATGCAAAACCATCTGAAGTAATGCAACGCAATGTTAAGGAAATGTTAAGCAGCACAAAAAAAAAAAAAAAAATTCAACAGTGATAGTAATAAGAACCATTATTAATAATTGAGTTCCAAAAGTGATAATAATTGAGCAGCAAATCAGCATATTAGAATAATCTCTGTGAAACTGAAGACTGGAGTTATGATGCTGAAAATTCAGCAATGGAATAATTCAAATATATTAAAATAGAATACAGTTCCGTTAAATTGTAATAATTTTTCACAATATTCCTGTATTCACAATATTCAGAATAAAACTATATTTTAAATCAAATAAATGCAGCCTCATGAGCATAAGAGACTTCTTTCAAAAGCATTAAAAAATCATAATTATTCCAACGTGACATTGGTGCTTCAGTCATTTTATAGTGCATTCTGATAACTGTTTGATGAATGAATTGTGATCAGTATTTTTTTTTTTAAATCAGTACTATAGTTTATAGTGGTTAAAACTTTGACTGCACTGAGCTTAAAGGAGAACTCCGGTCAATTTTAACATTGAGCTCATTTTTTTGTACATTTGTGCTGTCAATACAGAGAACAACGACAAAAATCGGTGTTGCCTACACCGTGTTATCCTCTTTTTAAAATTTGCACCCTGTTGACTTCAATGGGGCAAGTTTTAAACCTGCTTTTAGCCTCTTAACATCCTTGATGTGTCATTACAAGTGCACAGGTCATGTGAGTGATTCCTTCGGAGTGAACGCGGGTCAATCTGACTGCAGTAGATGTGAAAGATATGAATAAAAGTGATATTTATTTAGCCAGCGCTCATACCTGTATTTACATCCTGTTTTCGGTCAAAGTCCATAGTAATCGATTGTCGAGTTCACGCGCATGATCATAGGTACTAAACCAATGTGCGTGAACTCGACAATCGATTACTATGGACTTTGACCGAAAACAGAATGTAAATACAGGTATGAGCGCTGGCTAAATAAATATCATTTTTATTCATATCTTTCACATCTACTGCAGTCAGATTCACCCGCCAAATGTACAAAAAAATGAGCTCAATGTTAAAATTGACCGGAGTTCTCCTTTAAAAAGCTCCACATCTCTCTTGTTTGGTGTGGAAACGATTTCAGCTGTAACTCTTTAGTGGCACAAAACTTCATGGTCAAGCCATCACAAGAAGTAACCCAAACCCAAATACCACTCTTCAAGAAACTGTAAAAATAAAACATGGGGGTCCAGGGATAGCTGCCATTCTTCAGGTGAGGGCCTTTTAATGTGATTCTGTGAGACCATTCCTTGGCAAAAAAAAAAAAAAGCTCCTGACAGTAGACAAGCAACATAAATCATCTGTCGTAGTCTCTGGATGATTTTTCTGCTCTCCTAGACAATAGAGCTGCATTTCAGACTGCGTCTGACTGAGCCCCATTAGCCCCATTGTCCCTCTTCTCTGGAGGTGAGCCATGCGTGAGGGTCACTCTGTTACGCCCTATCCAAACATTTCAGTATGTAAAATAATATTGCTCCCTGACTGTCTGAAAGAAGCCACTGAATGTGGATGTAACCCTTCTGGTTTTTGAGCACTATATAGGGTGTAGCTGCATAAACATCAGTGGTTAGGACGGACATGCACAGTTGTTGTTGACTATGACTGTACAAGTTCAATCAAGCACCAACCACATTAACCGCCATGCTAAGAACACACGTCGAAGTCATGCTCATAAGGATTATTCAGTATACAGTATACATACATTGCTGCTGGCAGATCCTTGATATCCATACAGTTCCACACTCTCACACAGCCAAGATTATGATAGCGTGCAAAACAGGATCAAATCAAATCAAATCAAATCACCATTCAGCATTTGTCATATTTCACTAGGGATTGTGAAAGACAATGAACTCTCCAAGCGTTTTCAAAACACAGTCTGTAACAATCAGCATTTCCCCAGCATGAGAGATAAGAGACTCATTGTTGTTTTGTACTATGCAGAAAAATATCCATGTACATTCGTTTGAATGAACATTATGCATGAATCATTCATCTAGCAATTTTAAATGCGATTAAAAACATGCAACAATTAAAGCTCAGAGAAAATAAAATCAATGGCTATTCATTCCAACATAGGTGTTCAAATATTACAGGAATAATTCATCTAAAATGTCTTCCATAAAACACAAAAGGAGAAATGTATAGTAAATAGATAGATAAATAGATAGAGCAGATCATTTATAACAATTTATTTCTATATTACTCATTATTAATTATAAGTGATTAAATATTAAATTAAAGCAAATGCAATAAAAGTGAGTGGTGGCAATGGTAATCAGAAATCTTGACATTTAATACACATCGGCCTGGTTTCACAAACAGGGTATAGATTAAGCCAGGATTAGACTTTAGTTCAATTAGGACTCTTTAAGATATATCAGTGCAAGTTGCTTTCAGTTATAACAGCTCAAACATGCATTTTAGTCTGGGACTAGGCTTAAGCCTTGCCTGTGAATCCGCGGGATGGACTGCTTTTACGGAGCACCATTCACTTTATTGTCTGGAAGAGAGCAGTGTGAACATTCTTCAAAACTTCTCCTTTGGTGTTACACAGATAAGAAAGAACTATGGGTTTGGTACAGAATTTTTATTTTTGGGTGAACTATTTCCTTAAATCACTTTCAAATAAACTGCACATCGCTTCAAGATATGACAAGTGCCAAGTGGCAACAGAATATGCTCATGCGACGGGCGAAATTGAAAAAAAGTCTGTTTTTCTTACCAGTTGAGATGAACTGTCAGGATCTCCTGCCCGCTCTTTTTTCTTCTCATTTTTCTTACGGAATATGTCCTCTAACTAAATGTAAAAAAGCAGAACTTTATCTTTACGCATGCTGACGTTCAAATGAATAAAAAACAACAACAAAAACAACCATACCACCATGAATTCTCTCCTATCCACCATTTTATTGCCATCTGCATCAAACATGTTGAAAGCTATTTTAAAACCTGCATGTGGCTCTAGAAGACAAAAGAAAGACATAATATGCGCGACATCAATACATCCTCGTGCGTCTATACTTTTTGTGCTGAACAAGCGTGGAGAATTACCTGAAGACAAACTTACTTGTCAAAATGCAAAGCAGAAACAGATACTCTGTGTAAGCGATGACACCTGAAAAACAGTACATAAACATTTCTTTTTAAGCTTGTGTTCCAGCATCCCAGAACCTGCCTTCAAAATATATTTTACTATCAAATGTCATTTTAAACTAGACGTCCTTTCTTCTTTTACATTGATAAGATCTAAGAGGATCCTGTTCTTTACTCTTGTTTGGTGTTCTCTTTGCACAAACAGAGACGTTAAAACGTAAAGTAACGAGGCTGGACACAAACCCAAACAAAATTAGACCAGGCCACTGGCTCCTGAGTTCCTCTCTGTTTATTTTCCTAGGTGTAAAACATTCTCAAGTGATCTGTAACTGATTGCAGATGCCTGATGTGGGTTTGTTTTCCTTTTTGAGGTCTGTTAGTCCTTTGTTGTGTGAGGAGAAGAAAGGAAGAGCAACTGTCAGGTCTCTGTCTAGGAGAGACTTAAGGAGAATTGTTCCTGCCACTGAAAGCATTCCCAAGCTTTTGTTTAAGGAGATGATAGTGACTTGGACACAGATAGTTCAGAAGGGCTTCTTTGAGTGCTGTGGGAAAAGGACTTTGGAATGTTTAAGGAAAAGGATAAAGAAAGGTGTGTGTAAAACATAATAGAGAAGATACATTTTCACAGGCCACCCTGATCCTTGATGTATTTGGTTGATTGATTCAACAACAGTTTATATTTGTATTTAACTAAGCCTGGGAATTTAATGTGTTCATTTAATATAATTAATTGTATAAATATATATATATATATATATATATATATATATATATATATATATATATATATATATATATATATATATATATATATATAATGAGCAGCAAATCGGGATATTAGAATGATTTCTGAAGGATCATGTGACTCTGAGGACTGGAGTAATGATGCTGAAAATTCAGCTTTGCATCACAGAAATATTACATTTTAAAATACATATTTAAATATATATTAAAATTATATATATATATTCAATTAAATGAACCCTTAGTGACCATAAGATAAAAAATAAAATAAAAATTCAAAATCCCCTACCTTTTTTTAAATGGTAGTAGGCCTACACATATATGGGGCTGTGAATTTATTATTATAATTGTTTACATAAAAATAAAATAATATAATATATTAATGGTATTCTTTATATTTTTTTGTTCTGTAATTATTTAAAAACTAAATTATATTACTTATTTTAATAGATACATTTTTTCGTATTATTTATATTTTAAAAATATATTTTTTTAACTTTAAATATAAAAAAATATGATTAACAAATGCATTTAATCATGAACCTCTAGTAAGTTGACTCGTAAGTCAATGCCATTGAGCAATTAACACATTAACACATTAATCGTTAAAAGATCAAGATCTCGGTTCAAACACCGATGCAATCTTATTCCTAAATGACAATGATCCGCATGTCTAATAAACCTATTCAGAACGATTCAGATCTGCGTCGGCACTGCCAAGACATGTATAGGTATTTCTGTTTCAAATATTCATATTATCACAGAAGTACTGGGATAAAAGTATATTGTTCGGATATAAACACTGATGTCAACGGAAGCGATCAAAATAGAGGAAATCACTTTTTGAAAGTAACATTGAGCTTCAGATAACGATTGTATGGATTACATCATTACGCCAGTAGGTGGCGACAGGTGACTGTTAAAAAATGTATTTGTCATTCAATCATTCATTCCAGAGATTCAGTCAAAAAACGCTGATTCTTCCAGTAATGAAAACAAGTCATTGAATCATTCATTCAACCCGATTTTTTTAAATTATACATTCAGATTAATTATAATTAATAACATTTTAAACAGACTGCAGGATTAAACATTTGATCAGAACCTCTAGTAAATTACATGTTATTTTTTTTAGTTGTCTGTTCAGAATCGTGGGAGAATCGTGACCTCTGTTTTAAAAAACAAAAAAATCGTGATTCACAATTTATCCAGAATCTTGCAGCTCTAGTCTATTTAGTGCTTTACTTATCTGCTACAACGTCTTTGGATTATCTTCATTCTGGGGCTTTACTCAGCAATTCAACATAATTCATGTGTGTGATTCATATCATGCAATTAATTCACTTATGTTTTTCAATTGATTGCCCTATGTACATTTACACCATGCAAAGCTGAGTCAAGACATCCGCTTGTGGCTGCTTGTGCATTTAGTCTTTTAGGATCTCAGGCAGGTTTCATTAGAGCCACACACCTTCAGTCTTGCAGAAAGAAATCCAGCCCAAGAGCTCAAACAGTTGTCAGAACACAAAGAATTCCACAGAAACAATTGATATAGAGTGTCAGTGATGGAGATGTAATCCAACGCCATTCTTAGAATTCATACTGTCCAGAGTGATACAGGGCTGCCACTAGGACAAGTCTCAACATTGCAAAGTTCAAACAGCTCTTTTCATTTTCTGAAGTAAGGCTTTGTTCACAGATCAAGCCTATCTTCTTTTTTTCTTTTTTTTACCTAAGTGCAGCTTTAACATTTAACAGCCGGATTAAAAGCCCAAACCCAGGCATTGGCACTCAAGGAAAGCAATGGAATATCATGCACTGTGTGGAGTGTTTTAGTGTTTTAAGTGTAAGAAAGAACACTACAAGGAAAGTATTGTTAGCATCTGGGAAAGCCCCACACATTAAAAGATATTTGTCTCATAAAATGTTATTTATTCCTGATGCAAATCTGAATTTTCAGCATCATTACTCTTGTCTTCAATGTCACATGATCCTTCAGAAATCATTCTAATATGCTGATTTGCAGCTCGAGAAAAATGTTGTATTATTATTAAAGTTAAAACAGTGCTGCTTTATATTTTGTACTTTTTTTCATGATTCTTTTGATGAATAGAAAATTCAAAAGAACAGCATTTATTTAAAATAGAAATGTTTTGTAACATTATAAATGTATTTACTGTCAGTTTTGCTCAATTTAATGCATCCTTGATGAATAAATATTTTTAGAACTCTTGCAATAGTATAAAATATGTCAAGTACTACAAGCAAACATTGCTTTGTCTTAAATCACGTCTAAAAAGTAAGACCTCAGGGCAATATGAAGCTGGATAATTTATGGATTAAGGTGAGTGCATGATTATTTTCGATTCAAAACAACATACCACATGTTATGCACTGGGTGTTATTTGTCACCTTCCTATCTGTGATTATCCCAGAGCAAAGTCACAGTAATGTCAGACTGATTGAGAGATAAGACCATTTACAGCTTGTGCACTCTCCTTCCGCATGAGAACAAGCTTCAGGATCCGGATTGTTTCATAACACCATGTATGTGGGTGGTCTAAGCATCTGCACACTCTAACAACTGTATCCTAATTGTACCTATAATCACAATATCTGTGATGTTTCGGCTTTATGCACATCATTCATAATCATTCATTAGCTCAGTATTTAGAATGCTAGCCACACAAGTGGCACTCTGAAAGTAGATCCTCTCAAAATCAAGTTGCCTGGAGGGATTTACTATAGTAAACAATGATCAAATGACAAAGCAAACAACACTGCATTATACAATACAAATTGATATACATAACATGATTATCAGGTCTCACCTCTTTCACGCTGGTTTCGGAACAGACGGGACGATCCTTTCCAAACTGGTGGCGTATCTGACAGAATCTTGTCTAGATCCTTTCAAAAAAGCGCATATACTGAGGATCATTCAGATTTTCAAAACTCAAAAGTAGATCAATATTCATCAAACAAAAGAAAAACATGATCAAACCTGTTTTGTGAGGGATCTCCAAAACCTCTTTTCTAAAATATAAAAAAGAGAGATTTATAAGAACAAGTGGTATTGTCAAAACTATTTCTAAATAAAAGCTGACAAAATGGGTCAAAAGCGTTACACTCTACTTTGTGTGCAAAAATTCTGTATGAATGACAAGTTCAAACACTGACAAAATACAGAAAATCTGTTGCTGTCTTTTTGTAGAGTAGGCCTGCGACGTTCAGGTTGAAAAGATACTGTTACAGTGAAGCATCACTCTGAAATGTTTTGACTGGTTGAATCTGCTTCACCTTTCTCAACAGTTTGACTATACCACATATGCCAGCAATGCATGACTTATTCTAAGGGGATAACATTTTATACTCCATTTTGTTTTTAATACAATTTAATGCATATAGAAATTAAAATGAAAATTCCTTTTAAAGGAAAGAAATCCAAACTTAGAAAAATCCAATAACTGTATGGTTTAAATATGAACTGTAGCTTCTGTTTATATAATGCACTGAAAATTTTACAGCCACAGCATAAAGCCATAAATACCACTATTCGTTCCGTCACGCATGCCATTAAAGATGGTGACGCAATGTTTGCCTGCCATATTAGAGTTCACATTTTATACCCGTCTGCACATTCCAGGAAGTCCAAGTTTCAGATAGCAGCAAACATGACTGGTTGAAACTCAACCCCCATACAAGTATAGCTGGGTCGTGAAAGTACAGCTACAGAGCATATCAACTCTACCATCTGGACCCATCTCAGCGCCATTCCCGTTTATTTGAGACGAAAACTTAATGTCTTCGGTTTAGCAGAGATCCACCGTATCTGACACGCACGTTTAAAAGTTGTCTGTCTAGCTGCTTTCAGATTTTGGTTACAGAAATAGGTCGTAAATGTGATGCTGGCGTAGAGAGATGACTATCTTCATGCCTGCATCGTTACTTGCTTGCTTTTAAGAAAGGTTATACCTTACTAAGGCAAAGATGTGTAATAAAATGGATAGTTCACCCAAAATTCTGTCGTTATTTTCTCATGCTCAAGTCATTCTGTAAGAAAAAATCCACAAAAGGAGAAATAAAAGAAGAAATTTCTTTTAATGAATCATTTGACATCTGTAAATGATTCATTCACAAATTTGTGGTTCATAGCCATCGCTACTTTTCTTTTATGATGCTTTTGCATTCTTTTGAAGCTTGAATGCTCCATTGAAGACAGGTAATCCTTAAACTAAGATTAAGTCAATAGGAGGACGTCCTTAGTCTACAGTTACACAATCATATGTTGAGTTCATATATTCTGCTAAAGAAGATGAACTGTTTGTGTAACTCACTCTTTGGTTCGCTCATAGTGACAGACTCAATGAAGTCGAGGGGTGTCATGTAAAGCTGTCCATCATACTCCATTGAGCTGAAGAGCCTGAACCTGTGCTCATGGGCTGACATAAACACCTCTTCATCTTCAGCAGATGCACTGGCCTATAATCAAACAAATACACGTAAATACAAGATAAGACAAGCGTGACATTGAAGAAAGTGTTACCCATCTTTTTCCTTTCCTCCCTGTTTTTAATATCACTACCGTTCCAGTACAAAAACATGGACACAAACATCCACAAGCAGATATATCACGGGCTAAGCTAGGACTGTGTTCTCACTCTACGGTGGCCGGCGGCCAGGCCCACTGGGCACTGTGCAAACACCCTGGGAATGTGTGCCCTGCTACTTATTACCCCCATCAAACGTCCACCCGGCTGCCAAGCTGCCGTGTCCAGTTACCTTAACCCTGGATTCCTGTGTCTCAATCCACAAGTCAAGGTTATGTCCAACCAAAGCAGATAAGGGTACAAGAGGGAACATTGCAGAGAGATTCACACAAGACCGATTCAATCCTGTATGGTTTAATGATCAATCTGATAACAGTCTGATAAATGCTTTTCAGCAACAGTCATACCAAGAATATGTGTTCCCCTTTTGCTTTGTTAAACATATAAAATAGACAAAAATAATAAATTAATTCAACTAATTGTGATTAATCTCATATATGTATAGCTCTTTTTTAAGGAAAGAAAAAAAATATGTGTGTAATGTGTGCAAAAAATATGGGAAAAGTCCTGTGCAAATATGTATATTACAAAGGACTTTGAACTTGTTTCCTTTTTCTAATTTTTATTTAATGTGTGCAAGTCATGCATTTGTGTGGATGACACTTGTAGCTGAATATAGTTTGTTTTTCATTGGTTGTTTTTCTGTCTAAAAGTTACTTTAATTATAGTAATTTTTGAAAAAAAAATCACATCAAGCACAACATGAATCTGTTGTGGTTTAGGAAACACTGATCTAATTCACTGTACAACAAATCTGGCTGAAGGACAAATGCAAAAAAGATTTTAACAGGAGAAAAGTTTGTTTGAATTTGCATGCCTAGTAAAATGATCCTTTCAAGAGCCTAAGTCAGTAGCCTACTAAGCATGCAAAACACATCCATAAAAATGTCCAATCGTAGGCTATCTATAAAGTTCCAATATTTCTGTTATAAGCAGTTTCATAGAATCATAGTGCATCATCACCTGACTAATGAACTGAGACACTGAATTCAGCACCTCTCTGGTGGAGAGCGACTGTTTTGATGACACATGAAATCCACCGATTTGAAATGTTTAGGAATAATAAAAACCGAGATTCTATAAAAAAATATACCATGTAAACACCACAAACGTAAACACTGCAAAATGTAGCAACTAAAATGTAGCTATAACCTACCTGCTCTTTTGCAGCCACTGCTGGGAGCGGAGAAATCAATGCGCGCAGACTCGCTGCGCGTCCCCGATCCGGACTCGAAATGTGCTGGTAGTAAACAACAGCGAATCCACCGAGAGTGATACACACCCCTGTCCCTACGTGTCTCAGAGCTGTTCTTTCCCTCAACGATTGTCGGCTGTTAAAATAAAGGTTTAACCCGTTTGTTAAGCTGGTGAACTTGTTTCGAAGAGCCAGAACCCGACGTACGGCGGCCATCATGACTGTGTCACCGGCGCGGGGAGAGGAGAGGAGAGGAGACTGCGCTCACTCATCGCGAGATGCGACCTCGCTACATCACATCGTGCAGAAACACATTAGCAGCTGTATTTGCAGTCATTTGTCCTTTCCATTCGGGTCATGGTTAGAATTCATAGTTAAAGCCCTCAGACCTCAAAATGTTATATTTTTAAATAGCGTTTTGAGAAGACGTCCATCAAAAAGTGGTTATTTATTTCATTTCATCGTCGCTTTTTCATTCTTAAAATTTGACCAGGTAACCAGTCCTATAGCTAAACTACTGTAAGAGTTGTAGATTTGATCTTCAGTTTCTATAATTAAGTGTTTTTTGTGCCCGTGTTTCTCAAACTTTGATAGGCAAATTCCCATATTTGTCTACAAAAAAAAAAAAAAAAAAAAAAAAAAAAAAAAAAAAATATATATATATATATATATATATATATATATATATATATATATATATATATATATATATATATATATATATTAATGTACAATCTACCTTTAAAAAACTGTAAATTGTAGAAACAAATTAATGTCAAGCCATATTAACGTGTTTTTAAAAAAAAACAATTATGGCCTTTCCCATCATTACACTATCCCAACGCACAAAAAAAGTTGCCTTAAATTTTAAGTACAATCAACTTGGATGTATAAGTCATTTCTACTTCAATTAAACTGACTTAAAAATTATATGAATCTTGTAAAACCTAGGCCTATTTAAAAAAGTCGAAAATTGTTTTACTTGTTTTGATGAGTTAAAGCAAAATTATTGATCATATAATTTTTTTTTACATTGCACCCACAAATTGATTATTTTTTTTATTAAAAATAGGAAACAAATAGGAAACATTAAAAATTCAAAAAGTAAATAAAATAGAAGCTTATATAGAAATACATAAAACGTGGGTTAACAAAAGATTAACAGACAGTGTTTGTACTTTCATAATGGTGTCAAAATGGCTGTTGACTTTCCACGGCATATGGGCCTATTTGTGGTATCAGAACAGAAGTAGCCTATAGATTATTTACAGCCTAATTATAATTTCACCCCGTAGCTCATTTTTGTAAAATGACCTACACCTCACAGCTACACACACACTGACATATATTGTTTTAATACTGAGCTAATGATATTTAACCTAAAACAAAATCGTGACAAGTGCTGCTTTCCTCCTGCTTGTGAGATAGCCTACATTCGTTACCCACAATCAATGTATGCAAAACCTGGCCCTCACGAACACAGGCATAAACGAAAACACAGACAACTGTGATTGTGCGCAAAAACTCAAGGCTGGACCAACCCGATGTCCCGCCCACAGAAGCCCGAGCTCTGCACCTGCCCCGCGCGCGTAGCAGCCACTCACTGCGCAAAGCACTTCCCACAACAACACATACCTGCTGCCTCAATACCTGCTGCACATTTATTCATGTCAGAAAGCACCACCGGCCACCATGTGGACGAGGCATGAGAGCAGAAATTAAAGGACTTGTCTGAAGTCAGTTATTTGCAGTTACTGTTTCTTCCCCACTGGATATGTCTGTATAATCCACTGGAGTCAAGTGATATTCCATATGCGCTCAGCATGGATCCACTACAAATGACGTGCTCGCATGGATATTATTCGTCGTAACGAATAGCTTTGGACGATTGCTTCACCGTATTCATCTAGATCAAGTTTCCCTGAGCGCTCTTGCTGGATTGGAGGTTTGTAACTGCAGCTATGGGAGAGATCGGGACGTTTTTACAGAGCCTGGAGGGTTTCGGACAGGTCGGATCACAGTTCTTTCTGCCACCTCTAGGAGAAAACCTCGGGCTGTTGAATGATCACTTAGTTCCAGCAGAGAGACTGTCACGGAGCACCTCCGCAGATTTAACGCACTTGAAAGGGATCCTGCGGAGAAGACAGTTGTACTGCAGGACTGGATTTCACCTTGAAATACTCCCGGATGGCAGTGTGCAGGGCACGAGAAAGGACCACAGTCGTTTTGGTAATTTCCCTCTCCGTTTCCAGCTTGTTAGATTTGTTTAAACAGAAACTCAATCACAGTATGAACTCAATAGCACTATGACAGTACACTTTTTATAGTTCTTATTGAACTTAAATAGAACATAGAACTTGAATATCTATGTTCTGGTCTCTGTTAAAGAACCCAAACAATATCTTGAATATGAAGAACCTAAAGTGTAATAAAAAAAAAATATATATATATATATATTTTTTATTAGTAAATAACACTTCACAGCAAAAAGAAATGTATTATTATTAATGCAGTAATATATATATATATATATATATATATATATATATATATATATTTACTTTATAATAACTATATAATAGTCTTTGAAGTATAGAGATGAATAATGCTTTGCAGTTCAACTTTTTCACAATATGTGATGATGGTTTAGACTTCAAAGAACATCTCCTGAACAATTGATTTATTCTTCTCCAGGTATTTTGGAATTCATAAGCCTTGCAGTTGGATTAATAAGCATCCGTGGAGTGGACAGTGGTCTCTACCTCGGGATGAACGACAAGGGAGAACTTTATGGCTCTGTAAGCAGACTTTTACCCAGTTTTGACTTTTTCAGATCTTGTCTTACCACCGAGAATGATCCTTCACGATTGTTGTTCTTATTAAAGCCCAGTAGATGTCACATATGTTTCATCATATTGACCACCTCTCTTTCTCTCCATTATGAGTTTTGAGGAAACTGCATGAATTAGTTCACCAACATGTTTTTTTGTTTCTTAGGAGAAACTCACAGCAGAATGTGTCTTCCGTGAGCAGTTTGAGGAGAACTGGTACAACACATACTCTTCTAATCTCTACAAGCACGGGGAGAGAGGAGCACGGTATTTCGTGGCCCTCAACAAGGACGGCACGCCACGCGACGGGACAAAATCAAGGAGGCATCAAAAGTTCACTCACTTTCTTCCAAGACCGGTGGACCCTGAAAAAGTTCCAGAACTGTACAAAGAGGTGCTTGGACACAGTTGAGACCATCGGGTGAGAGAAATGCCCAGTTTCTTCTCTACGTGAGGAGGAGATGATAATGTTTGGCCACAGCATCCAAACATGAGATCTGCTCTGGAAATGCACTGGCCAGTACTGATGGTGAAGACAACAGTCTCGAAAGACTCCCAAAGTGTGAAAGTCAAGCTGCATTTGGTTTCTTTGTTGCTGACGAGTAGCATAACCATGAAAACCAAATCTGAGGGTTTTGGAGGTTTTAAACATGGTGCTGCTTTGCTCTGGAAATATTCAATATGGGTTAAGAAGGACTTGAAGGAACAATGCTTACGTGATGCTCAGAGATGACAGAACTGGGACAGTAGAGAGCCATCTCACACGATGTTATTTATACAGTTCTCGATTCACATATTTATTGTATGTATTTATTTATTTGGAAATATAAATATATATATTTTTACATCTAAAAGTAGATTTTTTTTATATTATACCAAACAGTAGAAGGTGCTTTGAAATAGTGGCAAAGCTGTTCTTTTTCATATGACGGAAACTGTAAGTTACTTATTATCACTGCTATGCTATTACGGAGGGCGAGAAAGTGATTTACTATTACAAATGTATGAAGAACGCCATGAGACTCTGTGATTTTATTAGATTTGTTTCAAGCACGATTTCCCAAGATGGCATGCTGCACAGTACATTTTACAGGCCATTAAATCAAGTATTATCAACAACAAAAAAGCTAGTTGTTTGATATAGCTCAATTCTGAAATGATTATTTTCTGGGAAACATTAAAGATCCTTTCTAACTGTCATGGTTATCATAGATTCTGAAACTATGAATTAATGTGACAGCTGTCTTAAATGTATAGTCCTTCACCCCTCAAAAAAAAAAAAATTCTGTCATCATACTCACATTAATGTCGTTCCAAAATGGTATAAATGTCTTTCTTCTGTGGAACATAAAAAATATATATTTTCAAGAAAGTCTGTGTTTTTTGCCCATACAATGGAAGTCAGGGGTCAACAATATAGTTTGGTTATTAACATTCTTCAAAATACTTTCTTTTATGTTCTGCATAAAAAATAAATCACACAGCTTTGGAACGACAAGTAAATGATGACGATTTTTATTTTTGGCTGAACTATCCCTTTAAGTTGCTGTTCAGCCTAGACCCAGGGTTGTCCTGCACTCATCAGCATCAAAGTTCTTTTGCGAGACCTTCTCAAGTAACAGCTACACAATGACTGAATCTGAGTGAAATAAAAACTGACCTTTTCTTTTGGGTCAAACCCAAAGTTAGAGTAATCTCTGCTGATGCTATTCATGATGCCTATAAACACACGAGGCAAAGCTATAAAGAGAAAGTCTGTAAGAATGAGGAAAATTGGTCACAAATAGAAAAACACTTATAAAATGCTATTTTAATTCACCATATATATAAACCACACAAGGTTTCGTGTTTTCTTTGACAGATAGTACCTGCATTTTCACAGGAATCCAAGCAAAACGCTCTGGGGAAAATGATATGAGATTTAGACACCACGGGCTAAACCTTCCTGAATGTTGTTTAACGGCTGATTGAGACATTTCCACAACAATGACTAAAGAGGCACATCTATACACAGTTTCTAAACGGATGAGAGGACATTTTATGTTGAAGCATGAAGATACGGTCTGTGATCTCAGTATCTCTGTGATGGTGAGCCAGGGTCTGTCTTAGGAGGGGAGTGTACTTGCAACATTTTACAATGTGGGATTTTCCCCATCTTAAATCTATTGAGTGACTGTTAACAACAGATATATGAGAGTGGAGCTTGAGTCTGAGTATATGATCACTCCGTGAAGATAAACAACTGTGTAATTAAATCACAAGTGCTCTGATTTCTATCATCATATATAGTTTGATTCATTTTGTAAAACATTTGTATGGTTTAACAAATAAAAAGTCAATGTTTCCCCAAGTTTCATGTAATCATTTTGTTTGTTTTGTGCAAATGTCACCATAGCTATTAGGTCACCGCTTTAATGTGAGAGAGTTCGTGTCACGAAATACTCCCTGGCACACGAAGAACCAATGTATTTTTCCATCTGTCTGAGCTGAAATAGATGCCTCTGTCTGTCCTTCTAGCAGGTGGTCTGAAGCACTTTACAGGCAACACTTAAATCCTTCATCCATGCCCTCTCTCAGCCCTGCCTCATGCACTTAATGGATGCACCCTTATTTTCATCACCTCAGACTGGCCTCAAAGAGCACTCAAAGAAACCCTATCAGATAGGTGTGTGTGTGTGAGAGAGAGAGTAAGAGAGAGAGACAGGTGTGTAAGTGAGGGATCTGTCTCTGTAGCCCAATCAGACATTGCAGGTGTTCCCACAGCACTTGTCAGCATGTCCTGGGTCTCTGATCTTCAAGGCCCTGTGTTTGTCAGCTGCGAATATGGGGCGGGAGTTCACACAACCCTGTAGAAATACAGCTTTGTAGTCCCGTGTGGATTACAATAGTGCATAATTCATATCTTTACAGACTGGGGGAAGTAGCAAAGTCTCACCTGGTGTTTTAAGTTGTAGTCTCAGGGCAGATTTGTGTTTGCACAAGGGTGGTGTCTGACAATATCCTCAGCAACTGTTTATCTTGAGCTCTTTTGCATAAATGCAATGGACAACGCTAAACGATCAGTCAAGATAAGTCAAGTCACCTTTATTTATTATAGTGCTTTAGATATAGCAGCTTTACAGTGATAAAAGGAATATGATGCATTTTGGCTGTCAGTTCAGATCAGATGAATTATATTGTACCGTTCAAAAGTTTGGAATAATTATGCACCGCAAGGCTGCATTTATTTGACCAAAAATACAGTAAAAACAGTAATATTCTGAAATACTATTACAATTTAAAAGAACAGTTTTCTATTTTAATATAATTTAAAATGTAATGTATTCCTTTAATGGCAAAGCTGCATTTCAGCATCATTACTCCAGTCTTCAGTGTCACATGATCCTTCAGAAATCATTCTAATATGATGATTTGATGATCAAGAAACATTTCTCATTATCAACATTAAAATAGGGCTGTCAAACGATTAATCGCGATTAATCGCATCCAAAATAAAAGTTTGTTTTTACATAATATATGTGTGTGTACGGTGTATAATTATTTTCTATATATAAATACACACACATGCATGTATATATTTAAGAAATATTTGCATGTATATACTGTGTATATATATTTATATTATATATCATTTATATTATATATAAATATTTTATATATAAATAACACATTTTCTTAAATATATATATGCATGTGTGTGTATTTATATATAGAAAATAATTATACTCCGTACACAGACATAAATTATGTAAACACAAACTTTTATTTTGGATGCGATTAATCGCGATTAATCGTTTGACAGCCCTACATTAAAATAAAAGTTTTGCTGCTTAATACTTTTGTGAGTAAGATTTAAAAAATACTTAATACTTTTATTCTTCAATAAATTGATCAAAAGTGACAGTAAAGACATTTATACTGTTACAAACGATTTCTTTTTCAAATAAATGCTGTTGTTTGAACTTTCTATTCATCAAATAATCTGTAAACGTATCATGATCTCTAAAAATTTTCAACACTGATAACCATTATTAATAATGGAGCACCAATAATAATCAATAATAATAAATCCAATGTTATTTTGACATTTGGAATCTTAAAGGGACAGTTTACCAGAAAAATCCTGTCACTCTGTCTTTCCAAACCTGTATGACTTTCTTTCTTTTGGTGAATTATTTAATACAATGAGAGTGAATGATTACAGGGACTGTTAAAACGGTATATAAAAAAAAGTTTCATAAAAGTGGTCCATGTGATTCTAGCTCTCCTTGATGTATTCACAAGATTTCATGAGGAAAAAAAAAAGTTATTTTCAATTAAAATTAAATTTAAATGAAATTACAGAATTAAAACTATTCCTTTAATATGATTTGAGATAAAGTAATATTTTAATATGTCAGACCCTGAAAATAATAACAAATAAAACTATAAAAGGAAGAAATAACACTGAATCACCTATATCTTCCTGAGGATTTTTCAGAGTAACACATTGTAGGTGTAGAGGAGTTAATAATATCCTTTCACACCTTTCTGGCACGTCATCTTGCTTCATTTTTTGGTGTATGTCTTACCACTCTGCAAGTAGGCAATGAATGTGATGTTTTTATATTGACTTTTGACTTTCAAGCTGTCAACTATAGTTAAACTGTTGTTCTGGTGTTTGCATTACTATGGAGACATCAGGAACGACTTGCACGATCCAACTAGTAGTTACGCATTTTAAAGCTCTTTTAAACACCTCTTATAACGTTGCACGTCTTTTTCTATCATGTATTTAGGAATGAGCAATGTATAAACAGGTCTTTAACAAACAGATAAACAATATGGCTATTTGAGAGCGTGAAAATGATCAGATTGTATTTTAACACCAATGAGCAAAATAGCTCAGATCAGTTTCAAGAATATTATCATGACAGTATTTTCACTCATCTCAAAAAATTGTCATTTTGAGCATCTCTGCAGTCATGCGAGACCTCTGGCAGTAGACTTCACATCTTCTGAAGGCTCTTCCCCACCCCCAGACTTTTTTACGGAGACCTTCTCACATCTGCTGAGCAAACTTTTCCAATTCTCCCAAGGGGCCCAGATCTGGCCCTCTCCTTGGCCCATGTGTCCACATTATAAAGCCACAAATTAGCTCTTGACATTTGGCCACCATAATTGCTCCTCAAAAGCATGAGGCATCAATTAGGCTCCCAGCAGTGTGACAGCTTATCCCTATAGGACATGTCTGATCTGAGGACAGAAGCTGCTCGCAGCCTGACTGGTCTGGACAAAGACACCCAGATCCATGTTCATATAAGCAAACTGCTGCACTGAGAAGGATCACATGATATTCACTGACTTAAAATTTTTTAGTGGGCGTTTCTCACCTTAATACGATAAACCAGCCAGTGAACAGTTAATAAAATAATCACGTTCTATCATTTATTCATGTGCTATACAAATATGTATTAATTTCCACATGAAGAAGGACTCTTTTGGGGTGTTGAAATGGCATCATAGATGTCTTTGATTCTCCACAGCAGGCTTTTCCCACAAAGCTCCCTTAACCTAAAGGTCAAAACAAAGGTCAATTGGTTAATTTCCACACTTTCCACCCAAAACATTCTTAAAGCACTCCGAGTAATTCAATCAGCAGCTAGAACATGCAATAACATCCTTGAGTGAAATAGAAAATCATTAGTGTTTGTTTTACATGCTAAGACTAAAATGACAAACCTGAGTCACTATTTGAGGAGGTCACTGAAAAATTAGAGATGACTAAAATCTGACTCTAGTTTAGATTTATTGGTGAAAGCTTGTAAAGACGGTGTTGCAGAGTTTGAAAAGCCCACGAAAGGCATGTGCACTGTACACTCAATGCTAGCAAGTAAAAGTGGAAATGTGCATTGTTGGACATAAGTGAGGCGTAAAATTGCTAACCCATTTGTCATTGTGCTCCTTGATGTAGAGGTCAATCAATGGATTCTTTCATGACAAGCCTGCAGAATTGAATGTTTTTCCACGGCCTCACCCCTTCACACCTGGACTGCCAGGTAAAATAACAAAACAAGAAGAGTGCAAAATAAAAGAGGGTTTAGCAGAGGACTGCCTTGTAGGCCAAGGAAAACTGATAGGTGAGAGGAATTTGTCATGCATCTAGGTACCTCTGTTCAGTTTGCAATGAATAGAGTGCATGGCAGAGGAAACCTTTGTGATTTTGTCACAAAATCTTTTCATACCTTTTCCAGTATGTACTGTTAGCATGCACACATTATACTATGCCTACAACATAAATGCTTTAGCCTTAAACCCCAAGGGTAATTTTCAAGAATTACTTGTACTTGTTTGTTTGTGTGGTCCTATAAACCCATTACATTGATGAGGATGTTGAGAGATTACTTTGTTTTCCTGGCTCAGCATTAATGCACACAAGTGTTCATCATGTGTTTTGTGCCATACATTCCTGATTAACTTTCATTTGGTTCCTGCTAGAGTTCCTTTGCATTCAAGGGTGAGAACGGATTTCAGTTTACATGACAAATTGCTCGTTGTCTAAATGCAAATATCTTTGATTCCCCTTAATAACCCCATCAGAACCTATTGACGTCTCTTGAGGAGAAATTATTTCCGCTTGTCAAGCACTTGTCTGGATTCCAGTTGCCTAAATCAATAGTCTCCTCCTTTATTGGGCTGGTGGTTGATTTTATTGTTCAGTGAGAAATCAGTCACTCCTTCTAGCACTTATTCTCTTACTATTCTAAGAAAAAAAACGTGATTGAGTTTTTTTGTACTTTAAAGAATTTCAAAGGAAATAGTCTATCTATCTATCTATCTATCTATCTATCTATCTATCTATCTATCTATCTATCACATTTTACAGATTTTCCTGCAAGAAAAATATGAATGAGAACCATTTATGAGATAAAATTAGCGCAGATTTAAGTCAATACGAGCTGATATTGGATTAGCTGCGCAACCCTGCTTTGTTAAAATTTGTAACTTACCTTAAGCCAGCATGTGTTCTGTGCAATATTTACCCAGCACTGGGTTGCCAATTGGGTTGCTTTTAACCAAGCCATTTTTAGAACGTATGTACAAAGAGCAAATAAGGCTCATGCCTTTGTGATGACAGTGATTTTTATGGCACAGTTCCATTTAATTAAACCAAAACACAAGATGTTGTGTTGCTGTCTTTTCCGTCTACAGCATCATCAGCTGTATTGGCACCTGAATTTCAAAGGATGTTTTTACTTGGTGAAATCCCATGTGTTTCTTTGACATGCCCTGCAGTGATCATATATACAGAGATCAAAGTGTAAATATCAAAAAGAGTGGCCACCTGTCAAAGTGTACATATGCAATTAAAACGCTCCCATCAAGACACTCTATAAATCATAGGGCTGAGCACCGCAGGTTCTGACAAGACATCAGACGTGTATGAAAACACTATCAGAGCCAGCATGGGAAGATGACTGAGGGGGTCAGAGGTTAAATTATAATATCCTGATGATATTATCACAGTTTTTAGTCCTTTGATATGTTTAATATGAATATTTTACTAAAGATTTGCTGTAATATTTGAAAATAATACTTAATGGACGGACGGACTGATGGGAGGATACAGACAGACAGATAGACAGATAGATAGATAGATAGATAGATAGATAGATAGATAGATAGATAGATAGATAGATAGATGTCATTGCAAGAGGGAGGGGGAGATATTTTGATTAAATATTACGAGGACACTTGAATAAAAAAATAAAATTGATGTGCACAGACAAATCATTTATAATAAATACTGCAATATTCCATACAAAAAAAAAAGAATTGTCAATTTTGACTTCAACAAAAATGGCTTGTGCAATCACACTATACTGCAAAGATGATGCAGACCAATTTGACATCGCTGACATCCATATTTATACTCATTTTGTCAAGACACATATTATTTATAAAATAGAAGATCGAGTCAAACCAAATCATTGGCTTTTTTGACAAACTAACATGATTTCCCTTCTGTGTTGTGCTGCTGGAGTACACACACCCTCAGGCCTGTAAATTTCATTGGAACGAATAACAGAGACAAATTCAAATGGCTTGAGATTAAATGTGCACAGGCAGGTTCTCAAGGTAGCTCTTTTTACATGTGCTTTGTAGTTTTTATCTGTTGAATGTAGTTCATAACACATTAAAGTCTCTTAAAGAGCTCAGAAGACCACATGCATACTTAAAGAAGAAAATAACAAGATTTAACATTGGCTGAAAGATGCATTAATGTTTTTTTTCCAATGAGAAAGAACAGACTAACACAGTGTGGCATTTTCACGCGCTGAACAAAATCCAAAGCCGTCACAGAGAACTCAATAAATAAAACCAACAGGATTCACGGTTGTCGGCTTCTTGGGGATGGATTTTTTTTCAGGCCTTATCAGAGAGCTCAGGTACAGAAGTTAATCAGCAGAGTACAAAGGAGGCCTTTATTTTGGTGAAACCTCCATGCTCTCCGATATCAAAGGCAACACAAGCTACCACAACAAGATGCTGCACAAGGTGATAAGATGTATACCATCTGACATGCAGAAATATTTCTGAAGGGTACCTGGTGAATTAGAAATGTGAGATTCTGATATGGAAAGGTCACTCATTAGATATAGTTCAAGTCAGGTTCAGGTCTCTCTAAGGGTATTTCCCAGTCTAATATCTACATTCGGGGTTTGAATTTCAAGTAATTAAAATATGATTAACTTCACAAAAAGTACATTTTTTTTAAACAATTTCATATTTTTATTCAGCAAGGAGGCATTCAATTGATCAGAAAAGACATATATAATGTTATAAGTTACAAAGATTTACTGCATATACAGCAATGTTTTCAACATTGATAATAAGAAATGTTTCTTGAGCATGAAATCAGCATATTCATATGATTTCTGAAGGATCATGTGAGACTGATGGCTGGAGTAATGATGCTGAAAATTCAGTTTTGCCATCACAGGAATACATTTTAAATATATTAAAATAGAAAACAGTTATTTTAAATTGTAATACTACTTGACAATATTATTATATTTTGATCAAATAAATGCAGCCTGGGTAGGCGAGACTTCTTTCAAAATCATTAAAAACTCTTACAGACCCAAAACTTTTGAGCAGTAGTATATAATATGGCAGCTATAATTAGCATTTTTCTATATTTTCACTTTTAAAAAAATTATATGATCATTAAGTTTTGGCATTTTTTTGTCAGTTTAATGTAATTTAAGTTGAAATTACTTAAACATCCAAGTTGATTGTACTTAAAAAATTAATGCAGCAACTTTTTCTTTACAGTGCACCAACACTAGCTATAGAATGTATAGATTATTACTCAGTTATTCAAAAAAAGATTATTTAGATTTATTGTGTTTTTCTTCCTTTGAACTGGATTGCTTTAATTGGGGGTTAAAATGTTATTTCTGTGAAGTGCTTAGAAAAACTTCCTGTCATCTGAATTGAAGTTTGGCTCCTGAGACCAATCTGACCCCAGCCGTAATTATCTGGAGGGGAAATTGTTAGGCAGGCAGGTATAGATGGAGTTCCCACCAACATATAGTGGTCCCGCGTAAGAGATAAGTGGTAAAATGACATCCTCTTCCTCCAAATAGAGATTTTAAATCAAAAGTCATTATACTGGTTAAGTTTCAGTTAATCTTTTAATACCCTTTCCTATATAGATCCAGTGGAGATATCGCGATTGATTAAAGACGAGTGAGCAGCTGAAGAATGCATGTGCCAGCGTTTCCTTACACGGCAGGGCTCAGAATGACCCAGTGCTTTAGATGTTAATTATCCCACAGTAATATATGCACACCCCCCTCTGCCCTCTGCCCTGCTATTCCCTGTCGGAAAAAAAAAAAAAAAAAACCACTTGCAGTGTGTGAATGTAGTAAAAAAAACAGGCAGATGAATTATCCAAGCTCTCTAAAATATATTTTTATAGCTTTGTTTTTATATTCATTCACATTTATTATAGCACTAAAAAGGAGTAAAAATCAGCTCAGAGGTGTGTGAAAATAAAATGAATTCAGGCATTATTACAGCCTGGGCACCTTCACCCATTTACAGGTCAGCAATACAAATGTTTTTAGCATGAGAGACAGAACAGTCTTAGCATTGAATAAAAAACAAAAAAAGGTCGGACAACTACATCCCTAAAATTAGATTCAGGGAATGAGTGACTTCAAATATGACACCATATTTTGCACAAAAAAAGCTGAAAATTTGTGTAGCATCAAAAAAATATAAAAATATAGGATTTTATTCTGCGAGCACTGGTCCCATGAGATTGCTTGGTGCCATAAATAGTACCAAACTACACTGATTTTGAGCTGTTTCAAAGAAAAAAAAGTCTTTTATCAGTCCAAAAAGCAGCTAGACTGCAGGAATGTTCTCTCACAGCCAATAATTCCAGAAAATCTAGGGCTCTGGCTTCACATGGGCCACCCTAACATGAAGAAGAGTGGCAGCTATTCAGATGTATTCCAAGCTTGATGCAGATGTGTAAGAATCAGCAGATCAAAGTAGATCTGTGTGCACATTAAGGCTTTTCAGAGGTTTTCAAGAGCTGAAGCGCTGCTTAGTCTGACATTCCCCCTGTCACCATCAAACAAAAGCATCTCTCTCTCTTGAGGAAGGGGTGTGAGCTCCAAGATGAGCTTCAGCCATGGTGACCAATCACAACAGTGTACACAATCCATCGCCCGAGGCAAGAAACAGTAAGGTTTATGTTGTCACTTTCAAGACATCATATGTTTTTCTTCTTAGTGTTTCTGCTTACATTCTTGAGCACTTGTCAAAAAAGAAAGCAGCGAGAAATTTGTATTTGCTGTAAATGTTCTCTGAAAGCATTGGCGATCATGGGAATGCATTCCTTACCAGCATTAGTCATGTATGTACAGTTCTGTGTATGTGGTGACCATGAAGCGTTTACAAGAAAAACAAGCAGGGAATTAAACATGTAGTGATGTCTTGCTGAGAAATCCCACTCTGTCAACAAGAAACAGTTACACCATGTTCAAGAGCAGATATAGTGTTCCACCCTGCAGTCTGCTGTGTGCACCTGAGAGCTGAATAATGTCTAAATTACAACTGGAACAAAAGATTCTTTTATGCAGGGAGCACTGGGCAGAGATGACAGCTATAATATTGGCCTCAGTACATACAGGTAACATTCTAGGTAAGAGGAAATAGCCTTTTTAAGCTTGACATTGACATGCAGAACTGATAACATAGGGTTAGTGTGTGTTGTGGGATATATGCAGGGGGAAACATTAGATGACATTAATGCTGTGCTATGCAGCGTAGATAAGAAGAAGACGAGCAAACATCTTATTTTGTGAAAGTGTACACTCCAATTGGTTGCTTTAGTTTAGACCATTAAAGGGGTCCTGAATAAAACCATTTACACTCTCAAAAATAAAGGTTCCGTGGGTGCAGTGGGTTCCACAAAACCTTTTTACTGAACAGTTCTTAAAATAACCTTTTTTTTTTTTTTACTGTGAAAGGCATTTTAAAAATATAGAAAACCTTTTCTGCAATGGAAAGGTCCCATGCATGTTAAAGGTTTTTAATGGAACCATCAAAGGAAATAAAGAACCTTTATTTTTAAGAGTGCACAATTTTAAGGACCGTTACAATAATATGTGCTCTAGTATTCTTTTTGTTATTTATCTTTTAGAATTCATTTATTTTTTTTTATTTTTGTTTTATTTATTTTTTTTATTTAAAATCTAGGGGAAAATTTATTTATTTTTTTGGGGGGGGGGGGTTGAAAAAATTCTATTTTATACATTGAATACTGTGTTATGGGCGAGGCCAAGTGAATATCGAGAATATCACCAAGACAGTGAAAATGAGTCAAAGTCCAAAACCATATTTTTATTTTTAATATACTTTCTGTCATGGACTCGGGAGCTTGTGGTCTTGGTCTTGACTTGTTCTCATCCCTCTTTTAGCCTCAGTCTTGACCCTCTTTTAGTCTACGTCTTGACTTGGACTCGAAACTCTTTTAGTCTGTCTTGTCTCGGACTCAACCCTCTTTTATTCTGTCTTAACTTGAACTCTACCCTCTTTTAGTCTCGGTCTTGACTCGGACTCGACCCTCTTTTAGTCTCCGTCTTGACTTGGACTCAACCCTCCTTTAGTCTCCGTCTTGTCTCGGACTCAACCCTCTTTTATTCTGTCTAGACTTGTTCTCAACCCTCTTTTAGTCTCGATCTAGACTCAGACTCAACCCTCTTTTAATCTTGGTCTGGACTTGCTCTCATCCCTCTTTTAGTCTCGGTCTTGACTTGTTCTCAACACTCTTTTAGTCTCGGTCTGGACTCGGACTCATCCCTCTTTTAGTCTCGGTCTTGACTCGGGACTCGCCCCTTTTTTAGTCTCGGTCTGGACTCGGACACATCCCTCTTTTAGTCTCAGTCTTGAATCGAACTCAACCCTCTTTTAGTCTCGGTCTTGACTCAGGACTCATCCCTCTTTTAGTCTCAGTCTTGACTCGAACTCAACCCTCTTTTAGTCTCGGTCTTGACTCAGGACTCGCCCCTCTTTTAGCCTCAGTCTTGACCCTCTTTTAGTCTCCGTCTTGACTTGGACTCAACCCTCCTTTAGTCTCCGTCTTGTCTCGGACTCAACCCTCTTTTATTCTGTCTAGACTTGTTCTCAACCCTCTTTTAGTCTCGATCTAGACTCAGACTCAACCCTCTTTTAATCTTGGTCTGGACTTGCTCTCATCCCTCTTTTAGTCTCGGTCTTGACTTGTTCCCAACACTCTTTTAGTCTTGGTCTGGACTCGGACTCATCCCTCTTTTAGTCTCGGTCTTGACTCGGGACTCGCCCCTTTTTTAGTCTCGGTCTGGACTCGGACACATCCCTCTTTTAGTCTCAGTCTTGACTCGAACTCAACCCTCTTTTAGTCTCGGTCTTGACTCGGGACTCGCCCCTCTTTTAGTCTCGGTCTTGACTCGGGACTCGACCCTCTTTTAGTCTCGGTCTGGACTCGGACTCATCCCTCTTTTAGTCTCGGTCTTGACTCGGGACTCGCCCCTCTTTTAGTCTCGGTCTTGACTCGGGACTCGACCCTCTTTTAGTCTCGGTCTGGACTCGGACTCATCCCTCTTTTAGTCTCGGTCTTGACTCGGGACTCGACCCTCTTTTAGTCTCGGTCTTGACTCGGACTCGACCCTCTTTTAGTCTCGGTCTTGACTCGGGACTCGACCCTCTTTTAGTCTCGGTCTTGACTCGGGACTCATCCCTCTTTTAGTCTCGGTCTGGACTCGTTGACTCGGGACTCGCCCCTCTTTTAGTCTCGGTCTTGACTCGGACTCGACCCTCTTTTAGTCTCGGTCTTGACTCGGGACTCGACCCTCTTTTAGTCTCGGTCTTGACTCAGACTCGACCTTCTTTTAGTCTCGGTCTTGACTCGGACTTGACCCTCTTTTAGTCTCGGTCTTGACTCAGACTCGACCTTCTTTTAGTCTCGGTCTTGACTCGGACTTGACCCTCTTTTAGTCTTAGTCTTAGTTTTAGTCTGTGAAACCGTGATAAATTTGTTCTGGATTCTTTGATGAAAGTTCAAAAGAACAACATTTATTTGAACATCACAAATGGCTTTACTGTCACATTGGATCAAATTAATGTACTATTGCAGAATAAAAAAAGAAAGAAAGAAATACTGACTCCAACCTTTTGAACGGTAGTGTAACTGAAAAAATAGAAATGCTCAAAGAAAACACACTTCAAAGAGACAGAAGCTCCGGTCCTCTGTCACCAGCGAGTGCCTGCCTGTCAGCCCATGCTGCATCTCTGCCAAATCCAAGCCCTTTCAGCTGCCCCCTGCTGCCATCATCATGGTGCTGTGGGGGAAAAATAACACAAAAAAACTGATGACAAGCTCCTTTCATGACACTTATCGTTGCATTCTATCTAAAATCTAGATGAGCCAGACAAAGCACCACCAGTCCCTCTACCACAAATCAGAGCGTAATCAATCTCAGCATAAGGAGTTAGGCTCATATCACACTACCTTTATTCCTGTAAGTGAGGATCTCCGCCTGGTGGTCCACACATCTAGCCTGAATGCCGCATGATGATGCTTGTCTTTATCCCAAAGAGATATCTTGGTGTTTTAACCTTGGTTTAACAAATAGAACAAAGTCTTGCCGCAGATCCTCAGAGACACACACACTTGCACGCTACTCTTACGTCGCTGATGGATACATTGTGGTGTTGGTTTCAAGATAGGACAATAAAGGCATATGTTTCATCGGCACATACGATGTCACAGAAATGCGGGCCGCAGTCAGAACAACTGAGCACCCGGCATGTGCTCTTTTTTTTGTAAACTGACATGAAATCCAATTTCATCATTTTTTCATTCCAATGAATGACACATGAATGATGCCAAGATTAAAGTTTCTGCACCAGTCATGTCAAAACAGCCATTATTTCAGCTGACATACCAGCACATGGAAAACTTTCCACAAAGCTTTTCTTTGGTGAAACATCTCAACCTCAAACATCAAAGGAGACAGGACCGCAAAAACAGTGGGCATGAGCCGTTTCAAAAGACGAGTGAAGCTCCATTCACACTCTTAAGACCCAGCCGCACCTTCAGTTTCATGACTAGCAATCTGAGTGTGTTCCATCTGGACCACCTGGAGGATGATTTTATATTGTTAAACAGGCTTTGAGATCTTTGTGACTCTTATACTCACGGACAAGTATCCGTGTCTGTAAAGCCTTCTCCGAAGCACAATCATCCAGCATTGACCATTGATCTCTGTGGGCTGTTAGAAGATGTGTATCGTAAACACAGAGGGCAAGATGAAGGTGACTGGGGTTGAGATGGATCACAAAGCCACCCCATGAGTTTAAAAGCTCCTCTTAGAAGGTGTTTTCCTGTCAGTTTTAATGTGGATCTGCCTGGAGGTGCTGTTTCAAGTTCATATGTAAAGCTCTCTTCAAATGGAGTGCAAGGAGAGAGAGAAAATCACTCTGCATTCTGAAGCCATGACACTGTCTGAGATTACTTTGTTTAATAATTGTCACAAAATTTAAACAAAAAAAGTCCATTTAAATCTTTAAATAATTTCTTAGAATTATCTCCCTGCATCTGATTGACATTATTAATAGGCCATGTTTTGGACATCGGAAGTAAGTATACTTCATTAACCCTTAAATGCAGTGTTTCGCCAATCATAATGACATGTTAGGGTCTTTAACGACCCGGATCTATATCTAACACGAATGGATCTCTACCTGTCGCGATAATATACAACTCTCCTGACATGAGAGTAACAATTACAGAAGAATAAAATAAAGCATATTTTCTCACCTTTTGTAGCTTGGAAGGGTTCAGTTTGAGCAGATGTTTTGTACTATCATCACTGTCCTCGTCAGAGCTCATTTCCCAGTATATTCAGTATCTGGCTCATATTCGCCATCTCAAACATATTCTCAAAACTATCATTTTCAACATATTCAAAATCAATATTTTGATCACTGACAGCTTCTTCACCAGATCCACCATCAAATGACAGTGCAGTACTTTCTCTGCAGTAAATCTCTGAGCCATTTCAAGTTTTGCTGATGATACTTCCTATTCTTTTGTTTTCTGCCTGCGGTAACTATGAGTGCAACGTCACTTCATCATTGTGTATCAGACATTGACACCTTGTGGAATAAATGTAAATTGAACTTATTCAGTCATAAAAGATTCAATAATTGTTGTGCAGAAAAATATACTTGCACTGTTACACACATCGGGTCGTTGGCGAAAACATGCATTCTTTGTAAATTGTATTGTTTTTTCTTGTTATATGGTTTATAATTAATTAATTGAGGAAAACTAAGAAGGTTGATGTCTAACTTTAAAAAATGAATGAGGAGGAGGGTATAGTGAATGATGTCTCGGGTCACTACAGACCCGAGGTATGCATTTAAGGGTTAATTGAAAAAGCAGCAGTTTTAATTTTTTTTTTTTTTTTTTTTTTTTTTTTTTTTTTTACTTTCTTACGTTTAAAAAAAAAATTAAAACATTTTAATTATAAAATAAAAAAATGAAAGAAAAGAACTAAATCACAGATGTATTATTTTTAAAGGGCTAGTTCTGTCATCATTTACTCACCCTCATACATTACCAAAATTGTATGACTTTCTGTCTTCTAGGCAACAAAAAAGAAGATATTTTGAAGAATGTCTGTTTTTTTGTCTATACAAAGGAAGTCACCAAAATAGTTTGGTTACCAACATTCTTTAAAATATCACAGAAGAAATAAAGTCATACAGATTTGGAATGAGAGTGAGAGTGAGTAAATTATGATGACAGAATTTTTATTTTGGCGTGAACTGTCCCTCTATAAAAAAAAAATTATAAAAAACTGCATGCCACTGCAACCATTCCCCATATAGCTGCTGAATCTCTGCACAAACAATTTGAATTGTAATGTGGTTATGATGAGCGGTATGCACTTACAATACAATGAAAGGCATTTGTTCTTGGCTCAAAGCCAGCCTGTACTTTCCAAATGTAACTATGGCACTTTCCAGATTGGATTCACTAATGCTGCTTTGGGAAACCCCGCATCCAGGCCAAAGGTTGTTTTCTCAAAGTATACAGTCTGCACAGCAAAGATGCCAGGTGTTAACTGATTGTTTTTAAATACCAGTTTCTACTGCGCGTTTCCCGTGGATGACAAACACAAGTTTGCACACAACATAATAATAATAATGTGATTTAACTTTGTATGTTAAAATTTTTACATTCGAACATTTCCTGTCAGAACACTGGGAGATGATTTCAAACACACTTGCAAGATGACTAGAAAAACAATAGCATATTTAAATCCCATTATAGGAGAAAACTAATTTTTCAATGAAACTATCTACTTCACCTCACGTTGCTTTTCAGACCTGATCAAAACCATCTATCTCAGTATTTTTAGCTAAAATAGAAATCACACACTATTTTTAACTGCCGCCAGCTTTTTCCAGCGCTGACCTCTGAACTGTTAAGTTGTTCCTGGTTTTTAAAAAGGGTGTTAGTGACCATAGAAGAGTGCAACCTCCTTATTGAGCTGAAGTACATCCTGACGGATTACAAGAGCTCCAGAGCAGAAGTTGTTACCCAGCATGGCTTTAGGCTACCTGGGTCATGGCCCACCCACTGCAGGGGGTGCCAGGTCAGAGGAGCCAGCCACCAGAGAGACTCCTCAGTTAACACACAACCTCAGGGCATGATAAACTCCACGTCTACCACAACTTCTGCTCATGCCACATGCTTTAACAATGCAGCTTGAAGCGATAAACATGAAAAGAGCTCCGTATTTGTGAGTTCACCACTCAAAATGGACACAATTGCACATTGTTGGTTTCAAAAGAGCTATTTATACAGTACGGGGGACTAATTGTGCTGAACATTGTGAAAGAGTTTATTTTTTAGGCATTCTGAGACAAATTATACAACAATTGACTCTCTAAATTAATAGAGCATTTGTATGGCTCCCCGATGAAAGACATTATTCAGCAGAATGAAAATGTCAAATAGTGTCTCAGCAGCACAATTGCTAGTCTCCAAAGCTATTGTTAACGCGTTTTTGTTTTGACTATCTGGGAATAGAGGAGTATATCGCATCTATTTACTCTCTGTTACAGAACCGGGGCGGTGCTCTCCACTACAGTGGCTTATAAAAACAGTTTTTGCCCACAGAACAGCTATTAAGGACTTGGGATCTGTGATAAGGACAATATTTAGCAAGACTTCCTGGCTGAAATATGATAATGAACAATGGCTAAATAGGCCTCTGTTGCAAGTTCTTAGGAAGCTGCCATGACCTAGAGCTTTCTAAATGGAGTAAATATAAACCCTAAACCAGTATTTAAACTGCAATATGCTGAAACAGAACAATGTTTGGTGTTATCACTGCTATAGTAGTCTTGGTCTCCACACCCTGTCCGGTGCGTACCTTTGGGGTGATGCACGGGCCCTGCTCCGAAGACTGCCGTGTCCTGGAAGCGTGTCCAGCTGTCCTGTCACTCTGTCAGCAATGCTGCCTCTCATGGCCCGAGATTAAACGCTCCCGATGGGGCCTCCAGGAGAAGTGGCTCACTCGCATCTTAGGACTTATGTCAAAAATGTTTCAGCCCAGGTAATTTGCTACAGTCAGCGCTCCTTTCTCTGGTAACTTCAAAAGCTCCTGTGAAGGGAAAACAGACAAATGAAAGAGGGGAAAATGGTATTTAGTTGTGAGTAGCGAAAGATTGAATTCTTGAGGTCTGGGAAGATCTCAGGAAGAGGTGTCTTCCTCCAGGTACACCAAGCCAAATCTCAATGATGCCCTTGCAATCAGTTCTAATGAAACTTTAAAGGAGTAGTTCACTTTCAAATGAAAATTAGCCCATGATTTACTCACCCCTCAAGCCATCCTAGGTGTATATGACTTTCTTCTTTCAGACAAATAGAATCGGAGTTGTGTACATAAAGCTTGGAAGAGCCAGGACATTTTTTTATATAACTCCGATTGTATTCGTCTGAAAGAAGAAAGTCATATACACCTAGGATGACTTCAGGGTGAGTAAATCATGGGGTAATTTTCATTTGAAAGTGAACCAATCCTTTAAACCAATAAGTTCAATGATATGACACAAATGTATTTATCCCATCTCAATAATTTATTCAAACATACATTAAAAATTGATTTAATACTTGCAATGACTTGCAAGTCAGCAAGATACAGCACTGATACAGCACTTATGTGATGATCATATTTTTAATTGAAATTAATTCAAATTCACTTTGGAATTTTTTTTTTTTTGGGGGGGGGGGGGGGGGGTCATAAAGTATAATATATATACTGTATATATCAATATAACAAAACTGCTCCACTGCTTATTAACATTTGAAGAACTTTTGGCAAAATCAAAGTTTTGTAGTCCAACCAACATGCAGAAAAAAAAAGCATAAAACAGGAAACGATATCATAGTGAGGACCCCAGCAGACCCTCATGACTGTGTGTCAAGGTCAATAAATCGGCATGAAGCGGAAGTTGCGATAGTCTTTACTGGCCACTTTATTAGGTACACCTTGCGCCTTCAGAACTGCCATAATTCTTAGTGGCACAGATTCAACAAAGTGCTGGAAACATTCCTCAGAGACTTTGTGAATTGTAGCCTTAGTTTCCTGTTCTTAGCAGACAGGAGTGGCACCCGGTGTGATCTTCTTCTGCTGTAGTAGCCCATCTGCTTCAGCAGATCTTCTGCATGTCTACATGCATTTTGTGCTTTTACTGTGATGTCATCTGAGTGACAGGTTGTCCCACATTTGCACCAGTAAACACCATCTGAGACGGTATATTGCACATGTAATAATGTTGTGCTAAATCATTTAAAATAAATACTGCAATATTCCATCAAAAACAACAAGAGTTGTCAATTTTGATTTCATGGTGACTTTAAAATATCAGATAATTAAGATATCATGTGGTAAAGTTAATTCAGGTTATAAAATGTCATGTGGTGCAAAATCACTGGACAAATTACATTTTAATGTCTGTCTTACTATATGAGTGCAGTTGTTATCTTCAATGCTCAGCAAATTTCTCTTTTATAAAATGTTTTTAAAACCATTAATAACAATATGTTTAAAGCTCCTCCTCTACTCAACTATGTCAATGTTTTAAATAGAATGAGGGCAGTGATCATAATCGTGGCTGAAAGACACAATTGACCTCTTTTTTTTTTATTTGTTTATTTATTGAGTCGCTTCTCTAACAACACATTTTAAACATAATTCCTTACAGATCTGACATAATCTAACAAAAGTTTTTTCTCGATCTGTGGAATGAGGAAATGAAATAGACCCCTTTGCCGTATTAACCAGACCTGTCAACATTACAAGGAAGCTGAAATCATTAATGAAGACTCATTAACCTTACAGCTAAACATTAAAGGGATAGTTCACTTTGAAATAAAATTTTGGTATGTTTTAGCTTACCTCAAGGGCATCCAAGATGTAGGTGTCTTTTTTTCCGCAGTAGTTTCAATTTTGATATTTTTAGGTCAAACCGTTCTTGTCTGTCAGTCATTTAATGCAGGTCTGTGGTCACTGTCTCAAAGAGCATGCACAGAGTCCAAATTAAAACAATTCCCCATCGTCCAAATTAAACAATTCCCTATCGTAAGTACACATTGATGGCCTAAGACACACAACGAGCGGTTTGTGTGAGAAAACGAACAGTATTTATATCGTTTTTACCTCTTATACACAGCCACGTCCAAGTGATCTGAGGGCGCGCGCGCATCCTGGGGTGTGACGTGTACGCAGACTGGTGCATAGATATATACACTAGATGTCGCCTTAAAGACATTCGTTCCAATGAACTGCCGTAGCCAAGGCGACATCTAGTGTATATTTCTATGCACCAGTCTGCGTACACGTCACACACCAGGATGCGCGCACGCCCTCAGATCACTTGGACGTGGCTGTGTATAAGAGGTAAAAACTATATAAATACTGTTCGTTTTCTCACACAAACCGCTCGTTTCATGTCTTAGGCCATCAATGTGTACTTACGATGGGGAATTGTTTAATTTGGACGATGGGGAATTGTTTTAATTTGGACTCTGTGCATGCTCTTTGAGACAGTGACCATAGACCTGCATCAAATGACTGCGAGACAAGAACGGTTTGACCTAAAAATATCAAAATTGAAACTACTGCGGAAAAAAAGACACCTACATCTTGGATGCCCTTGAGGTAAGCTAAAACATACCAAAATTTAATTTCAAAGTGAACTATCCCTTTAAGAATGAACTCTACAGCACGGTAAAATGACGTAAGGTTTAGAAATGAAATAATCTCTTTTTCCAAGTTAGAACAGTGGATTCTGACTAAAATAACATTAATGGGACACCACTCACTGGATATCCCTAACACAAAGACATTTTGCACAAAAGTAGGGATCGGTTTTCAATGAAACTACACCATTTGTGCGTGTGCGTGCCGACGAGGATGCCTGTGCTTTGAAGGACGGGGCATGTACAAGTGTGTGCACGTGTGATGAAAGTGTTTGACAGCAGCCCTGCCTCGACAAATTGCTTTTGAGATGTGCCAACACAAATGTATTTAACTCTGAGTCCAATAAACCGTGGCAAGAGCAGTGACATCTCTGTGCTGGATCCTTGTCAATGTTTTCTTTAAGTCTCTCCCTCCCTGCTTTGTGCCAGATCAGGAATGCATGTGTTGCATTCACTATTAACAAGACTAAGACTACACAGGTAACAGGATCAGCTCTAATCAGTGTGACCAGAGAAAGCTTGTGAGGGGATTTCAGGCTTTTGTACTGAAATTTGCGAGGTGATTTCTTCCCCAACACGTTTAATCGTGAATATTGAGGCAGCATTCCTCCGTCCAGGCAGGACGTCCTCTTTAATTTGCACTTCAGTCCTTTATTGCTGGTCGTCATAATGATCAAAACAAGTAGAACGACACCAACTTGCCATTATGTGCCAGCTTCTTTTACCTCACAATGAACAATGGCCATCTCATAGGTAATGGCACTGGTACAGAGAGAAGCTTCTGAATGTAAAGATGGCAGACGCAGAGAGAGAGAGAGAGAGAGAGAGAGAAAATAACCATTATCCAAAGTCATGTTCTATCATGTCAGAAACTCTGTTTTCTCCAGCCAAATCCCTTGGTGCCTTGCTCAGAAAATATTCAGGCTTCGTAATGGAGATGTGAATGGCAGATAGGGAAGAGGTTACGGATTTATCCAAGACTGAAGGAGTGAGAGAAAAATTCTGACATTTATGAGAGACAGACAAGTCATGCATCTTCGGCTTACCGCCCAGGAACACCGGTAACAACACCAGGCTCTCTGTGTCCACAAGTCAGAGCTCAATTATGGACTGAATCTGTTAGTACTATCTTATGTTGCCCTCTACTGACCATAAGGCTGAAAATCTCTGCAAATCTTTGGAGAGAATAATTAACTCTTGCCCATGTAAAACCACTTCATATTTTTGTTAGTATTGGGTTGAACATGGCAGATATTTTATGTCACATGTCTCAACATTATAAAAGGAACTATATATTCAACACAATGAATGTTTGGCAAGACACCGAGCTGAATAAAATATGTTGTTTGTGGATTATCTACAGCAGAATCATCTAATAATGGATAGTAATGAATTTTTTTTTTTTTTTTTTTTTAAATGTATCAACATTAAATGCTATAGACTCAGAGTCTTGCAAGAAAATATTTTTTTGCAGTCACTGACGACACCACAAGATGGCAGCAGAGTACTGTAAAGAGTAAGTATTTGTGCAGAAAAAGGACATACCGTTCAATAATAATGACGCATTTATTTTTATTTTCTATTGTTATGATATAACTGTCTAATAATATATCCCTTTTAGAGCTTTGTGCATATTGACTGATGTAAAGTTTAAACGTTTAACTGAGCCAAGACAATATGTGGTTTTCCACCATCGGGGCGAAAGATTCCATTCAATTAGTACCAGCCACGATAGCCAGTGTATCCAGCTTATAGGCCTATATATCAATATAGCCTACTGTTTAACTATGCCAGTGAAATCTGGAAACTTTTACCTTTCTAAATGATCCTCAATGTGGCTCGTTCCAATGAATGTCTTGTGTGCATTCTAATCATGATTATTTTCGGAGCATCACGCTTTTCGTTTGTTTTCTATGTAAACATGCTACTGACGTGTTTACGGACGCGTTGCGCTAATTGCGTCTTCTGTAGCGTCACATGGCGTTCTAAAAATACGGCGCTTAGTAAAAAGAAAAAAGAAGTTAAAAGAAGATCACTTTTAACGAACATAGACCTGTTTGTTTGAACCACGAGAAGCGTCAAAGCTTACTCCTAAGTAAGTTGGCTTGCGTAGGCCGTCTGCCGGAAGCTATTATTTTAGTCGATAAAGTTTTAAATATGGATATTTTTCTTATACCAACGCATCGCTTCACTTCAGAAGGCCTTTGTTGACCCCCGGAGACACGTTGAGCACTTTAATCATGAATGGATGTGCTTTGATGGACTTCCAAAGACAGACACATATTCACTCTCATTATCAAGCTTGGAGGAGCCAGGACATTCTTTAATATAACTCCAATTGTATTCGTCTGAAAGAAGAATGTCATATACACCTAACTTCAGGGTGAGTAAATCATGGGCTAATTTTCATTTTTGGGTGAACTATCCCTTTAAGTAAATCATATTCAAAGGATATTTTTTTTATATATAATATATATTTTGGATTTTATGAATTGTATCTCCCAGGATACTTTGCCCTATTAAAGGGACGGTTCACCCAAAAATTTTAAATCATTTATTATTTACTCACCTTCAAGTTGTTCCAAACCTGTATGAGTTTCTTTCTTCTCTGAACACATGAAGATATTTTGAAGAATGCCTGTAACCACACAGTTGATATGCCCCATTTATTTCCATACTTATATTTTTCCATAATATGGAAGTCAATTGGGTCCATCAACTATCCCTTTCATCAATATTTATGTGTTTTGTGATGCAAAAAATATATAATATGCAAAATATACAGCATGTATGACATGTCTAAGTGTCCTAAAATTGAGGCATATACATTTCTTGTGTTTTTACACCGCTGAACTATCTCATCCCAACCTTAGCTCTGGCTTGATGGCCACTGTCTTGCAGAGTTTAGCTCCAATCCTAATCAAACACACATGGCTGTAATTTACAAGAAAATCTGAAGACTTTTAGCAGGTTTTGGTGTGTTTGATTGGGGTTGGAGCTAAACTCTATCCTCCAGGAGCAAGGTTGGCTACCCCTGCTCATCCCTGCAAAAAAAATATCTATTTTTTAAAATGAAAAGATGTAGTCAACTAAATTTAATAATATTAGTTTAACGTGAATATTAACATTTGTGCAATTTTTAAACTCAAAAGTTTATCTCAGCATCTTAGGGGATGCGAATGTTTCAAAATGTGCTAAATAACAGCAAGAAAAACATATGCCTTATTTTTTCAGCATCTTAAGACAATGTTCACAATTAATATTATCAGTTTTATTGCTTTTTTACTGAAGAAAAGTACGATTAAATTTCAACTATTTTCCAAAAAGTCAGAATGCCCAGCACCATGAGCTAATATGTTTTGGATTTAGGTTAGGCTGACAAAAGGAGCACAGAAAATGTGAACCAAGTAATGTGACCCACATACTCAAAACAGAATCAACTATATAGTAATAACAGTTTTAGGTGAAAAAAAAAACCTTTCTCCTCAATGCACATTGCCTGTTTATGGGTTAAATTATGTGTTCATTTGTGTATTTATTTTATTACTTTCTAATTCATGGGTTGTTATTAAAGTACTGACGTTATATCTTCATTCAGGATCCAAATGGTTTGGCTGCAATAGCTCCTCCTAAACAATATGGTCCAAAAACTTATAGTATCATGTTGTTGACCTTATAGTGTGAAAGGACTGAATTTTATATATTTAAATAAACAAACATAATACAACAAGAACTGATGAAATTGATTTATTTCTCTGCTAGATTTACAGGTACCAATGAAGACAAACATTAGATAAAACAATAAATAGTCAAGTTAAAGTACACATGTCATTGAAAACATGACAAAAGTATCTGGTGGCAAACAATCTTGTGACAAGTGACAACCCTGTGCACAAGCCACACCATATGTCCAGTAGGTCCCTCTGAGAGACCATGATCCTTTCTCCATTGGAGCAGTGCCTAAATAAAGGGAAAACCCCCAAATGGTAAGGGTTCAGCTCCATGGTCTCCATGTGGACTGGGTTGGAAGAGGAAACAGTTCATGTCTAAGAGCCAGGACAGGTGACTGAGGTGGGGTGAAATCTCTAGCCATGTGGGGCAGAATGGGCTGAGGCACAATAACAGGTCTATGGAGTGAAAGTGGTGTTATGAGGCGAGACAATGGGTCAGGAGGAGGAGGTAGAGAACAAGATGTGAAAGGATGTGCAGGAGAATTATTGGGAGAGGAGGAGGATACACTGGTAAAAGTGGGAGATGATGGCGGGGAACTATATTGTGATGAAGAACTGGAGGGAGAAGTCAACTGACACAAAAGTTTAGAGCCATACAAAGACGATTCAGGGTGTAAAAGAAGTTCCTGGTGGTAGTTCTGGGTTGATGGTGATAGAAGAAAGCCTGTCTGGACCACTGGTTGATTTCCTGCTTTGGAAGCATCAGTTAGGTTATCATCAAGACTGATTCCTACTTTCAGAAGAACCTCCTTTTGCTTCCAATAAAAGTCATTGGCATGGACGGGGCCTGCAGAAACAGATGTAAGCCTATCAGACTGATTCAGAGTGGTCTTAGAATCCATTTGATTAGACGTCACTGCAGAAAGAGAGAAGAAAATTAGACACAAATTAGCCAAAATATTTCTACAATAAATAATAGCTATTAAAAGGTACACTATATAGCCTACTTTTGTCCCTCTATCGGTTTAAAAAAAAAAAAACTGTTGCGGAAGAACATTATTTTGGTTGTGCTTTGACTCTGTGTGACTGAGTATGAATGTGGTTCTTTCTCATAACTTAAAAAAAGAGAGATTATCCTACTGCTCATAAATCATTCACTAAACTCATCTAACACTTAGTGAATCAGGGTAAGGCAAAAACATGTTTGGAAGGATTGATAGTGTATTGACTCATTATTTAAATTGTACATTTTGAACAAAAAAAGTTACATAGTGCACCTTTAATACTTAATTCAGAGGGGTGAAGTAAAAGGTAAAAATAGTAAAAACTTACCTTTTGTCTCAGTCTTTCTTGTGGTCTTCTTGATGTATTGAACTGCAAGGTCTAAAATCTCTGCTTTTTCCAGTTTAGGATTGTGTAAACGCTGTGGAGGGATGGAATTGAGGGAGAGGGTTTTGTCATTTTAAGGTTTTGTCAAAGAAATAAAGTGAAGCAACTGATCATTGACTGAGTTGAACCGAGGTAGTCTACTCACCGAATCTGCGGTGTTCTTGAAAAGCAGATCTCTTAACGCGTCCAGATTATGGTTGATTCGATCTCTTCTCTTCTTCTCTATCACAGGTTTTAACTTCTTAAAAGTAAAATACATTTTTTTTAATTGTTATAATGTTTTCAATTTCCCAATGCTTTCATTAAACAACTTTTAAGATTTGTGGAATCAAATAAAAATATGCAGATTATATTAAATATAGGCTAAAAGTTAAATGTTCCTTTGAAAGAAAGCTTTTAAAGATCTTACCCTTTTGATGCCTTCTGTCTTCGCCATGTTGAGAGTTAAACAGTCTGCTGTTCACGCTAATTCGAGGATGTGGGAAACTGCTGAAATCTAACCAAACGGGAATTTCAAGCCTATGGAATGGCATTTGATTGGCGGAGAGTTGGTCGTGACGTAGGCAGCGTGAGCTTTCCACCCCATTCTATCTGGCCTTTGCTAAACAATCAGTAAACAGAGGTATTATGGCAAAGTAAAACCGCATTCAATAGTAGGCTATATCTAAATATAAAAGCCTAATAGTATATTTAAAACAGTCATTAATAAATAGATTAAAGTTTTATATTGACGCCTATTTAAAAAGTCTCATTTTTCTGGTAAAAAAATAAGCGTTTGCCATTTGATTGTCTACTGCAATATGCAAATGTCAGCAAATGGTTTTGAATAAGCAGCTGAGCTCAATGCTTGAGGTAAAGTGCCAAAGGATAACACATATGGGCAAATGGCATCTAACCTGAGATTTTGGTGATTAAAGTAAGCACCATAACAACATTTTTGTAAGTAGGCGTACAAAAATTTAATTTCAAAGTGATGCCAATATGAAAACCTGCAGGGGTAAGAAGAGCACCTTAACTTTTTTTTAAAACCATTTTAAATTGAACTACTGATAAAGAAAATTGAGTTGGGATCTTACAGAAATTAGCCTACATAATTGTTGACAAATTGGCTGAAAACAAAGATTCAGGCATAGCCTATGTCCTTATTGAAACATTTTAATCGTGTTTCGACAAATGGTTTTAGTTAAGGAAATACTCAAAAATAAGAAAATACGATGCATTTTGGAGTCGCGCGCCAAAGCGAGATTAGCTCGTGGCCATCAGTGAAAAGTACACGCGCATCCTGCTTTATGTTGAAATGGGGGATGTGAGGAGGTGTGATGCCCGGGCTTTTAGAGCAAATCTGTTAAGTGTGTTGTATGGGAGTGTTTTGATAGAAGTGTGAGCGATTAGGCCAACCATTATTGTCCCACACTTAGCCCTACTTTGGAATGGATCACCAGTAGCCTAATGGCGCGGTTGTTTTTGAAACTTTCTGAGATTTATGTAACGGCCTAATTTCAGAGAATACAATGGTTATTTAATTGTAATTTTGACATGTTTTGTTGTTGCAGTTTTGTTTGTTTGTTTGTTTTTAGCTTGGTAATCGGCACGTCCACAAATTAGCCTATAAAATTTAGATTGATAATACAGTCACTTCCAATTAGCTTTCATTCGTCAAGCAGGAGAATTATTTAAGGACACACGAGAAGACATCACAGACATCAAAAGAACAGCAAAAACACCACTTTCAATTGAAGCCACATTCGAGCGCCTCAACCAAACCAAAAGCACGTCTTCCTTTGTTACGCATTGGTGTATAGAGACAGCCACATGAAAAAGCAGCCTAGTGATTGTAACCCAACAGATATACGTTACTTCATTTTCATTGTGAGATTAAACCTAAAAAATGATTGGATTTTGCAAGGTAATATGCCTATCCAACATTCATAAGGGTAGAAAATTATGCGAGGTAGAGTAGTTTATATTTAGGCTATAGGCGTTCACACATTTATTGTTAAGTAGGCTACAAGCAATAGAAACAGTAAAATTTGCAGTGTTATATATACTTTTCCAAATGGCTAAACTGCACTTTCTATTATAGCCTGTCGATAATCAAACTATTTGAAATTCCAACAGGTATAATAGTCGCCTTTTAGTGGTTCTTTTAAATATAACGCATGAATGGCTCAAACCTTCTTTGATAATCTTTGGCAATACTTTAACTGAATAGCCATCGTTTAAACATCCCAGTGGGGGTCTTAATGGGTCATTATTGGCTCTTACTTCACAATCGACATTATCTACAGGCATTGTCTCTTTCATCAGTGCGCATGTGAATATTAATGAGGGGGTTTGCTGAGGGACGCACGCGATTGGTCCGTCTTCTTTTGTTATTCATTATGAGGAGAGTAGGCGTGTAGTAGCCTACGGACTGTACCATAAGTCATGTGAACTCCAAAATGATGCTCATAATCTCAGTTTAGAGGGAATTTGGTGAATCGCCAGAATGAGCAAACAAGCTGTTGACATATCGGAACAAAAAGACTCGAGACGGGTAAAAACTTAATTTAATATCTGTTTTACCTGGAAATTTTCAGACCTCTGAAAAGTAATTCTAATTCACATATTACATTCGATATTGGGCTATTCTGTATTTCTGTTTTGTGTGCAATCTGGCAAAATACTGTAGATTGTTTGATATGGAGACGTGTTCATGTTAAGGCTGCTAAGAATGATATTTGACCATATAATAATATTCAAAAACTACTATGATTGTTACAGGTCCCAAAACCTCTCATGGAGAAAAGGAGGAGAGATCGCATTAATCAAAGCCTAGAAACTTTGAGAATGCTATTATTCGAGAATACACACAATGAGGTAAGTTATTTTATTTTTTAAAGACTCTATTTATTGTATCCTGCCCTTATGTCTTTATCTGATCACGTTTTGTCTAACTTTTAATAGAAGCTAAAAAACCCTAAAGTGGAAAAGGCTGAAATCCTGGAAAGTGTTGTGCACTTCCTAAAAGCTGAACAAGGATCAGGGAATGACCCTTTTCAAATCACTAGAGGAAAAAGGGCACGCACAGAGGAGTATGATGAGGACCTGAGCTCACCTTGCAAACGTCAGAGCTACAGTGATGGAATGAGGACATGTCTCTTACGAGTCAGCCATTTTATTGCTAGCAAGAGCCATGAGTATGGGCACGAAGTGGAAAATACATGTGGAAACCTTCACAAATCACATGCAATGCTACTTTCTGCACCACCCCACAGAGAGACTCAGGTGCATCTCTATGAGGATCCATCACTGCCAGCACAGCAACATCTCACTCATGCCCAACTGAGCAATTCTTGCACACCATCTGGCTGTGCAAAGCTTGCACAAAGAACTGTCCTGTCTGCTCCCACCATGACTTCAAGTCCCAAGCAACCTGTTATGCTCTGTGACTCCATCTGGAGACCTTGGTAGAAGATCATGTCCTAAGTTCCTGCGTAGCTCCCCAAAGACTGGAACGGCCTGGAGCGATTCATCTCTGATGATTCAGCAGTCTTGGAACAACTCTGGGACAATAGACTATGTGAATTGTGTAAATTTTCAGCATGTGTAAATATGTGGATTTTGTACAGTAGATGCCAAAGATTTATTTTGTTATAAAAAGGCACTGACAAATCTGTGCCTGTATAGTGTGTTTGGTGATATTACAGACAAACAAAAAAGATACACACTTGTTTTGAGATGTATATATTTCTTAGTTGATACATTGATGCCTTTTAATACTTTCATATCAACAAATTTTCTTTCAAAACTTTTATGAAATCCATTTTTGACTGGGGAATTGTACTTAATGAGGTGAATGTTTCAAGAGTTTTGTTCTTTAGTGCCAAGAAAATGTTGGAAACTTGTGGAAACTCTAGAGCACAAGTTAAAGTCGTTTTTATTTTTTTTTATTTTTTTTTGGTAATTGTTGTAATTGCCATAAATTTGTGTTCTTCTATGAACCGTTGAAAATGTTAATTTCATTACTTTGAGTAGGTAGAGATTGTCTTTTTTTTAAACAATATAGCAAGCTGTTATTTTTCTTGTCAGCAGAATGTGAAATGTTGTTCGTAAAGTATTTTACTTTGAACAAAGAATTAAACCTCTTTGAGGATATATTCTTTTATCTTTGGTCTGCTCCCGTTCCTAATATTTGCATGTCTTTAATTCATTTCCTGAGAGATATTCAGCATTAAAAAGCATTGTTCTTCAGTGTGAATGTTCAGCGTTCCAATGTGATAGCAGTTGAAAACTTGATAACAGACCTGGCATTTGCAGATTTTCATTGGGCAATCATTTGGTCATCTCAATGATGTTGCACTTAATCTATGGAAGATATAAAGTATTGAGGTGCAGATTGCTTAACCGCTCTGCTAGAAACGTGGGTGTGGTCTTTACGGGCTTTTGTCATAACACACGTTAAATGGTTTGATTTCAGATGTTCATGTTGTTGGAATTTAATAGTACTCTGTCTATTAATGAGTCACCCCGTAAAAAATCTGTAGCAATTTAGACTTGATCAAAGATGGTAGATATAGCCTGTCCTATGACAACAAAAAGTTCAAGTTTTAGCCACGATTGACTCGCACGCGTATTTTTTTTAAAAAAAGTTCAGAGTTTGAAAATATACTTCAAGTAATTTTTGGTTATACGGTTAATTCTATTTATAAGTGGCTATATAAGAAATAAATAACCCCAACTGTAAGGGTCTAACATAAAGAATACGTCCATTTAAACTATTGTATTTCCCTTATGTTGTTATGCAGTTAAATACGTCTGTTTAGCATACATTTTTTCTGAATAAACGATTTTTTTTTTTATCCAATCAACAGTTGTTTGGGTGCAGCACTATTGTCAATATGTTAAAATGAATGTATGCCAGCAAATGTTTTTGAAACTTGGACTGCGTCATGAGATCAATTTTCGATAATTCACAGCCTATAAGCCACTTTAAAATAGTTAAAAAAGTTAAAGTCTACACTGTAAAAAAAAAAAAAAAAAAAAGAAAGTTGCTGCCTTAAATTTATAAGTACAATCAACTTTGTAGTTTAAGTCATTCCAACTTACATTAAACCGACTAAAAATAGACTTGATATAACTTATATAAAAGTTGAAAATTGCGTAACTTAGGCTATTCTGATGAGTAAAAGCAATGTAAAAACGTATGTTGTCATAACTAATACTCATTTACCTATCACAATCAAATGGAAACCATACAAATATTTAGAGGCTAAAAGTTATCATTACTCAAAACGACCTGTGGAAAGTAGATTTACCACTAGATAGAATGGCTTAGTTCTACTTAACGCTCATACTCTCCCTTAAATCAACCTTCACGTGCAGCTTTGTTTCGCTTTGTCGCTCCGGATAAGCTCTTAGATAAACGAGTTTCAGCTGAAATGAGATTAGACCTTTGAGAGATGCCATGCACCGACTGATGCCTGAACCGGTTATTACAGAGAGATAGCCTAAGTCTCCCAAATGCCATTCAACACAAAAGGTGTAAATAGATTATCCTTACCGGATGCGTGCTTTTGTCTGTTCTGATCAACAAAGAGCAATGCAAGCAGCCAAGTATATAAATAGCCTATATAAAATGCAGATGTGACGAAAAGTATTTTCTATACATTTTTAATTATGACTATAGGCCTATTGAATGTTCTGATGCCATTAGTTCTTAGGTTATATTTGTATTGATCTACAGGATTGTTACTCGTTTTAATAATAGGCCTATAGACATTTAAACGTATACTTCAGTAATTATACTTCATTACAATAGGCTACTTGAACATTATTTTTCACTTTACGCGAGTAGCTAGCTATAAATATTGAAACTAAATAGGCTACACTCTTATTTATTTTTATTTTCTAGGCAAAATATATTTTTTAAGAGAATCCATATAAATTAATTTAGGCCTTAAATATTTTCCTCTCTCCTGTTCTCATCCATTTCACTCAGCTCCATGTAATGTAGTTGTTTAACAAACAAACTATTACCTAGAATTTACTTAATGTTTTTTTGTTTTTTTTAAAGGCTGTTTAAATAGTTTCTGTTTTGGCACATACTGATTTCATCACAAGTCTAAAGAACTTCTACTTTTCAATTAGGAATGAATAAAACATTTTACGTATAGTGTCCATGTATACATTTTCTGTATTTGAAACTTTTGGATGTGTCATATTATTGTTTTCTCAGGAGGTGTGAATCAGACGCCTCTTGGAGCATCTTCATAAGGGCAAACTGCACCAAACTTAGGCTTGACATTTTCCACTATATTTAGGCCTAACCGCTTGTGGTGGCGTGTTCAAAATCTACCTCACTCTTATGAGATGTGTCTCTAAATCTGGTCAATCAAATGCTCTATTCAAACAAACAAGTTGTAGCCTTATGTGGTTAATTTTCGCGCCATATCGTGACAGGTCTCGCTGTCGACATACTGTCAGCTGTTGCCAAATTACGCACGAGCGCGAGGTGCTAAAGTTCATACTGTCACCTCACTCATGGGAACGAACAACCAACGTTTATAGCAACGCCACCAACCCACTTCGCTAGTTCAACATGTGGTCTTTCTGGCCATTTGTCAAAACCTGTAAAAATTGTCAAAAGCCGACGCGTGCCCTGACCTGGTTATAAAAACAAAGGAAGCACGCGCAGCCTGGAGCGTGTTCAGGTGACGATCGAGGCGCACAGGCATATTTGGCGTAAACGTGAAACACTGTCACTCTTACTTCAAACAGGGACAGTTCAAGTGAAAAGCAGTATATAACTGCTCTATGAGTATAAAGAGTACGAATAAGTATATAGTCTATAATTATCACACATAAAATAGATAACTGTTTTGTATAGGCCTATTTACATTTTGGAGGCTTGTGTATATGGCATTTAAAAATCTCAAATAGGGCCTATATCAGAACTCCAACGTGAATCTACTCAAAACCGCCCAACTTTTGCATAATTTACCCTACTCAGCCCAGAAAAGTCTACTTCAAAAAGGCGAACAATACCTTTAAAGTCTGTCTGTTTAATTAGCTTTGCATATTATTGCTTCAATAAATAGCTAATCCCTTTAGAAGCTTTTCGCCAGAGTTTACGGTTTGGACTTAATGCGGGTGTGTTGGCAACCTGCTTTTAAAGCGTATACAGGTCCCTTACAAGTAGCGCCGTTCTTTTAATGCCTTTTATTCATGCGAGTTAATCCCCGGCGGGTGGGAAATGAAGGGGGACAAGTCCCCCTCTACGGGATATTAATTGGAGGTAAGCATCCACAATGCGGACGTCTGTGCTTCAGCGCTTCTCCATTGCGCGTCTGATGGCCTGTTGCGCAGGGGCGGATGCACACCCTGTTGACCGAGCTCTTCAATGACATTACCCTGAGCAACATCTGGTCGTATGCACCACTCGCCTGCCCCTTTAATTAGAAAACGAGTCGCCTCACTGCTCAACTCTCAAGGCCTTGATAAATGGTGATGCGCAGCCACTGTGAGGTATTACCTGACCAAGGTCTTGTGCTTTTGGGAATGTGGAAGTTTGTATGCATACAAAGCGCTTTTCAGAGATAAAAGCGAGGTTTGGAGGTTTCACCATGACAAAAACTTCTCCTTGGTCTTTAAAAATGACTGACATTCATTTAGTGATCAAATTGAACACACTAATGTAAATATGATATTTTGTAATTATCTTTTAAATGTACAAATTGTCTAATTGTTTGTCATAAATCAACATCTCAGGAAAATGTTATGGGGTTTCTAATCAAAATATGACTTTCTGTTACAAAACAGGGCATTGATTTCATACATGTCCTCTGTAGAGGACACCAGGACTTAAAGCATGTTTTAAAGCAAGAAATTCTACATCAATATTCCTATGAAATATGTAATATTATTATGAAAATGTTGCCAACTATTACTACAACTATTATTATTATTACACATTTTCATTACATTTTACCTGAAGAACACATATATGCAAATTAATACCATTTATGGCCATTTGAGACACATATTGCATAAATAAAATGGTATATCCATATTCATTCAGTTATATCTTTCATAACAGTTGACAATCATCTTTATACAAAGTTTGGTTTAAAAAAAAATCCTGAAACCTTTAAATTGTTTGGTGAATAGAAAAAAAATCCGATTGTTTTTGCCTATACATTTTAATTTTTTTTTAGTCCTGGTGTCCACTACAGAGGACATAGCATATGAATAAAATATATTTTTTCAAAAAAAAAAAAAAAAATTCTCATGCACTTTTTTTTTTCTGGGTCTCAGGAGGATATGACATGTTTTATTTTTTTATAGGCTATACATTCATAAATAGTTTAAGTCAAATAGCCTATGACATAAAAAAAACCTTCCCACCATTCATTTTCTAAAAGAACTATGAATGTTTTCATTCAAGCTGATGACCATGTCATGGAAGGTAGAAGGGAAAATATGCTTTTAATGGCGCTGGTTTGCCTTAAGACATACCAAGATCTACTAAGTTCCCTTGCTACTTATATCAGAGGCAAGAAACAAGCGAGATTATGCAGGCCTACCCAGAATAATTAGGGTTACAGGCTTACACATAAACAAGCAGATGACACAGGTCATGCGTATCAATGCTCCTGTCTCTGACCCAGTTACCATTGAGGATATGAATGATTTAATGTATCTTGGTAGCGTCATTCGCACTGATAACAGAGCCCAAAAAGACATCAAGGCCCGAATAAATAAAACAAGAGGAGCTTTTAGCAGAACCATCTGGAAGTCTAAGCTAAGCCTTAAGCTTTAGAACAGCAATGTTAAATCAGTGCTTCTGTATGGCTCTGAATGTTGGAGAATAGTGAAAGTAGGCATGAGCAAGGTAGACGCCTTCCATAACAGTTGCCTTAGGAAGATCTGCAACATCTACTGGCCCAACCATCTCTAATATCAACATGTACAAAAAGTCAAGATCCAAGAGCATATGACAGGAGATCCAGATACAGTGATTAAGATGGCTCGGACATGTACTCAGGATGTCACAGGAAAGGATACCTAAAGTGACTTTGTGTTGGACACCACCTGGCAAGCGCAAACGAGGCAGGCTAAGAACAACAGTTCTACTCAACTTGATTTTTTTACATTTTCACTCAACTTGGTTAACTGTACATCCAGGAGACTTTATATTGTGCTTATTTACATGTAATATTGCCATTTTCCCCAAAAGCATCAAAACTCATCTCTTGTGTGAACACTTAACTGCATCTGGCTGGGAAAAAAAATATTATTCAATGCTTTCACTGTTTTTAAATCCCTCCCTGTTCAAGCTTGCACTATTCCGAACAATGCTTGAAACTTCGTTAGCACTTTTCATGTTTCTACCTCCTTAAAATGAATCACTTGTTGTATTACACATTTCTAAATGTAATTTTGTTTTCAATGTATTGTTGAACAACATGTATTTGTGTTTAATGTATAAAATGTCATAAAGATCATGTATTTTCGAGTAGTGCTTTTTACTTTATACTATACTTTACTAAAGTTTGTAGTATGAATTACTGAGTTTGTAGTGCTGTCTTTAGTTTGTGCACTCGTTTTCATGTTAACAATTCACGTTCATGAATATAGTGTGAACTGAAAGCTTAGTCAAAAGCGAAACAAATGATTTCTTCTGTTCAGTTCAGCCCTGTATCACCCCAACCCCAAAATGTCCAACTTTTAAAACTGTCAATGGACAGCAGACTAATAAAATCTCAAATCAGCACAGCAAATTATCTCAAAGTTGTTCACTGTTTGTAATAGAAACAATGATGTAAAAAATGAGTCTGAACATAAATAAACAAAATTTATTGATAGCCTAATAGCATCAAACAAACAAAAAAACTACAGAATTATGTTAATAGACATGTGAACAAGCATGGGTTATTAGTAGGTACATTCAGTCTTTGAGTTTCACTGGATAAGACTAGTGTCCCGACTGAGTTATAATCCATTTAGGCCTTCCCAACAGCTTGACCCTGAGCCCGCTGGTACTCCTGCTGTAGGCTGGACAGAACTTCCCGATGCTGATCCGACTTCTTCTCCATCTCCTTCAGTAAAGTTTCATAACGCTGACTGAGATGAAGAGGAGATCAGTTAGTGGTTGGCCTATGTGAACTACTCACTCATTTACAACAGAATCAAATGCAATATGAGGGGTCACTATTCATACATACATTTCACCATTGATGTATTCCAATCTCTTGCCCACTGTTGCTTTGGCTTCATCTAGATCTTGTTTGACCAGAACTGGTCCAATTAGTTTGTAAACTGTATTTTGGCAATCCAACAAGGCAAGCTCCTACAGAGGGATGACATATGTGGTAAACCATGACAAACATAAATAAGTTAACTTGCAAATGTAGAAGATATTTGTATTGTAATTGTATTCTTACCTCCTTAACAATATTGTTTTCAGTCAACTGTGCCTCCAGTTTCTGTCGTGCTGACATACTTTTACTGACATCTGCGAAAATAGAGTTAATAGTCTACATATTCACAATAAAGAAATGAGAGAAAGGACATTTTTGTGTGCGCAAAAAGTGCAAAGCAAACCAATTTAAAATGTGCACTACTTGAATCTAACATGTTTATACACACACACACACACACTGGAAAACGCTTCTTTATTGAGTAAGCAGATTACTATGACAGCTCTGAACAGGTGCTGAATAACTAACTTAAATCAAGTCCAACTTGAGAAACTGACAGTGACATAAAGACACTTCTAAGTGCGTTGTAAAAAAAAAAAAAAAAAAGTTAAATATATACAATTTTATGAAAATGGATGTTAATATGCACATGCAGAGAGTGTTGAAAGGATTGCTAACATGGATAGCTAGCGTTGTGATGTATACCTTTTTGCAGTTGTTGATATTTCTCCAGCTCAGACTGTAATTTCTTTTGAATCACTTCAGCCATCACACCAGTTATTCTGATTTCGGAGCACTTTTTATCTGGATAACTACAAACAAAAATATATATCTTACAACAAAAGCAGTCAGCAGCACACGGATCATGCAGTCTGTCTGGGGCGCAGAGGAAATGACGCAATGTTCTTCGTGTTTTGACAGTGTCACTTCGCCATCTAGTGTTGAAATGAAGCATTTTCGCCCCTTCAAATAAACCTCTTGAAATGGCCATTAATCAGGAAATTATAGTTTTTCCTCATTTACTTACCAATATATTACAATATGTTATGTAGTGGTCAATATAAATAACTTTCATAATAAACACTACTAGATGCCACCACAGGCGTAGTCCCCCTCCTGTCCGTATAGGGGCAGTCTATCTGCTTTCATCAAACCACCAGTAGTGACAGTAAAGCCAATATGGCAGCGCGCATGGTTCAAATACAAACGTGAAGGTCTTTTTCGCTTGTACGTGAACACATATTATCCCACTTGCTGGTAATGTGAATTTCATTATCCTTTGTATCACAATCAAATGTATTGTTTGTTTTAAATATGTACCTGAAGCTGCTTATTAACCATCGTTAGATTAATGTGCTATATGCATGCTATGATGTATTATTATTATTATTATAACTACCTTTTCTTTAAAAAGTTCCATTCTTTTAACAACTGTAACCGGTGTAAACTACTACTCAATGCTTGAGTTATACTGTTTCATAATGTCAGTCACTTATTCAAAATTCTCTGTTTTCCCACTATTTACTAACGTGACCACTGATATCTATGTTTGCATACTAAATATGTCAGTGTAATGTGTATTATGTGATGATACATCCTTTTTCTTCTTTATTTATTTTTTATCTTTTTGACGTTTTTACAGTCAGCATCCTTCCACAAACTGGAATTTAAACAGCTCTGGTCATGTGACTATGTAGCCCTACACCAGTCATGTAAAAAACGACTTAACATGAAATCAAGTCACTCTGCACTTTCATTTAGAAACTCTCCTCTTTGCTTTTTTTTTTTTTTTGCTTTTTTTTTTTGTCCTTTCAGACTCAAAAGTAAATTTTGGTCACAAATGTTACTGGTGGTGGGATTAAAGGGATAATTCACGCAAAAAAAAAAAAAAAGAAAAAAAAAAAATCATAATTTAGTCACCCTCGAGTTGTTCCAAACCTGTATGAGTTTCTTTCTTCTGTTGAACACAAAAGAAGATATTTGGAAGAACGTTGATAACCAGACGGTTGACGATTGATTTTTTTTTCCTCCTATGGAAGTCAATGGCTACTGTCAACTTTCATTTTTTTGGTGAACTATCCCTTTAAATTGGTTATTTTTATTATATTAACTGGATATGGGTCATTCCGTGTCATGTCATCTCAACCAGAGGTCCCTGGCTTAAATCTCTGATTTTGGTAAAAAAAAAAAAAATAATAATAATAATAATAAAAAATTCTATAGACAAACATAAATAGTGATGTAAGCCAAAATATTAAATGTCACAGGTGTATATTTACTGAGTAATCCACTATTTTGTTAATTCACTATTTGATCACTCTTGTGTTTTTTTGTCTCAAGTTTACATGCCTGTAATGCCTTTTAAATCTTGTTTTTCTATCAGCTCATTTGCATAACATATTTGTCTGAGTGCCATAAATATTCTTTGGTTACACTTTATTTCAAGGTGTCATTGCTACAGTGTAATTCTATATTTAAGTACTGAGTAATAATAATTAACAACATGTACTTACTATAGGGTTAGGGTAGGATTAGGTTTTGGTTTAGGGTTAAATGTATGTAATTATGCATAATTTACTCCTATTACTACGGTAAGTACATGTAACATATGTAACAAGGACACTGTAAAATAAAGTGTTACCTATTCTTTTTCTAAAGTTTGCATGCCTGTAACTCTAAAAGTATTCAAGATATCTTATACCCTTCTAGATTCTCATTCTTAATAAACTTTTATTTTGAAATCTTCAATTTTAGGGCCCTATATACTCAGTCCCATAGATACGGGGATCTCAAAGCAGCTCCATGTTCAAATTGTTGAATTTTACCCATTTTCAATGGTCAAGAAACAAATCTAGATGTAGACAGAACTTTTTAAACAGCTGATAATTATTGTGTTTAAAGAAAAATGTCTGAAAAACAAATACTGAAACTAGAAATCTTGTTTCCCTCTATCAAAACAATTGAATGCAACACACCTCTCTGAGTGCCAAAAACAAAACAAAAAAATCAAAAGTTTAGGCTACATGTCTTTAATTGAAGAAGTGTTAAAGATATCTTAATGCCATTTTAGATTTTTTTTTTTTATGAAACTTTTCTTTTGGAATCTTAATTTTTAAGGCCCTATATGGTTCATTCTCATAGATATAGGGATGTCAATGCAGTAACGTATAGTTACGATACTGCGTATTTGAACTCTTGGTAGCTTCAGAAGCTGTTAAAATGAACAAATCCATCTTCCAAATATCCCTAAAGCTGATTCAAAAATAGATTATTATAAATAAACTTTTGAGAGTTAATCAACCATTTTCAGTAGATTTTCTCAGAGTTATGTTTTATGCAATTCTTTTGATCGAGGGAAAAAAGATAGGCTACATTTCTTGTTTAAACATTATTTATTCTTCAGACATTCCACTTTAAATGCAATAAGTATCAGCTGTGCGTGCAAAGTGAACCACATTTGGTTTTCAATCACTGAAAATTCAACAATTTGAACATGGAGCTGTTTTGAGATCCCCATATCAATGGGACTGGACTATATAGGGCCTTGAAAATGAAGATTTCAAAAGAAAAGTTTATGAAGAATGAGAATCTAAAAGGATATTAAGACATCTTGAATAGTTTTAGAGTTACAGGCATGCAAACTTTGCAAAAGGAATATTTATGGCACTCAGACAAGTGTTCTATGCAATTGTGTTGATTACATGAGAAAGAAAAAAACATGAGATACATTTCTAGTTTCAACATTATTTGTTCTTCAGATATTCCTCTTTAAAAGAAAAAAAAAATTATCAGCTGTATGCATTGCAAAGTGACCCACATTTGGTTTTTGACCACTGAAAATGTGTAGAATTTACTCATGGAGCCACATTAAGATCTCCATACCTCTGGGATTGAACCATCGAGGGCCTTTAAAATTTGTTTCCTACGTATGTTTCCAAATCTCAGGTGAAAATTTTCATTTTGACCCCCCTCTAAAAAATAGTGGATTACTCCGTAAATATACACCTGTGACATTTAATATTGTGGCTTTCATCACTATTTATGTTTGTCTTTCTACAGAAAAAATATTAAAGCTACACTGTGTAGGATTTTCTTCCATCTAGCGGTGAAATTGTTTATGACTACCAACTGAATATTACTTTCTAGCCCCTCCCATTCCGAGGGCGTTTTAACTCCTACGGTGGCCGTATTATTTCAAATCTGCCGGCAATCGTGAGTAATCTCCCCCTCGCATTCGTCACGGTGCCACTGAGTGTAAAAACACGAAAGGCGAAGCTTGAATTTCCAGGTATGTCCCTCTTTGGCTAATGTATTTTCAAGATGGAGGCGCAACATGGCTGCCGCCATTCAGCGACTCGCTCGTATGTATTCTAAATGGCAGATTCTACACTTACGAGAATACTTGATTAGTTGGTACAAGTAATTACACATTAATGAACACATATATTTTTGAAAGAACAAAGTGTTTTTTGCTAAGAATCATCTTAAAAAATTACACAGTGTAGCTTTAACAAAATCAAAAATTAGAGCTGGGGAAGTTTCCAAAATTTGGTTGATTTGACATGGAATGACCCATTTTACTCAGTGTCACTGTGTTTTTTATATGTTAGTGTTTATGATAGTGTACTTCTGTGTCGTAGTAATGTAATGTTAATCAAGAATACATAAATCTGAAAAGTCAGATTCTTATGTAGATAACATTTTATGAGGTGAGTCAGAGTGACAGGTTGTTTTGTGCAGGAGTGGTAGCATAATAGTCGTCATTAAATGTAAGATGCGATAGTCTTCTTTCTTATTGTGGTGTGGAACAGCTTTTAAAACAAGAAAAAATGTAGGGCAGGTCTTGATTTTGTCCGTTAAGAATTGATTGGATTGTTGTTGTTTTGTTATTGCTGTGATGTCATGATGAGTGACAAGTTGTCCCGCCTTCTCACATCAGAGAAAAGATGTCGGTTAAAGATTACGAGGGCACATGAATAAAATGTGCATGGATAAATCATTTAATAAATACTGCAGTATCCCATAAAATAATAAGAATTGTCCATTTTGATTGCATGATGACTTTAAGGGTCTATACTGTAGGTTTAGTTCATAGATAGCATGCATGACATCACACAGAAACTGAACAGCTTCTGACTGGGGTCATTATAAGCCCTTGTCCCCAGATTAGATGCTATTTCTGCCACCAATGACTAAACGATAGGGTGAAAAGAGAAGGAGAATCTTGTACCTGTCGTTCTGGATATTCTTCTGAAGGATCTGTTAGAAAAAAAAGTGACTGAAGTTTATTTAGGATCATTTAAGTTCGATTGTGTGCCACATTTTAGAGCTGATTTGTTGTAAAAGACCACATTTTGACACCATATAGCAAACCTGTTTTGTGAAAGAGCCTGAGAAAGTACTCAGTGCTGTTGCTCATTTTACATGCCAAGAGAGGCCTTACTTAAAAACAGCAAAAAAAAAATGGATTGCTTTATTCTGATGGCCAGAGAGAGAATGGAATATGATCATTCAAAACTAAAACAGAAAAAAAGAGGAAAAATTGTGATACTAATCAGAAACCTGACCTAAACTAAATTCTCTGAAATTAGTGCTAATTGGACCATAACATTCCCACATGTTGATGATTTTGTTTTTAAATTTGATCATTGAATCAAGCGCTGATGAGTGCGATAATGGCATTACGTTTGACACGGTGATACTTCAATGTCATTTGAGTGTTTCCGCTTTTTTCTAGTTTGCTGTTGTAAATTAGGAGGTAGTTTAGCTCTTTGCTGAGGTTATCACAAATTGCACTCTGCGGTGTTGTCAGAAATCAATATGCACCTGGAGGGTATCAGAGGAATTGAGCAGAATTCTGAAACACCAGCCTGCTCACTGAATTGCGACGTCTGTTGCACCATTGTTTGTTATTGAGAAGAGAATAACAGAATCTCAGTTTTGTTTCTTGTTCTCAAATCATTTAATTGCTTATAGTGTGCAGAGCACATTTTCATTCACTGTTGTAACCTTTTTGCGAAAGCCAATTTTCCAATATCTTCCCATTTTGTGCAAAACGCAAGCTGGTCGAAGAAACTAAATCACTTTACCAGTCATTTCTGTTATGCATAAATGTTTTATATACTTTCCTCCTCATTTATTTTCCAGCTTTTGTCTACTTTGCGAAAACAACAATTGCTTGTTCAGCATTATTCTAAATGGCTATTCTTGCCTCAACAAACATGTTTTCCCATGTCTGCAAGTTCAATTTGTCTCAAACCAAAAACAGATATATCAAGAGAGTTAGAATCCAAATGAACTGGCTGGCTTTCAAAAGTCGGGCTGTAAATCTATATATGTAAATGTGAAACTGCAGAGGGAATGATTTTGAGGTTCTTAAATCACTTCATAAAGAGAGTCCTGTCTCTCTTTGTGATCTTAAATCAGGAATGATGTAGCCCTGCTAATGCCATTGACTCCCTCGAGTGTTTCATTTTCCATAAACCAGGTTTTATCCCTTTGATGTTAAGTTTGAAGTTTGAACAGAACAGCGGTAGGTATGAGGTTTTTCTAGTACTTTGGCTTTCTCTGAATTTGCATATTAATTCTCTTTACAGAGTCTAGGGATTAGTTTTTTTGGCTAATGGACAAAATGGTCCAAAAAATAAATAAACAAACCTGGCCCACATTCATCTATTGCTAATGGTATATTGCCCTATTTTCCAGTGCAATTTAAAATCCCAGAAGTTGGCATTACCTTTTATCATTGTTATGGCCAAGATACTTCAGTGTAAAACACTGCAACTACTCATTTTCAGGCGCCAATTGTTTGTACACCTAATTCATTATTCTCTGTAAAAACAATGCAGAAAAAAAAAAAAATCAAATATCACTTTGGCTATAGACTGAGTTGGATAGTAAACAAACAAATGTGAATGTACTATGCAATGATGTTTCAGTGTTTTCAGGAAATTAAATTAGCCTGAAATCATTTTATCATAAAAGGCAAACAAAGCTTAATTTTCACAGATGAAGACATAGCAGCTGAGTCAGTATATTTTCATGATTCCATAAATAAATATATTTTTAAGATGTTTGAATTTTATATATATATATAAAAATATCAGTCAAATGAAAATAGGGAATTAATGTTTATTTTTAATCAAACACAATTTTAAATGTTTTTTGCTTACAAGGAATTAATTAATTTTTATTCAAGAATTTAAATAATTTATTTAATTAAAATGACAGTAAAGACATTTATAATGTTACAAAAACTTGGATAGGAAACAAAATAGAAAGAAAAAAGCAGTTCCTGCAAATATATTAAGCAGCAAATCTGTTTTCAACATTGATATAACAATAAGAAGTGTTTCTTAAGCACCAAATCTGATTTCTGAAGGATCATGTGACACTGAAGACTGGAGTAATGATGCTGAAAATTCAGCTTTGTCATAAAGGGAATAAATTCCATTTTAAAATGCACACAATAGAAAACCAACAGCTAGTTTACATTATAATAATTTTGCACAATATTACTGTTTTTACTGTAGTTTTGGTCAAATAAATGCAGCCTCGGTGAGCATAAGAGACTTCTTTCAAAACATACAAATTTTACCAGCCCCAAAGGGACTGTATTTCTGGCATTTCTTATTTCTTAATTGTAATGATTCAAACAAAACATGTTTCCCCCCCCCCCTGAAAATATCAAATATTATTCTCAAGCCATTTAATCTAATTTGGAAAGCTGATGAGAGCTTCAAAGCAGTAAACACAGGAAGCACAGTGAAGTTTGACAGAACATGCCTGCAGTCCATATTCACTGAATTTCTTTTCTTTCATGTATTTTATATCCCCATCACGTCAACAGAGTTGCTTTCAAATGGAAAAGAAATTTCATGCATGTTTCTTCAAAACAGTCAGACACTCTGTTATTTTCGGCACCAAGTAACCCCCACCCCAAAAAAAGTAAATTGGTGCCAAATACAAATAAATTGCTTCAATTCAACTCAGGATTGTTGATTGTCCTATTTTGCTTCTGAATATGTTAAGATACTTGGACCTCCTGCCAAGAAGTAGAGGTTTATCAGCAGCCCCACCGTCCCTGACTGCCTCTTAAATTGATTCAACATGCTTTTTAAAACAGCAAAAATATATGAGAACAGCGTGAAATAGAACAGCGAAAAGAAGGGCAGGATGTGATTGGCGTTTTGAAGAAAACAGAAAGTAATTTTTAACGCAATGCATTCCCACAACTGGGGATTGCTGAGCCTAAATCTGCTGGTTCTGCTCTCCTTAGATAACCTGCGTATTCTGAGATCCAAGACGTTTCAGTGCTTGTGAAATACTCTCTTTGCTTGTCTCCTTGCGCGCACAGATGCGAGGATTAACTTGGCATTAAAACCAATGGCGCGTTCCAACATGTGGCTAGCGAGGTGTGTTTATTTCACCTCTGTCCTCATCCCCCTTGCATTTATGAATATATAAATAGTGAGGTTAACCTGGGAACAGGGCACTGTGAATAATTTAGAGATCTCGTTTTCACCTGGGTTGAACAGTCACAAAATGGGTCAAGTTCTAACGTCATATTTGTAATTGGCTGTGCTGTGGTCTGGCGAATGGCTTCGAACACGTAGTGGCTTTTATTCCATTTGATTTATATCAGATTATAGGGCGTGTTTTTTATGAGTCATGCTTCCCCATGTGCATACATTTCAGGCCATTTCCATCACTCCACTAATTGATTGAATCATGTAATTGAATTTAGTCTTGAATGGAAAAAATCAGGTATTACCGTTTCGCCCTTTGCGTGAGACATTAAATCTGTGCGTTTTGGTTCTTGGTGGCTGCCGTCCAATCTTCTCCATCGACCCTTCCTGATGTAGACCCACAGAGCGCTAGCTAACTGTAATGGATCAGCAGAGTGCAGGGAATTGTTGAAGGCAGCCAAGCACAGAAGCTCCTCGAGTGCACGGCACACATGTGCTTTTATCCCTTATCTTTGAAGGTCCTGAGGTTTCATAGCACTTCGTCTCACGACTGTCTTCACACACAGCATCTCGAGATAAGGCCACTGTGCACTCCTGGGAGAGCTTTTATGGATCATAGAGCTTTTGTGTGACTCACTTTTCAACCTCTGGACATGTATTGATTTTTTTGTGTTAAATTTTTAATGGATTAAGGAAACCTCAATAATTACCTTTCCTAACAGGCAAAGGGGACGGACAGACGAGTGGCAGGCCAGACACATAGACAATATGTCTAAGATATCTAAAGCGGCCAAGGCAGTGAAAAAGTTGGATACTGGAGGCGTCATCAGAGCGATTGTAAGGTCTGGACAGGCGGCTCCTGGGCCTCCCCTGGGCCCCGTTCTCGGACAGGTAAGCTTTTAGACCTCTCGTTTTCAGCATCGATTTCATTTTTGTGTGAACTATCCCTTTAATATTTATCCAGTAAATCATGAAAAATTGGACAAAGCCATGCGAAATTATTGGTTAAAAAGAGTGGGAACCCTGAAGAACATAGAGTGCTGCTGGGATGATATTTGTAGACCAAAAACAGGAACCATTTTGCACATCCGGTTGCATCGTCTTGAAGTCCATGTTTTTTTTGGTTAAATGCCTGAAATAAGGTACGTGGTTAACTCAAGCTCAAGATAGTTTCGTTCACGTGTTGTTCTACAACATAAAATACATCGGAAATATCCTTGTGATGTTTTTTAAGCATTTGCTTGTCTCAAAAAGAAAAAAGCTTTTTACTTCTGGCAAATGTATTTAAGCTTTGAAGTTCATAAAAGTTGTGTTAATATGTGAAGATTATCATGATGAATGAATCATAAACTGTTGCTGGTTACAGAGGTTATTTTCTGCAATAATCCAAAAGCCAATGGAAAAGTCTTATTGTGTTTTTGTTGAGGGAACAAGGGTGATGCCAACTTCCGGGTTGGCCTATTAAAAAAAAACACAGCTTCCACAGCTTTGACCATTTCAAGTTCTGCAGGAGTTGAATGTTCAGAACGAAAATCTTTTTATCCCTCTTGTTCACAGAGATCTGATGTTTCTCTAAAGGTTTTTTGTTTTTTTTCTCCACCACATAGGGACTGTCATTTAGCCCAAAGTTCACAAAGGCTTACCTCTGCTCTCATTTGTAAAGCACATTCATAACTAACAAGCTAATTACAGCTGTAATGATGTCATTACAGTCCCTTGCCCATCATGATGATAATAAATGAGACACATTTTCTTCTGCCAGTGCAAGTCAACCTGGCCTCCAGAGTGATCTTGCCTTTGAAGAAAGCTGTAATGAACTAAATATGAGGTGTAATGAGTTTCAATCAAGCAAAGCAGCACCATATGTCCGTGAAACACGCAGTCGTGTGTTTGTGCATGTGTCTACACGTGCTCTTGTAAGCTCTGTTTGAGCTCTGCCATCTTTGGCTCTACTTTTATGTGTATTAAACTGTAAATAAATTGCAGCCAGCAGGCCTTCAGCTTACAGCTCTGGCCCTTTAATCTTCCCGCTTTCTCCCTTCTTCGCTTTTTTCTCTCGTCTGCCTAACCATCCCTGACAGGGTAAGCGCATAGAGGTAGGCTGCCTGTCGGCCGGGGGGCAAATTTAAACAAACGAGAGAAATAAAAGAGGGAGTTCTGGAGGAGAGGCTGGAAACTGACAGCTTCTGTGGAGGAGAGTAATTACAGTCCAGGGAGAAATTAACTCAGCCAGATGGAGGAGAGAAACAGGGACGGAATAAAAGAGGGGCGTGCAAGACAATAGTTCAAGTGTTTACGTTCAGATCAAGCATACCAAAACTGTGAGGGAAATGGCTGAATCTGTGAAACACGTCCACATCACATTTCACTCCATAATCAATAGAAAATATTAATGCACCATGCAATATTTTCATTACAATTAGAGGAATAGTTCACCTGAAAATTATTAACTCTTTATTCCCGTCCGTCCATCCATCCATCCATCTATCCATCCTTTCTATTCATCAAAGAATACTGAAAAATGTTTCCACAAAAATATTTAAAATATTTTCCACGCTAATAAAAAAGAAATGTTTTCCTGAGCACCAAATCAGCATATTATAATGATTTCTAAAGGATCACATGACACCATCACAGTAATACAGCTTAAATTATATTAAAATAGAAAAGTTATTTTAAATTGTAATAATATTTCACAATATTACTAGTTTAAAAAACAAATTTTAGAAATGGTTGTATTGCTTTTAACTGTAGATTCTTTCTTTCTTTTCTTTTTTTTTTGCGATACAGAATTGTTGTAATGTGCTAAAAAATTGTCATTTCAAAATGCAAAAAAAAAAGTTATTTCATTAAGCAAACTACTTATTTGTTTATTTTTAATTTCAGGGTGAAATTAGTTCTGTTCTTTTCTCTGATTTCTCTTCATTACGGGCAAGCTGAAGAGTTACAGTGAACATAACATGGAGGGTGTGCATTTAAAATGAAGAGAGAGCGAGAGCGAGAGAGGGAGTGAGATGAAAGGCTGAAAAATGCCATTCTGGTCTGGTTCATATGTCTGATATACCTCTAAAGCGAAATCAGCTTCAAGTTGAGCTGCTCTCAGTAATTCAATTAATTTATAGCTAGGCTTATTTTTAGCATTTATCATGCAAGTTTGTCCCCTTTTACGTTCGGTAAATATTCCTTGTAAATCATGAAGTGCGGTATAAGCTCTTAGCTTGAAAAATTAGTCCCATTTCAATTAATATGAGTAATAACGGTTTATTAGAGAAAGGGTGGGGGGATTGTAGAGGGCTTTAGAGGCTGCTGATGGAGAGTGAATAATGCCCAACCCCCCATCATCATAATCCGCACCAGGGTTCATTCTCTATCACCACATCAGAATGTCTTTCCCTAACATCATACTCCTATGTACAGATCTGTCATTGGTAACCACAATGGGAAAGATGCTTCGGTTCATGCTGTGGTAACTATGATACATTTAAAGGTGGAGATTGGTGAGCTCTCACTGTCCATTCTGTGTACAAATGCCTGCTGCACACAAAACGGTCTAAGTCTGAGACAACATTGAGAAACTGGGACTCAGTAATCTGAAAATAAACAAAGGTTTAGGATTTTGAAAGATTGGTGACATTTTAATTTTGTGCTGGAGTAATGTGCTGAAAATGTTACTGTTTTAAGTGTTTGACAGATACTTTCGTTATTGCGTTTTCTCAACCATGAAATATCCATTTAGTTGGAGGAATGGATTAATTTGTTTGTGAAGACCAACCATAAAAATTGTGATTTAAATGAAGTTCTGTGACATATCATTTTTGAAATGTTGTCATTAGGTTTGACAGGTCTCCACAAATTTACTGTGGAGCTGCTTCTGTCTCGCATGTCAGACCAACAGATTATAGGTCTAGCTGCATCTGAATGGTAGAGGCAGGTGTATATTAAACATTTTTATTACAGAGTAGAATATTAACAGTGGTCATGCTTCACAGTACATGGTTTAATTCAAGTCCTTGATGAAAAATAAACAAGAGTAACAATATTAATTGTAGCTCTTTAAAGAAGGCACTTAATTAAAACAGCTCCAGCTTCATTATCATTTTGTCTGGGAGCTTCACACCACAGTAGGCTACTCGTGTTTGGCTTTACAAATCATCAGTTGTTCAAACTACAAAGTGTGCTAATACGATAAGTTATCTCTGCTAATCTTGTGGAAAGCACAGAGACAGTTGGTTGGTTATGTGCCAATAAATTCCAGTTGCTGGCAGATTCAGGTCTTTTCCGTGACCTCTAGAGCTCGTGGGAAATGTAAGCCGGTCCCAGAGAGGTCTCGGTGGGGTCCAGGCTGACGTGAGAGAGCGAGTGGCTGTGTCCGTGATTGCGTGAAATCGTGTGGTAGCGCGTTGAGGACGGCACTGGAGATGTGCACTCTTGCTCCTGCTCCGTGGTTTGTTCCGAGGCCGCACCTCGAGTCTGGTTTTCAGTTCCTGTGGCGGCTCCTGTCCCCTGCGTCCCTCTGCTGCCCTTTCTGTGCCTCTCCCAGGCGGAGCTCAGCTTTACAGCAAGAGCCAGCAGGTTTTTCCCCAGGAACACCGTGGACACCCGTGGGTCCCTGTACCACAGCATCCCGACCCCTCTGGGCACGAGCGTGAACACATTAATGGTCACCAAACTGAGCCACGGATAGATAGCCTCCTTCCGTGCCGCCTGCAGCCCAGGCAGCGCAGTGGCACCCAGCTCTGTGAGCGACACGCACGGCAGTAACAGCAACAGCACGTAACAGTAAAAGAACACTATACCCTCAACCCAAAGAGGAACCCCTACGCTACCCTGCACCTCCCATAGCCCAGCTTGCAGATCCAACACATCAAGCAAGTCGACCACCACCCACAGAAGCCGGCTGCGCACCTCCTGCTTCCTACGGAGGGGAGTCATGTAATCGGCTCCTGTCAGGATGAGGAAAAGCGAGGGCAGGCACACCGAAAGTAAAAGAGTCAGAGTCTTGCGGGCGAGAGGATCCGGGGGTCGTCTCTCCTGTCTGTAATTCTGACACACAAAGAAAAGCTTCAGCTGCAGCAGCGAGAGGAAAAGGAACCAGAGAGCATTGGCGAAGCCCCGACGGGGAGAGCGAGCCTCCGAAACCACACCGGCAGAAACAAAGCGGAGCGCCAGCAGGAAACACAGGTCACCGAGCGCGACGGCAACACAAGGCCATACCGCAGGACGGGCTCCGCTTCGAGGTCCCAGCATGCTCTGCTCCAGCAGGTAGAGGTCGACCACGGCCATCGTGCTCACTGTCACCAGAGTAGACACGCACACCTGGGGCGAGGGCAACATGCTTGAAGTAGAAGGAGAAACAAGGACATAGTCAGACTCTGATGGCTCATTAAGGAAAGAGATGAGGATGGTTTAAGAGGTTACATCCTTCATTTCCTGATAAGGACATGAGCTGCATGATTATGTGCTATTACAAGACCGGAATATACAGAGAAATGTGCACTTTCTGAGTGAATTAGCCATAAATCTTCAAAGCTTTTGATGTACATGTTCGTAATACTTTAAGGCAGAACAGTCCATTTTTATGGACTAAGCAAATTGCATGATTTTCTACAATGTGCAGGTCAACAATAGACTATTCATACTCTCCCTCAATACCTCTTCATTGTTTGGCAACCTTTAAAATAGGAGAGTTTTTAAATTTCATTTCGAAAGTAGTTGAATGTCTGTACCGAAGGTTTTTCTTGATAAATGTAGTTTGCAATCCTTGGAGATTTTACGATTCATGGCATTTCAGAGGTTTTGTATAGTTGACAAACAAAGCTGGTGACATTGACAGGATTAGAAAAATGAGGCTTGTGGCAGTGCTGAATATAAGCTTTTGCTTGTTTGAGACAGGGCTTTATGGTGGCCAGGGTCTTTTTTCATTACTTCCAAAACAAGCACATCTTTCTGCTTTCAATCTAATGTATTTTTCCCAATTGACGCCTCGAATATAATAGAATATGCCAGAATCTCTCTTCCAGTTCTTCCAGTCTTACACCAGAATCTCTTTTTTTTTTTTTTTTTAATCTGATTTCTTAACTCATGAAACTTTAAGTCCTTTCGTCTTTGGAAGTGTCTGTTATTTGCATAGTATATAGCATAGTATATAGCATTCATGTCAACTCTTGTTCCCTTATTAATTAATTATATTGAAGGGAACCAAGGCACACTTTCAAAGCCTCTTTTCCTCGTGGCTTGCTTTCCATGCTGTTTTTTTTTCACATATTGCAGTATTTAATGGTTTTTGGTTTCAGTAAGCATGACATGATCAAGTCTGATTCTCTGGCTCGTTTTCTTTGGCCATTCAAGTGCATTGGCCACCTGCAAAATGGCGACACTCAATCTTAATACTGTCTGAAAGGTGTTGTCATAACACTGCATACTGATGTTGATTTTATTCATGTTTCCTCAAGCCATATTTCAGCAACAGACAGTGTAAAACTGGGGTATTGATTAATATAGAGAAATGATTGTGGGCTTTATGGTGAAATCGAATGCAGGCCTTCTCAGCCGAATGAACTCAATGTCCGATGCACTATAGCCATCAATTAACCATTTGTGTTTGGTGTAGAGTGTCAACACCTCAGATAGATGACTTTTTTTAATAAGAAAGTCATTACTGTTGAGGACAAACAGGGTTATGGAATACAGGGTTTCAACATTTTGTTTTATTGGATTTTTCTTAAATGTTATAACTACATAAAATAATAGTTTACACAAAAATGGTTTGGAATGGCAAGAGGGAGAGTAAATTATGACAGAAATGTTTTGGGCGAACTATCCCATCACAACTCTTGCAACTTTTAAAGACCCATTAGGTATACATGTGGATACATGGAGGAAAAGTGTTAAATCGTGAGGTGAAATGGAAATTGAATGGGGTGAGAGAGAAACCGAGAGAGCAAGATGGTGATTCATTCCCTTGGCTTTTTACAGACCTAATAAAGTGTTATGGCAAGATGGTAATGGTTCATAAATAAGCTGAGGGAAATGAAGAAGGAAAGAGTGACGAGTATAACACAAAAAGCACAGGCGACCTGCTCTGGGAAAAAAGAGATGTTGTGTTGATGAGAATGTGAATGGAAATATATTCATAGCTTGGGAACAGTAGAAATTAAACGCATTAAGTGTGAGGAAATGAAGGGAGTATGTTGGTAAATGACCTAGAATGATTAATCTTCTGTGAGCTCTGTGGAATGAAAATGGAGTGTGCGTCACTAATATCTGATTTTGACTGCAAGATCTTATTTTTTTATCTCTGTTACTGATTTTCATGCTTTGGTATTCAATTGAATCCAATAATCTCAGACTGAGTGTTGAATTTAGAAGAAGCCACATGCTCCTGAAGAAAAATTCTTCAGCACAGGACACATCTTTCTTTTTCAATCAGAAAAATGATAGAAGAGTTATTTTTGGACGAAAAAGGAATTGAAACCCAGAAGGCTTGCCTGCAGGTGCAGAGCTTATCTTTTGACTCCACTGTCAGCACATAATTCATCAGGTTATCAAGTCACTTGGATGATACTGTTTTTTTTGTTTTTTTCAAGCACATCAATACTAGATGTGCAGTAGACTAGACTTCAGTAGGCTACTGACAGCCAATGCATCCTTAACTTGAGTAATTGCTCAAGGCCACAGGTTACAGTGAATAATTTCATGCAGTTTTGCTTTGTACAAATGTGTGCTTTGATCTGTGCTTTTATAGGCTACGTCAACAAAAGATGAGCAATGTACAGACACTAAATTCTTGCGTCTTATTCTTTTTCTTTTTTTTTTGTTAAAAAGCAATATTGGTCAATTGATTAGGCTATTTAATATTATATTGTTTTAATGTTGTAATCGAATGGTCATGGAATTGTCTAAAAGCAGAAATAAAACAACAGAATAATTTCTCCATATTTGTTATTGTAAACTTAATAAAAATAACCTATCGATCATTAATATTTGCAAATGTAATTATTTGAATCTCAGTTGTTTTAAAGTGATGTCACCAATAATAATAATAATTTTTAAAATAATAGTAGCCTAAGCAAACAGTTTAAAAAAAACAGACGTTTCTCAAAATATCTTATGTTCTATGGACTAAAAGGGAATGATATAGGGTGAATAAATTATGACAGAATTTTGAACCATGTCTGTAATGTTTTATAGAGGATAATAAGTAGGCTAATGTAATGAAGTAATGTACGACAATGCGAGGAGAAATGTAAAAGCTTCTCATAATTAACACTCTAAAGTGATGGTCATTATTAATGGTCTAGGTTAAATATAGTGTGATGAATATTGTAAATGTTTAATTGCTGTGTGCAAGTGCCCATAATCGCGTCTACCTCTCATTCTTGGAGATGCTCTCTGCTGGACTCATGCCACATGCCCTCATTTACGAGTAAACGACTGAAAATGTTCGTCGGTAATGTGCCATTGAATCATTCCCACACAGAGAATATCATCACAGTGGCTCACACTATCAGTGTTCGCGAAATAAATGGCATCATCTGTCTTGATGCTTGTAAGTGTCGAGCTGCTGCTGCTGCAGTACACGTGTGATCATCAGACCTGTGCCACTTCAATATATCACCATATTGCGACAGGTGTCATTGCATTAGGATACACATCCGAATTGGCAAGGTGTCAATCTCACCAGTGAGCTCGGTCAGCGGCGAAACGGTGACATCTAAAATATTATGAACTTTTTGGACTTGAAGGCTGCATGAATAATTGAATATCAAGTTGCAAGACAGCTCAACTTCATGTAAGCAGGAATGGATGAAGTAGAGAGTGTATTTACCCCACAGCATGAAGACTTCACAGAGCAGTCTCAATCTAATGACCAGCGCAAACCTGCAGGCATCAAGAAGATGTTATCTGAATCCAGTGTCCGAAATCGTGCTGTTCGTCCAGTAATGACACTGTACTGCTTCTTAACGAAACTGAACGTGGAAAATAATCCAGAGAAGTCAACCACGTCACGCTCAAAGGCTACATTGTCCATAACATAGGCTAAGCCCCGACGTGTAGTTTATTCGGGCGAAGTGATGAGGAAAGCAAGCCTTTCTGCCTCCTGACTTTCTTTGTCGCAAAACCCTTATATAATCGGCATGTGGTTTATTCCGTTATCTCGACTCGAGCAGGCTCCTTCCCGGTCCATAAAGACTCTCAGGCGGCTGCGATGAAGCTTTTTGCGGGCTGAGCAGTAGAAGTCGGTCAGAAGTGCGTTATAACTGCTGACTCCGTAACTGAAGCCGTTTTTCCGAGTGCCTCGACGTCGTCTTCATACTTCACTAACGAAAGAACGCGTCGCGAGACAGTTTATGATTGCAGTGTGTCATTTGTAGGCAGCTTACGTGCACTTGCACCCCTCCCTCCGATCGCTCTCCAACTCTAACGCTTAGTTGCTGCTTCTCTCTGAACCTCTTGGATTTCACTTCAGATAGCAGGCGGGGATATTTGAATGGCCTCGTGCCTATTGCGAGTCACCATCCGGATGGGTCCGTGCTGCTAATTACTGCTGTTAGTGCAATCATTGCTATGATAATTACATTGTTCTAGCCTGGAGGAGAAAACGACACCCCCGATGTCCCTGCTGTTAGTGACGAATGATTGTGTGGTGTGAGATGAGAAGGTGCTATCAGATTGGCTATTGTCATTTAACAAATACTTGGGGAAAAAAATAAATCTAGAACTAATTGCAAGGACAGTCCCCTGGGTAAATGCCTGACTGAAGACTGGTGACTGTGTTCATGCATTGCATAGATTGCAAATGAGCTGCAGTCTTTGTATTGTAAGCATAGATCTTTAAAGGTGCACTCAGTATTTTTTTTTTAATCTTACGTTTTTTGAAGGATGAATAGGCATACATTTGAAAAATGTAAAAAATAGAATAAAAAAAAATCATGTACATTTATGTCAGCGTAAAATCTGATTTAATAAATAAATAAAAGCTGATTTATTTTTTAGTCACTAAAGACATATATACTCCCATGCTAGTAAGCATGGTCAATTGAGTCCCTTTAAAATGAGAGATTCACATTTCTCCCATAGGGAATCAATACTTATGTTTTAAGATAAAAAATAATAATAATTTCATCAGTATCCTGGGTGTCTTTATGGGTGCAATTAGGTCCCAAATACCACCCACTCCTAGAAATGTTTTAACTTTTTTGCAACTTTAGGGGCCAATTATGAAAGTATTTGTTCCCCAAAGACGCTGATCTGTTTGGTCCTGAATGGAACAAGTTTTTCGATGTATCTGTCTGCCAATTCCTGTGAGCCACACAATCATAATTCTTGACATATCACACCCTAAACATAGCTTCCTAAATAAGACATTTTTTAGAAATAATGAATACTTCAGGGGGGCTGAAAAAAATATGAAAAGCTTAAAAGTGAAACCAGCTTTGAACATAATGTTTGCTATTACAACATCTGATTTGACATGCACTGACTCCATTGGATAAAATACACAGTCTATTTTATTTTATTATGTAGAATAAGGAGGACACTTATTAATAAGTTTGAGGTATCTGCTCTTGCATGATCAGAGCACCAGTATGACTGGAGATCGAGCTGAATCTCATTATCTGTTAAATTTCTTCTACAACTGACAGGACAGTTTCCACTCTCTTTATTGAAATCAAAGGTTGTATCTTTTCTTCACAATGTGCACCTCATATATTCATGGTGAGGGGTCATCTTGGAGTTTTAATCAGCCAGATGGGAAAGAAAGGCATTGAAGGCAAAGTCATCTTTCTTGTCACAGTCCGCTATACGCACCACTGGTTTCCAGACATTTTCCGTTCCTTGCCTTCAATATTTTTTTTGCCTTTGTTAGCTCCACCCACTACTCCACTCTATCTCTCCATCTCTATCGCCTCCTCTCTCACTCGCTCTTTCCCTTTCAGTCCCCGTGGGGCTGAAGTGGTTGAAGGTCACTCTGATCTGGCTAGATTTCAGCACGGAGGGAGTGAGAGAGGCGGAGAAAACGAGACAACAAAAGTCCAGCAGTGCACAGTCAACACTTTCGCCCCCATAAAGTTGGTAAAGACTTCAAAAAATGCTTTTTGGAAATGTTGCAGGCCTGATTGGTGCCCCAGGTGCACTGGCAGAAGCTTGTCCCAAGACATTCCTCACTGCATCCATCTGCTGCGCATTAGAGCACTTAGCTGACACCACACATGCTCCAGCCACAGCAAAACAATCCGTCTTACTGACTGGAAGATTCTCGCAATGAGCGCACAGCTCAGTGCTGTTTTTGATCATAAATCCACACCTTAACTTCCTGCTTTTATGTCTGGAATTTAAAATAGCTATAAATCTTACTATTAAAACGAACCCTGGCGAACTGATAATGGTAATCGGTTAATTATGAGTCTTCCTTATTAACTGACTGGGATGTTGCAGAGCTCTGATAAGATAAGACATCCTCTGATGCGATGTAATTCTCTAAAGAGTGGGTCTGAGGAATTGAGCTCTTTCCTTTAATAACATAAGTTTAATGAAATCTTTTCACACTCGCTGATTTCCATCAGACTTTGGACATTGGCACAGATGCGGCTCCGTCAAAAAAATTATTGTCCTTTTTAATTTTTTCTCTGCCACATAGCCTCATGCTGTGTCTCAGACCTTCACCCTGCATTTTATTATCTGTAAATAAATTTGTTCTGCTTTAATAAACTGATTTCAAGTCAACAATCCGCCATATTCAAGGACGGAGCGGTTCACCAGCGGGGCTGCACACTCATTTAGAGGCGCAACATGTTACTTTTGCTTCCAACTGAAGTAGGTATAGCTATCAATATTGGCTGTAAAATTGACCCGAAAATAATGTGTCCCCAGTAGCACGTCTCGCCCTGTAGCCTTCGCTTTGAACCCATTAATCATCACTGCATATACTTAAAAAAGAGAGTGATGTGGTTTTAAATGAGTGAAGTTCCAGGGGAGTTTGGGATGATCAAAGATAAAGCCATTAGCCATTCTGACAAACTTTCATGTTAGCGTTCCACAATGTCTGATGCAAACATTCTGTGATCACTCATGGCTCAAGCAAATGGCTAATAATTCTCTGTGCACCCACAAACAGGACCCTTCCCTGTACTAGGCCTTGTCCCTTCCTCTTCTGAAGTCTCCAACTTCCAGATGGGCCAAAACGGTTGGAGGGCTAATCAGCTGTATGACGCCCTTATGGGGAAGAACGTAATAAAATGGGAAGAGTTCAGCACATTGAATTAGGGAAGGGGAACTGGAGTAATTAATTAGAGTGTCTCACACCGCAGAGTTTAATTAACCCCTCGTCTACACCTCCCACCTCACCCCCATCCTTCAGGACGCTGGCGTGGGCAATGAATTGCTCGTCCTTGGGTGCCAGGGGCAATTAATCCTGCCTGCTGCCCTGTGGCCACGTCCCCTGTCATGCTTGTGTACACACAACCTTTTTTGCACTTCTGTTTCACTCACCGTTACATATCAGTTCACACAAGGAAGGAACATGCGGTGCCGTGTCCTCTAAATCTTACACTGAGAGAGCCCTCTGAAAGAAACTGTTGTTACGCTCTCTCGCTCGCTTTAATTCTTCATCTCGCTCTTTCTCCATTTTACTCTTTCCTTTTGTTTTGTATTGTCTGTAATGTAGAAGAATAGTCCAACCTATTATAATAATCAATTCATCATTCTGTCATCATCTGCGCACGATCATGTTGTTCTGAATCTGAACCTGTATGACTTTTCTTTTATCGAACACAAAAGGAGAAATTCTGAGTTCAATTATCGGAAGACTGCATGAGACGTAGAATATAACGCACAAGTCGTACAGACACTTTAATGCAGTTTTGTTATTGTGAACTATTAAAAATGTTTATATAAGTTTAAAAGCTTAATACAATAAAATATGGCCTGGTTTCACTGACAGGGCTAAGATTAAGCCAGGATTGGAATGGCATTGAGATATTTTAAGATATGTCAGAGCAAGTTGCTTTGAGTTAAAACAGCTCAAACATGCATTTTAGTCCAGGACTAGGATTAAGCCTTGTCTGTGAAACTAGGCAAATAAATATTATGAACAACGTAAACTTAAAAAAAAACTTAAATGAAAATTAGAAATGTTTCTTTGGCAATTAAATGAAATAAAATAAGTTGAAGTACTAAATTTACAAAAGCTAATATTGAGATAATTGTAAAGCCAAATGAAATATATATTTTTAAAATGAATAAACTGAAAATATCTAATTCAAAATATCAATGAATACTATAATGGCAGTCGGTATAAAAAAAATAAAAAAATTGAAGCTTGAAACCTTCAGCTCCTTTTAATGCTATGAAAAAAAAAATGGAAAACTTATTAGGTGTTTTACAGATTTCACCAAAGTCACACAATGACATTTAGAATGACATGGGGCGAATAAAGAATAAATTATGACACAATTAAACATTGGTGCTCTATTAAGTGCCTCATTTTGTTGTAATTTATTTTTTATATATCAGTCCCCATCACTGATTAGGTATTTTGTCCAACAGCTTCTATCCTCAGTACTGACCCATACAATGTTCTGTTCCTTATATGAAGTGCTAACAATTTTAATTTGCTTAATTTCTTATTCATGCATTTAATTACACAGGTTTTCACTTAGTTGGAAGTCACACTGTCCTCTAATGCCTTCTCCTCAGAGGCTTTGCTGTAAAGTGATTGAACCACTTGAACCCACCACTGTGCTTATTTTTCTTTTTTCTTTTTTTTTTTTTTTTAATGGAATGAGCTCACAGCCCTCACACATACATTCTTTATTCATGCCGGTCCCCTATGGCTTCTCCATACATCAGCGCTCTGAAGCCTTTCACCCGCTTTTGTCAAATGGACCTCCTGAATGTTAGTATTGATCTTCATTATTGTTCTCATAGGGGACATGACTTGAACATAACACTGTTCTTCTCTGTCCTGCACTAGAAATATACACACATGTGTGCAGTATTATTAGAATCACTTATATATGTGGCCCTTCAAGCTGTTACTTCAGCTATCTGAAACAACGGTTACTTTCCCGGTCTGTTCTCACTCTTTTTGTCATTCATCCATGTCAGCGGCCATCTCGTTAAAAAGAATTGCTGAAGCTGAAAGCTTACGTTATAATAATGAAACGAATGCAAAGTGGGAAAACTGATGAAAAGAATGGAAAAAGGAGATGTTTTGTGAATCACAAATACAGTCCGGATGCAGATACCATGCACAACATGTGGGGTTTTTAGTCTGGTTAAGTTATTCAGTCTTTTAGAGTTCACTTGCACAATTCAGGCAGGATTTGTCTTCCGTCGGGACTTTCACTGGGAATGGCTGCTTTAGAGAATATTGATATGATAAACACTTTTAATATTCATCTGATATGATAAATATAGTGCACTGTCCAAGGTTGGTAGCACGCCTCCATCATGGTGATGTACTGCAGCCATTTTGTTCTTCGCAGTCCTGCTTTTATCAGACACTATTGAAGAAAGAGGACGTTTAATTGGACCGCTTCACTTCTGGATGATTAGATCTTGGGTTTTAGAGAGCTATACTGGCAATTTGGCCAGCACTTGAAAGTGAATGTATCTGCCATTAAACGCGAAGCGTCTTGGTCATCCGGAGCTTTATTCCGTAAGGATTGCCAGAGCAATCTTCATCTTCGAGCCTTGTCCTTTCAACCAACAACAGATTTCCATTTTTATAATGGCCTCACTTATGATATTAAAAGCGTTACGTAAAACTCAATTGCTACGATTTCTTCCATTGTACCGTCTTTGTTTGGCACAGTTTGAATGTCTTGTGTGTCTGATCAGTACACTGTCAGTACACTTCCATCACATTTCATCCTTGTTGCCTGCCTGCTTCCCCCCCTCCATCGTTGGACAACCTCTTCCTCTCAGATCTGTCTGCTATCCTCTGCATGTCTCTACTTGTTTGAACTCCTTTTCAGACAAAAAAACAACAACTTTAAAGGGTTATAAAGCAGCGGGTGCAAAAACCGGAGTGGAAGCGGTGTGGAATCTCAGTGTTCACCCAAGGGTTTTTGAGGCTCTCCTTACAACCTCGGTTTAATATTAATCCATATTTAATTAGGAGTCACCCACTGCCTTTCTTGTTTACTTAGATGTGTTGTTCTCGCTGAAGTTGGGGGGCTTGAGGAGATGCTAGTGGGGTTGACATGGGATTACTATTAATAAGCAAGTCAGGAGGGAGATAGGCTGCCTGCCATCCAGGGCTTTGTTTTTCATTTTATTCGTGTTAAAATTGAAATTGCTGAACAGTAATACCTCTGGATGTGGTGGGGAAATATTTGCTGTTCTCGCATGGCAGTGTTTGCTTTAACTAATCTGAAAAGATTGCATCAGTATTTATAAGTTAGAAGTTCTTTGCAAATATACTTTATGCCAAAAAGTGCTGTTTATCTTGGCCCGTATATCACATATGGGAGGTAACTTCGACTTTGGCAAACAGTCTGTTATGTTTTGCAGCTCATTTTGGCCAAGAACCAACTACTTAAACAGGAAAGGTCTGACTTTCATTTAATGTTACCAAACTCAAATAATTATCTTTTAACATGCTGTTTTTGAGGCAGTTTTGTTTATCTGAAATAATTGGCATGGTTGTGCAAAATTCAGAAATCCATTTTACTTTATCTATTTATTAGATAATAAATCTATTTATTCTATTTTCTAAGTTAAAAATTCCAGTTATATGAATTTATTTGACTTTCAATTCATTTTAATTCTGAATGCCACACAGCCCTGGTTGATACCCCAGTAGAAGACTGTAAAAAATATACAGAAAAATGTGAAATACAGCACCGTTCAAAAGTTTGAGGTCAGTAAGTTAATTTATACTTTTATTTAGTAAACACGCATTAAACTGATCAAAAGTGACAGTAAAGGCATTTATAAAGTTACAAAAGATTTCAATTTGCTTTCTATTCATCAAAGAATCCTAAAAGAAAAGGTCACCACAAAATTATCATCCAGCAGTGATACTAACAAATTATTCTTGGGCAGCAAATCAGCATATTAGAATGGTGAAAGTAATGATGGTGAAAATCCAGCTTTGATCATATGCAGCAATGGAGAGAATCAAAAATCTTAACCACAAACACTGGAATGGTGTAGTGTATGTTAATATGACAGAATTTATGTCTATCCAAAAATAATAGGTACAGATTTTTTCACAGACATCTGAAACATCCAATAATACAATTCTGCTCATGGATATATATTTTTTACTGGGTAGTAGGTGCTTCAAACAAAAGAACTGATGCCACTAACTTACCAGTTCTTGGCATTTTTAGGGCAATATGCATCAAACGGTCAGTGGATGAACCGAGGGTGATCCATGGGTTCTGTGCCTAGTTGTAACCAGACTGCTAACTGCAACAGCAGCCCTTTCCTAATAGATCAGAGTCAGACTGTTAAATAAAGCTCTGTAACATCTACCTCAAGATGAAACAAGTGTGCCAGTCACTGTGGATCCTTTGAAAAGTCCAAGTGCAAGGAAAACTTTCACAACTGTAATAAGATTACAGATTAGCAGCTGCCTCTGCAGTCAACCCACAGAAAACACTCATGCTCTGGTGAAGCTGCTCAGGAGAAATGGCAGCCAGTGTTGACTTAATGTCAGCTATACATTTAGCTTTCTGCCTGGCAAGGGCCAGGAAAGAGAATCTAATTTATCTGGAGTCTCAGAGGCATGATGACTGCCATACTCTGACATTATACACATACACACACACATATACTCACACCCTTGGGTAAATAGGCTTCCACCAGCCTCTCTCGTTCACTTTCTCACTCACTCACTCACTCACGCAGGCATCCAAGCATGCCGAGGCATTCACAGTGCACCAATGAGTTATCGAATGATTGACACCATGCAGCCACTCTAAATGGATATTGGTATTCATCAAAAGACTGCCACGATGAATAACAGGCTAAAATGCGTGTGGGTCTAAACCTTTCTGAATGTTTTTTCTATGCCTTCTTTTCCAGAAAGGGATTCCCATAGGGGCCTTCTGCAAAGACTTCAATGAGAAAACCAAAGACCTCAAAGAAGGCATCCCTCTTCCCATCAAGATCAATGTGAAGGTAATGTAACCACTAATTAGGAATACTGTTGTCGTTTTCTCAATGTCAACACCACTTTACCAATCAGTCACAGAAGTGACGTCTTGGGGGCCTCATAATACACCTTATTGCTTTCAATCAATCTTGCTCTCGTTTGTTTTGCCGCTTGTTTTCTCAGTTTATGAGTCCCCGGGGGTGCTCGTTTACATTCGCATCTCAGTCGCATTAGCAAACAGCATTAGATGCTCCTCGAATGCCAAAGCGCGGATTAGGCCTTCTACTGACATTATGATCAAATGAAGGTATTGAGCGAAGTGGATTAAACAGATGAACAGAGCTTTCCCAATCTGAGCGTGACTCGAAAACGAGGAATAGTCACTGATGCGGCGTATGCAATGTTCGTCTGGCCTAGGTTTATCTCCCCACTCACCTTCTCAGGGAGCTTCAGCACGTTTATTATAATGTTTTGTCAAGGACACACTTTCCATCATGCAAGTCAAAGACCGTAAATGTACTCCAACTCGAAGTTTCTTGGAGAAATAGGGCCGTCTGATGGATCCCTCACTTGTGTGCATTAGCAGCTTTTTTTTTTCCTGACACATTTTAGTCTTTGTTTCTCTCGTACAATCGTTCTGTCTCTTCTAATCTATTCTCTCCCGTTTTTCACCCGCCCTCTGTAACAAAATGAGAGGTCTAGCACTTTCTCCTCATATTCTCAGTCTCTTAAATAAAGATGGATTGAAGGCTGTTAGTAATGCTTGCCGAGTCGGCGACAGATTGCTGGGGCATTTGAGCAAAGGCCCATTATAAAGGTTGTGAGAAATGGCTTTTTATTATGGAGGGGTCATTGATCACAACTTTTAAAGTGGCACGACTGTGTGAAATGAGTTCTCATTACAGGTTTCTATCTCTTTTACATTAAAGAACTGTTGAAAAGCTCTTGTGTGGTTTTCAATTGGAAGTCCCAGTTTCGATAACCCTCTCTGTCTAAGCGAAATGGGAGATGCCGTGGCAGTCCAGACATTGTGAGTAAATTATATGACCACATTATGCTCTTCGGCACTGCCACCCAATCTAGGGTGTTTTAATGTCTCTGGCTCATGTCTAATGCGCCGTCTCAGTCAGAATCCAAACACATAATCTTTTCTTCTGGGATGATTAAGTGAGTGTCCGTGGTCCAGTTCTGCCACAGTTTGAATCTAAAGGCTTCTGTTGCATAAAGTAGAACTAGATATCTTTGGCAACAATGTCACCTTCATCTAGCTCATCCCTTTGTGTTGTCCTGTCAGTTGTGCTTGCCCGAGGGTGGGAATTGTCAGGCTTTGTTGTTGGCGCTCCTCTGCAGGTACATCAGCTCTCGTTCCAGGACCAGCTGCAAGACATTTTCAGAGGGAGAGAGAGGAAAATGTGCACCTCAGTGCTGTTGCCATTCATCATTCGTTCTTTGAATACACATGCAACAGCTCACTGTGATTTGACTTGCTGACATGATCGTTTCTCATCTTTTTTGCAATAAAAATTATTTAGGTAACACTTAATTCTTACTATTAAGTAGTTGCTTATTAGCATGCATATTACTAGGATATTGGCCGTCTATTAGTACTTATAAAGCACATAGTAATGCCTTATTCTGCATGACCATATTCTACATCCTACCTAATACCTAAACTTAACAACTATTGTGCATGGTTGCTAAGGTGCTCTCAGCAGTTTTAGCACATTGCTAGGTGGTTGCTCGGTTGTTGTTGCGGTTCTGGTTGTTTGTTTTTTTAGTTTTTGTAGGTCTGATTGGTGACTGGGGCATGACTTGAGCACACCTGAATCTCGTCATGGCATCTTATTTAAACAACGTGCAGTTGTTAGTCGGGGCCGCTCCTAAGCCAGACCTGCGCTCCAGTTGTGAGAATATTTGTTTTGTTTCGCATCCATCGTTCTGACAACACTCACAGTTATTCACTCATTCACTTGCAGTCACGACTGACCAACATTATTGATTACTGATATTTAGATTTGTTGTTTTTGGTCATTTTTAATGTAATAAATTCTTAATTTTACTGTCATCTCCCCTAATGTCGCATCTTTGAGCCAGGTGTGACAAGTCATAAGAGCCCGTCCCCAGTATCCTTGACATCTAAAATTAAAAACGCTGTATTATTCATGCCAGGCCGGTAGTTGGTGATGTCACTTTGTAAAAAAAACTATGGATCTATGATTTAACACTTAATATGCACATGACATCACCATTTTCACAAATTCACATTTTTGGCATTGTTTTCAAATACTTTCACTTTGAAACCCGTTTTCAACAATTTGCATTTTCAGGCCCCCAAAACACTGTCGTCGTGTAAATGAATGGCCAAAATGCATAAGTTTTCCTTCTTTTTAGTATTATTTATATTCTATTATAGCATTTGTTAATATTCTGAATGACCTTTTTGCATATTTTAATTTATGTGCTTTTGTAATTTTTATTAGTTGTATTATTATTATTATTATTATTTTCAGTTAGTTGCTATGGCAAGATTTCCCATTTTCATTTACTGTAAGTTTTTCATCTAATATTCATATTTTATTTTAGTTCTGCTTTATTTCAGTTAATGAAAATGCATTTGAATATTTTTAGTTTTTATAAAAAATACCAACACTGCTAGTTAGCAGCTCTTTCAATCCATATCGACTATTTTATTTTATTTTATTTTTTTAAGTCTGATTGCTTAGAAATGTAATACTTCTTAACCAGTTGTATCTCTCTCTCTCTCTCTCTCTCTCTCTCCCCCTCTCTCTCTCTCTCTCTCTCTCGATCGATCGATCGATCGATCGATGCCTTCACCCAACTCTTAGACTCTAGAAATAGAAAATGTGCATAAAGAAATACAATATTAATAAAAAAAAGTCAATCATAAAGGAAAATTAGCAAAAAAAGCAACATACTCTTTTTATTTGCAGTATTTATGAAACTCTTAAAGGAACAGGTCCCCCCCCCCAAAAAAAATGAAAATTGCCATAATTTACTCACCCATGTGGTTCCTAATGTGTTTGACTCTTTCTTCATTTGAGGCATTTTGATAAGTTCATCTGTTTGTTTTTTTTGTTTGTTTTTTCATATAGTGTAAATAAATAATGACCAAGGTCTGTCAAGCTCCAAAAAGGAAGAAAAAAAATCAAGATGAGTCAATATTGTGTGCTATATTGCAAGCCAACAGCTTTCATTGTTTAGAAAAGAGTAGTTTGGACATACTACTACTACTACTACTAATAACATCTTTGGTATTCCACAAGCAAAAGTCAGATTCTGGTTTCTAAAGACAGAATGTTTATATATTGGGTGAATCCCTTTAAGACATCCCTTTAACTTTAACATTACCAAACAAAGGGAAATGTCTTTTTATGATTCATTCTTCGAGTCCTACAGGCAGATTAGGCCCTAAAGCTAGCGTCCTCTCACTATAACGATGAGCATTCGACAGGGATTGAAGATTAGCCTGAGCTACGTGATCTTTAGCTGCAGGGGGTGTGGGGGAAATTCTGGTCGAGTTTGCAGCACAATGCTTGCTTTAGGCTTGAGCCGGATGGCTGCAATGCATTTTAGCCAGGCTGTCTCCCCAAGTCAGACTGCCTGTGAAGTCCCAGTTGTCCCATTAAGCTGTCTGCTGCACACTCATTGTTTTTGAGCCTCTCTATGCAGACTAATCCCTGCCTTAAAGCTTTGGTTTCGGCAGGCCTGACAGTCGAGGGTGTGTGCCGGGGGAATGGAGGGTGTGGATGCATGCGCCTGGCTTCACTCGACTCGACTTTGAGTTTATGAGAGGCTGTCAGTGTCTATGGATGACAATGAGATTCTGTCAGGCTCCAGAGACTCTATTGGATGCTATAGGATTTTAGCTCTTCTCGCACTCGAAGAGAATTGTGTTTGTGATACCACCCGCTATGTGCGATGAGACTGAGAGACTGAGACCGATAGCTTGACGCCCACAAACCCAAACACGAACATAACAGTTCGTTCCCACTCTCAACAGATAATTGTCAAAAACATCAACTCAACACATAATGTTTCAGAATAACTGCAGTAGATTAGGGTGTTCTCAAATATTGTAAGCTTTCATTTTATTCATATCATTCTTATGTGTTTTTTATGGTTTCATTTTACTTCATTTAGATTCTATTCAAACAACATGGGTTTAATTCACATTTTCGTCTTTTGATGGAAATCAAGGATTCATTTTATTTTTAAATGTATGCATGTGTAGTGAGCACACTTTTTTCTTTTCTTTTTTTTTTTAATATTTTTTTTCTTTTTTTTTTTTTTTTTTGAGGGATCAGCAGTTGCAGTCCTGGTTCACTTAGTGCCTTAGGCGAGATACAACACCAATGGGGAAAAACAGCGCTTCTTAATGACTTTTAGTGGTTCTTTCTATATGTAACAAACATGTACTAAACAAACTTGCCACTGAACTTGACAGCCAGGGATCACCATGCATTTTAGTTGTATAGAAACCAGCAGATTTTTCTCAGGCAATTAAATTGATTGATTTGCCTTATTTATATTATATATATTTTTATGTATTGTCTTATTTTCTTCCTGCTCTGTGAATTTTATCTAACCCTAACCCTATCCATATATGCATGTACATTTTTATGTACATATAAAGTCTGTTTAAAAGTCTGATTTAAAATTCTAATTATTTTTGATAATTCATTTTGTATTAAGGGGAAAAGTCATTTAAGTGACGTGAGTGAAGGTAGGGAATTTAAGCAAAGTTTAATGGAAATTCAAAGCAAATAATCTGCAGCATGTACAACTCAATAGGACTGACTGTTTTGGAATAGAACGAGAAATTTCGGTCACAACGTTTTAGAAAAACTTAATTAGCACAGATACAAATATATACACATCCCTTCAATAGTTTGGGGTCAGTAAGAATTATTTATTTATTTTGCTTTTATTAAGTAAATCACATAAAACTGATCAAATAGTGACAGTAAAGATATTCATATTAGAAAAGATTTCTTTTTCAAATAATTGCTGTTCTTTTTAACTTTCTTTTCCTCAAACAATTTTCCTCAAATATATAATATATGAAGAGTTCAGATGCAAAAGCCTGTAAGTGCCATCTGAAATTTTCTTCTAGAATGATCATTTTTATAAAGCTTGTATATTTAAGTTCAGTAATTTCACTTAAATGATACTTAATAGGTAATTTGCATTGCCATTTCAGTGAAATTACTAAACTTATATATACGAGCTTGATAAAAATGATCATTCTAGAAGAAAATTTCAGATGGCACTTACAGGCTTTTGCATCTGAACTCTTCATATATATATATATATGAAGAGTTCAGATGCAAAAGCCTCTAAGTGCCATCTGAAATTTTCTTCTAGAATATATATATATATATATAAAAACATTTTTTTTTATATTTTATATATATATAAATACATATACAATTTTTTTTTTTTTTTTTTTTTTTTTCTGAAAAAGCATGATCCTGGGTCATTTTGAATGGGCTGAGCTTATACCTCTCTTTTTTTTTTTCCTCAGTCGGACAGGACGTATGACCTGAAAATTGGGCAGCCCACTGTATCTTACTTCTTGAAACAGGCCGCCGGCATTGAAAAAGGAGCCGGAAAGACTGGTAAGCGAACCCTATTACGAGCAGGGCAGCTGTGGCCATACATCCTTCCTTCCATCTCTCAGCAGTCTATTTGTATATCTTGCCACTGCCTTATGTTTCAGTAATAGACAGACTCCCCCCGCGGGGTGTTTTGGTTCAGATTGAATTTTTTGACTGATGATATATTGATGATGAGCAGCACTGGTAGGGAGCCGTGCAATTACTAAGGGGAACTGTGGTGAAGGTGGCATTTTAAAAAAGGAGAATTATGGATTTGCTTCATTTTCATACATTCCACTTCACCTCAATTATTCTTTCTTATGCGCCCGCTCTTTCCCTCCCCCTCTTTCTGTTACCTCTCGCCTTCACCCCATCTCCACTTCCGATTTGCTCAATCATGACCAACCACACCTCCTGCTGGTTTCTCTTTCTGTGCTGCTGTGTTTCATCACCTCTCTCTTTCACCTTGTCCCTTCACTTTCCCGTATCTATCAGGGCATGAGATCGCTGGAATGGTGACTGTGAGGGCCGTATATGAGATTGCACAGGTCAAATCTCAGGACGACAGCTTTAAGCTGCAGGACACCTCCATGCAGAACGTTGTCAAGAGCATCATCGGTTCCGCCAGATCCCTCGGCATCAAAATCGTCAATGAGTGAGAGTCCTTCAAACTTCATTCAACCACATTATTCACAACATACAACACCGGTTTGAATACACTAACTCATTCTTGCCATTTTCCACATTTTATAACAATAGTAATGTCTTCAAAGCTAGAGAATAGCAGAAGTGGACGTTATGTAATGACCAAAGACATTAAAACAAATATAAACTACTATTCAAATGTTTAGGGACAGTAATGTTTTGTTTAATTAATACTTTTATTCATCATTTATGCATTAAATTGATCAAAAGTGACAATTCAGCTTTCATCACAGGAATAAATTACATTTTAAAACAATAAAATACAAAATTTTTAATAATATTTTACAATATTACTGTCTTTACTGTATTTTGATCAAATAATTGCAGCCTTGTTAAGCATAAGAGACTTTCTGCAAATCTCACCAATACCCAGACTATTGAATGGTAGTGTATCTCTTAAAAAATCTAATTCAAATTTTAGTTTTATAAAGACATTTATATTTAGGCATAATTTATATACAAAGCAATGTTTTCTTCATGTCTGGTCTCTACTGTGAGGTTTAAACATCCGTCTTTTCCTTGTATAAATATTTCAGACATCCCACCACCTAGTAAAGACCTTAATAAGAGATGTGAATAAATAATGGCTGAATAAATCAAGTCTTACTTCACACTCTCGCCAATGACTTCAGTTCTTGTGCTCATTTATGCCATTTCTCACAGTTGAGAATTGAGCTTGATTTGCAGGCTTTTAAAAATGAATCATAAAATTCATGTTATGTATAATTAATGCTTTAATAACACTGAGAGATTGTACGGGATGCTGCTAGCTTAGTTATTGACACTATTCGTTTGAGAAGTGTTTGCTTGACACCTTCCAGAGCCTTTTCTATCCTGAGTCTCTGCGACGTCAAATGTCATTGCACCGTTGAAATCTGGCAACATTTTGACAGCCTGTTCTGTTAGCAGAGTCTGGTCTTTTTTAATAAATGAGCCATGACACCTAAGTGCAAATGCTCAGACCCACCATTATACTTGAAGGAAGAGCAACGCTCGATCGCTAGAAATGTTTGAAATTCTAATGTAATGTATCTGTTGATATGCCTCTAATCTCCGTCTTCTCTGTCATCCCTCTGTCAGCCTGTCACCGCTGGAGTACGGGGAGTTCCTCCGGGAGCGTGAGGAGAGACTGAAGGCAGAAGCGCAGGCAGCCGCTGCCGAGGCTGCGGTAGTAAAGAAGAAATGAAGAGCTGCTGTGTGCTAGTTATCATTACAAAACCCCCATTCACACAAATTCGTCCCACTATTCCGGATGTGTTTTTCGAATAAAATGCTGCTGTTTTACATCCAAATATATTGAAGTGTATTTTTTTTTTTTTCTCTCATTGTTGACTCTCCCACTAGCTCTTTTCTTTTCTCTGCCTCCTCCAACCTTTTTTTAGGCCTCTGAGACACTTTCACCTACTCTTTCTCTCGCATCCATCTCTTTTAGCCATCTCTGGGTAATAATTCAGGTTTTTTTTTAATAACTGCTATGTCTTTGACACCTGTGCTGAAGTAGATTGCCCTTTGGCAACACGGTGACAAAAAAAAAAACGACACAAAAATTTGGGTTGATATGCAAATGTCAAAGCAGGACACGTTTAATACTTATTTTAAGCAATTGTATGCACCCAAACTGGTAGAAAAGTTTGTCTCAGTGCCTTTGCTATAGTTTCTAATGTTTATCTTGCATAACTGATAATATTTTATCTGGGTTATGTAATCAGATTCCAAAAATTAATTACTTGTAATTAGATTATATTACATTTTAAAATACTCAGACTACTGTTACTTTTTTTACTTAATATTCACACAAAATGGCAGCAAACAGTTTATGATTAATTGATTCTCTCAACAGTAATATTGTGAAATAGTACAAATTAAAATAACTATTTTCTGTTTTAATGCAGTAAAGACAGTAATATTGTGAAATATTATAAAAATATTTTCTATTTGAATGTATATTAAAATGTAATTTATTCCTGTGAATTTTCAGCATCATTACTCCAGTCTTCAGCGTCACATGATCCTTCAGAAATCATTCCACAAAAATATTAAGCAGCACTACTGTTATTAACATTGATAATAAGAAAAAAAGCACTATATAAGAAAATTTGACTTTTGGGATAGAGCTTGGGAAAGAAACCTTGAAGTGCCAGACTGTGCAGGCAAACAGAAGATGTGTAATGGATGGTAATTTGTTCCATAATGGACTAGCCCGGCACTGACCCATTGAACAGTGAGAGACTCCACAAGCACCGCCAAATCACTTTCCTCAAAGTCAAGTGCATTCGTGATTGTTTTCCAAAACGTTTGTCTAAAGTGAGTGAAGGGCAGAGATTTTTTTTCCCCTTTGCGAATATCACAATAGACCATTTGGCTCTCTCTTTGATTTAAACGAGATTGCGGTGTCTGCGCTCTATCTAGGCTTCAGTGACAGAGTGTTCTCCATGTCGCTGACTGCAATTTCATAAGAACGGAAGCACAAGAGACAATAACATGAAGAGGATGTGATTTCATGTGGCATCATGGCCCCACCCACTTATAGAATGATGGTCCAAATATAGAATGATGGCTGTTATATTTGGTGGTTATAAAGGGCAAAAGGCATCAGAATCTATATCTTATGCATTAGATGAAGCTTGTCAAAGTGCAGAATCTCAAAAGAGCCCTGAAGGGATTTAGAGGCAAGAGTCTTTCTCAGACACGGTCTTGTGGTCATATGAGATCCGCAGTGCGTTTTCGCTTTACAAATGAGATTTGCTGTTACGTAATCCAACCCTTCTTCATTATTATACACCTGTGGTGAACCCCACACTTACACTACCTCATGAATATTGCAGAAAGTAGACCGAAGAACCCCACTTAGGAATCAAAAATTCAGTTTTTGCCCTCATCCTTTAGTTCACATTAATACAAAATGGCCTGGGGCATAAACTAAAAAACAGAGAAACTCTTGTGCATATTAACGGCCGTGTCCATGCAAAAGTGACAGTGAATGCCACAGCATGTACAAAAGTGAGAGTACATGCTGCTATAAAAAAATATTTGCCTTTTGAATCTGTATTCAGCAATTTTCATAGAAATACCAGACATCAGAAAAGCAACATCAGCTGATATGCCATTAGGGCTAAAAGATAATGTCTGCTCCACTTCAAAGAACTACTGAAGAGGGGGAGTGTTTCCAAATAGGCAGCAATTTGAAGATATGTATACACATCAGTGCAGTGGAGACTTCATAGAAAAAGCTTTTCAGGTTAGCTGAATGCTAAAATGAAACCTCAATTAATCTAAATCTATCTATCTATCTGTCTGTCTGTCTGTCTGTCAAGATTTTGTCAATATTTCAATCGATGTACATCACTCATAATACATTAATTTGTTCCAATACAACAACAAAAACCCAGAAGAAAATAAAAATGTTATTTTCTTTAATTAGTTAGTTTTAATTGGTAATTTGATTAAGTTTCCGATTAAGGTATCCGAATATGTTCTGATACCTATTTGTGTAGAGGAGAGCAGGCCACAACCTAACACATTTTTACTTTTGTCTACAAATATGTGGTCTTGTTTCATTATTAGTGTATATTTTTTTTGTTTATTTACCTTAAAAAAATTGAAGTGTAATTTGACTAATTCATGACCATATTTTAAAATGTTATCTAATAATTAAAAAATATGCAAACTAAAATATTCTGTCAATAAAATACAAATGAACGTTCAGCGATATCTTCCAACGTTTTTTTTTCTCCATAGAGTGTTGATATGACAGAACAGTCATGCTAGAAACTTTTAAATAAAGTGTTACCTCACCCCTTCTGTACCTATTGCATTTCTCTCAGCATTTTTCATTAGTCCCCTTTTGTAATCTCAGCATGAATATGAATCTTGGAAACGGTTTCCTTTCCTGAATTTCCACGTTGTTTCTAATTTCAGTTAGCCTACTCTTTGTTTCCACTGAGTTCTCACTGGAGAATAAATTATGCTTTCTGGTAATACTTTACAAAAAGATTCCTTTAATTAACGTTAGTCAGAGGTGGACAAAGTACACAACTTCCTTACTTTAGTGAAAGTTCAAAATACTACTTGTCAAATATTACTCCGTTACAAGTAAAAGTTGTAAAGAGTAAAAGTACAGAAGTACTCGTTTTTAAAAGTACTTAAGTATCAAAAGTAAAAAGTAAATGTCAATGCATTGTTTTATTATTGTTGCATTGTTTTGTATGTAATACTTACAGTACCTTATGCCTCTGAATCAATGCCTGCCTACCCACCCTCATATCAATATCAAATTTGTTTCTAGAACACAGTTCCAGTAGTGGGATTAAATGTGAGATTGAATAAATGCACTCAATAACGTCCACAATGGTTTCGGACACCCAAATGGCTGTTCCCTCCAATAGTGCCCTATTTAAAGTTTTTTGGCTTTTAGTATGAATATGTTAGCCTTACTGTTATCTATAAGCTAGTGTGCTCCAAAACAATGACAAAATTCGCATTTACAAGACCAAACCCAACGTTGAAAATGAAAATCAGGTTGATGTCAGAATTCAACGTCAGATTGACGTTAATTTCCAACGTTGGACAGACGTTGTATTTTGGTTGAAAATGAAAAACAGGTTGACGTCAGAAACCAACATCAGTCGGGTTCTTACGTCAACCCGACTTTCATTTCAACCAAAATCCAACGTCGGATGTTTACGTCAATCTGACGCTGGGTCCTGACATCAGTCAGAAGTCAGGTTCTGACTTCAATCCGACGTCGGGTTCTGACGTCAATCCGATGTCCGGTTCTGACGTCACACCGACTTTCAACCATTTTCCAACCAAAATGCAACCCCTGCAACTAAAATCATCCCCTGACTGACGTTACTACTTTCTACTCAAGGACCTTGACAGAAATGTAGTGGAGTAAAAAGTATGATATTTGTCTTTCAAATGTAGTGAAGTTAAAGTAAAAAGTTTCCAGAGAAAATAATACTCAAGTAAAGTACAGATACTCAAACAGTGTACGCAAGTAGGCCTACGCAAGTACTCAAGTAAATGTACTTTGTTACTGTCCTCCTCTGACGTTAGTTAATAAAAATACAGTTGTTCATTATTTGTTCATGTTAGCTCAGGTCCATTCAATTATTTATAGATATAACATTTTATTTTAATGATGTATTGATAAATGTTGAAATTAATATAAACTATTAATACATTTTTTATATGTATTTTTTCACTGTTAGTTAATGTGTATGCTATTAATAAATGGATCTTTATTGTAAAATGTTACATGCTTCTTCTGAACGCCAATTTTATTGAAAAGGCTATTTATTTATTTTTTTCTAAAATTGCGATTTAATCCACAAGGCTCTTTGAATGTCCACACGATGGCACTGCATGTTTAAAGACTGTTGCAGGTTGCTCACAGACTCGGGTGATCATCCTATGGTGAGTAACTCCCTACACTACATCCTCGACAGTTACTGTAAAGCCCGAGAAACCAGTCAGATCTGTGTCCCTTTGTGCATATAATTTATAATCACGCCATGCGTAACTAGATGCTTTTGTCTAAAGCCTGAGACAAATTTCTCAGACGCTTCTCTTCTGATCTTGGCTTCTGACTGATCGTCTTCGAGCCCCAGTGAGTGGCTTTACTTTGATGTGAACTAACCTTTGTCAGCTGCCTCTACCAACTTCAAAAGTCTCTTTCTGCATAACGAATGCAAAAATTAGTTTGCTTTAAAGAGACAAAATGGAGTGTCATGCTACATGATAAATGAAAATCATGCCACCCCGCGACGGGCGTGCTGTAATTCATGTTTTCATGTGACGTCGATGTCACAATCCAAATCCAAATATACATGTAAAAGTCACTCGCCAATACGTTTAGATGATCTAATTTTGAAAGAAACCAGGTAGAATACTAATCTGTCTGGTTTGTAAAACAAAAGAAAAATGCTGTCATCATTTACTCACCTCATGTTGTTTCAAACCTGTATAAGTTTCTTTGCTCTGTTGAACACAAAAGAAGATATTTTGAAGAATGTTGTAATTAAACAGGCACCCATTGACTTCCATAGTGGTGGGGGAAAACACTATGGTAGTCAATGGTGCCCTACAGCGGTTTGATTACCAGCAGTCTTCTAAATATCTTCAATTGTGTTCAACAGAAGAAAGAAACTCATACAGGTTTGGAACGACATGAGGTGAGTAAATGATTACAGAATTTTCATTTTTGGATGAACCCAAAGGTCTGTGTGAAGGTCCAAAGGTCTGTACCATGAGGTAGTTGAATGAGCTCAGTGTTACAGGATTAGTTTCAAGTTTCCAAAACCAATCAGACTTTGTTGGTCCCATGACATTGATAATTTAAAAATGATAATCAATGTGTAATAGATTAAGACTAATAATTACATTAATAATATCCAAATCACACAAAATAATTATTATGAATAGTCATCGCTAAAAGACAGACAATATTGTCTTTTAAAATCTCTTTTTGTGTATGTGTAGTAACTTTAATTTAGAGTAGAAACTGGGGGAGTGGCTTCGTTGTCTCTCTCTTTGTTCACACCAAGTCTAATTTCAGTTTGAGATCTCTTACCTAGAACATAACCTGCCCTGGAACAGGTTTGCCATGGAGTGCAAGTTATTATGGCGATGAAAAGCCAAGCCACTTTCATTGTGCCTAAAACACAAGGTTGGCACAAACTAAACTGAAACATACCTGGCTAGGCTTATCCACCTTAACCGGCTTCATGGGTGCTTCTTAATACTCATATTGATGTTTCCTTGTTTCCTCACTCCTACGTCCTTAAGCCAGTGACCCGGAAACCGATCGAACTCGACCATCTTGAAGGACATCTCAGTTCTCTAATTGCACCGTGAGGAGGCGAGGAATATGGAGAAATCTTCCTAAGGAGTCATGAGTGAGGATACACAGGTGTTTCCTTCCCTCGCATCCTATGGGGGTGGAGCTGAGACGCAAGGAAAGGAAGCAAGAGAATGAGAAGCACCCATGGTAAAAACCACAGGCTTCCACTTCCTAATGTGTGTGTATTTGTATGTTTCCACAAGGGGGAATCCGTTTTAATTTGTTTTATATTATATTTTATATCTTTCATAATGTATTATATGTATCCTTACTAATCTCTTAACAGCACTGATAACAATATATGTTCAGAGACTAAAAAAATGATTTTGTCTGTGTGATATATGTATAAACACTCAGACTCCTGAATGATTTCTATTCCATCATTTTTTTACAGGAGTGCTATAGACCCAGGGACCACCAACCCAGAAACCCCAGAATGAAGAAGTAATATTTTCTAGGTAACATATTATAATTTTTCTTAATAAAATTCCTTGCTGTTTCTCAGCTGGTGCAAGCTGGTAAACCATCTTGGACCAGCAACAAACTATGTACCAGTCATACAAGCTTAAGTTGGTCAAGCTCTATCCATCCATGCATCCAAACTGTAGTTTTCAATGATACATTTTTAGGATTACTACAGAGATGCATTTTATTTGACACCAGATGGTGTAAGAGAGCCAATCTGGGTTTCTGTGACACTGTTTTGTCTCAATAAGCTGCAATGGAGAAGCGATGAGAGGCTGGAACAAAATGTTCCCATGCTGACGCACAGCTTGGTTCTACTCTTTTATGGCAGATGGTTACTATACTTATGATGCTTGATTATTTCTAAGCTCCCCAAGGTGCATTGTGCCTAAAAATAGAAGGTAAGAGGGAGAGAAAGAAAAGAGTTAGAGGAGATTGCGCTTTACATAAAAGATCTAGAATTGGGAGGAGGCTTTGAATCACAGCTTTTGGTGACTTAACATCGGTTGCTTTAATTGGCTGACTGGCTCTTGTACGTTAAATTCATTAGCATAGCAACACAGCTCTCCTCTCTCTCACATCTCGCTCTCTCTCTCTCTCTCCTTTTTGGGAAGGATGCTGTGAGGAAAGGGAGGAGGGGACTAATATTGGTGCCCCTGAGCAGGAAAGCCCATATATGGAGTCTGATAATGCTGTCATGCGACGTCAAAATAGCAGGTACATTGAGTGTGGGCTGAGAGAAAAAGAGATAGAGAGAGGAGGGGGGGGCTACGTGCGTGTGGCATTCAGTACGTGAGTGCGTCAAAGCGGGAAGCTGACGGTCTGTGCGAGCGCCTCTGTGTCAAGTGCGTACGTCAGTCTGAGTCAGATAGCGCCTCATCGCGAGCGTGCGTCAGTGGTGTTGCTGAGCAGTCTGCACTCCAGGGAAAGAGTGAGGAGAATGCTCTTAAAACAAGGGATACGGGGATGATGGAGGAATGGGAGCGAGGAAAGGACAGTGGTTTGCAAAAGGGAAGGAAAGGAGGAACTAGAAACTGACACATGAGTACTTTTAAGTGCACTTTAATATAAATGCCTCTGTTTTGACAAACCAAATACACTTATCAGCGACACAAAAGAACACTGATCCACAATGTCCATTCTTCATAAATAGCATATGTCAAGTATGTTTTCATCTCATATGATACAAATGTCTCTGATATGTACAGACTGTTGTTTGTACAAATGTACAAATTATTACAATCTTTAACCATTCCGCATCATGCCTAGCTAGAGGCACGTGCACCAAGCACCCAGTAAATCAGCATACATACAATAAAATACTTTTTGTTTTTAAACGTAGCATGTAAATAGCTAGAACATAGGAATCAATCCTTTACTTGACCGTAGACAACTCTACGTTAGCATGTCGACACCATGGGCATAGAACCATTCTCAACCCGTGTCGATTAGTAACTGAATAGAAATAGAACTTCATCCCTATTTTCCTGCTCATTTTTTAAAACAAAACTTTGCTTCGTTTTTATAACCCCTCTCAAAAAAGAAGAATCAATCATTCACACAGTCATTGTCACCACTCCACACCGCAGACAGCAAAGTTACGATGTCACTGTGGTATTCACTAAATAAAGGTGCTGTTTCTTTTAGGTCTGCAACCTCTTGATGTGCCAGGCACATAAGAGCTTCTGCAGATTGCAAGCATTACAAATATTGATGCTGCAAAAGTCCAGTGCAATTCCTTCTAGCCATGCCCATCAGAGTAGCCGACCGAATGGATTCGTTACTCCTTCACTCAGTAGTAGCTAGAAATAAGTCCAGGAATGTCCGTGCATGCAAAGCCATGCACAATATTTTCTCCCTCTCCCTGGCGGCTTCCGCTGCAGATTTTGTCCACCGGCCAGTAGGAGAACAATGTGAAAACTTGACTTGTCTTGCACACAAAGTGGAATTTGTTCACATTTGTACATGTGAAATGATATGTTCAAGAATTGCATTCACAAACTCGAAGCCCAATGTAGTCTGAATTCTGTCATTTATATTATTAGTTACTGAGCTGAAAGATTAGACTGGAAAGTCAATCAGCTGTGGTAAGCATGCTGATATTATTACTTTTACAAACTGTTCACTTTTTGAAATGACCAAATATTGATCTATAATGTGAATACTTTCCACACATTGGACTTTGTGTATGTGTGATGCTGGATGACAAGCATTGAGCCATATAAGCTATCTGTTGTTTCTCAATGGAATCTGGAATCTTTTTTTTCATGTCCTCAAAGTTCACAACTGAGTTTTCACTACAAGTGAATACAAATGCAAGTCTGTAAGTTGGTTTACACTTACATAGTCAGAGCTGTAACTCTCACTCATATAAGCTCATGTTACATTATAGCAGAAAGACATAAATTGATCTCTTAGTCCTCTTAGGACTTGTTACACACTAGTATATTGCATTGCTACCAAAGGGTTGCACTATTATTAACATAAATGAATGGATAATTAGATGAACAATTGTGAACATGACTGTTTACTCTCATTGGATTTGAGAAAGTTCAAGTCTTTTTTGGCATTATATACATTATGTATATATTTATACAATTAATTAATATTCACTTTTCAGCAAAAGTAGCTCCATGAAATATGACAATATGCCATACTTAATGAAGTAAGTCACAGACTTATTTTAGAACGGAGGATCACTTCCACTCCCATCTGTAAGACAAAAAGAAGGAACAGAGGACATAATGTTATTAGCAATAATAATAATAATGTCAGTTTGGCAAAAGTGGCAACGCAGCAGAGTGATCAGCAAAAAGACCAACTCTCACCTTTGCGGAAGCACTGTTGCGGTGCATGACATTGGAGTTGATACAACTCAGGTTGTTGCCCCAGGCCGGGGGCGATCGAGGCACCTGCCCCAAATATGGGTTCCAGGGCGGCCAGCTCCTCGAGGAGGGACTGGGCGCAGGGCAGGCCGGGCGGCGCAGGGCTGACAGGCGACGAGACAGGCACCGAAGCGGGGGAGGCGGTCAGCTGCAGTGGTGGAGATGTCGGTATGCCCATGAATAGAGGCGATGATGCTACCTCTGTCTCCATCGCAACTTCGCCTGCCGCCTTCCCATCTGCCATGTTGTCTGCGTTGACTGGCGACATCATAGCCCCTCGCCCGGCCTCATTGTTACAGTGCGCCGATTGGACGCTACAGAAGTGACCGGCACTCACAGCAGAGATCCCGTCAAAGTGCAAGGGTGGGCACCAGCACTCAGGAGAGGAGGGGGGACTGGAGTGAGAGGAGTAAGAGTGAGTCGGTGAGAGGGGAGGGGAGGATGCGAGGTCCTGGAGAAGGGTCTCTAATATACTCTCTTCAAACAGAGACTCGTCATCAGAGAAGATGGGCAGGTCCAGGCCTTTCCAGGACTTGAGTGTGTAGAATTCACCCAACAGTGGGACTGTATCAAGTCCTGCAGAATTCAGAGACGGAGACTGAGAGCGTTCAGAAATGGTGGAAGGAACCAGCTTGGCCAGGAATGGATCTAAGTAGAAGCCCTCTGCTAGTGTGCTGATGTGGTGGGCTAAAAGCGAGATCTCCGTTCTTTCTTTTTCTCTCTCACGCAGTGAGGAGAAGAAGGACAGGCTGGGCTGTTTTCCAGGTGAGGCTTCAGGTGTGAGGAGACCGTCTGGTGGGTAAGTGAGTGGCCCATGTGGGACGTCAACATACAGTGGACCACGGACTTCTGGTAAAGTCATGACCGTGCAGTCGCCATCACCTGGACTGTCAGGAGTAGGAGGGAGTTTTTCATAGAGCGACCCACTGCAAGGCTCCACTGGGAAGAGGATATCTGTGGTTGGAGATGTTATAGTGAGTGGCAAAAGAGTCGAGAGTGTTGTCGTTGGAGGTGGTGTGCTGCCTTGTGGGTTTGATGGCTCAGATGGAGAAAGAGATGGAGCCGTCGTTGTTGTTGCTGTTGCAGTTGGAGCAAGAGGAGATGGTGAGGTGGCACCGGTAGGGTCGAAGCTGAAATGAGGCTCCCCGAAGGGAAAATTGCTTCCACCTAGTTGAGGTGTGTATGGGGGTGTGCACACAAACTCCTTGGTCTGTTGGGTCTCGGAGGTAGGTACAGGTGGAAGAGGAAGGGGCAAGGCTGGTAGAGGAGGATCTATCTGGAATGCCGGTGGCAGCAGAATATTCTGAGTGAGGAAGTCCAAGTCAGACACTGTTGCAACCGTGACTGGAATGGGAGATGATGCAGAAGATGGACTGGCCACAGGTTCACTTGGCTCATGCTGGAAGAAGCTCTCTTCTTCCATAGAGGAGAGACTGGAACGTGGGCCACTCTCCAGTTGTACAGGCTCCATTGAGGAGCTGCCACCTTGTTCCTCAGTAGATCCTGCACTGCAGGCGGCCGTGCTGAAGTCAAATGACTGCCCAGAGAGGCCACTACTTCCTGGCGTGAACACTTGGTCAGGGCTTGAGAGTGTTTCTGGACTCTGTAAGCTTAGGCTTTCTTGTTGGGAAGTGCTTGAACCCAGCACCAAGGAGAGCTGGGTCTGTTCAGAGCTCAGCTGCTGCCTGATTGACCAAGCCTCTGTCTCACTGTGGCAAAGAAAAAGAGTGATATTAGTGATATTCCTACTTCAACTTGGGTTATATACTTGACTTGATAGATGTAGGCTGAGCCTTACCTGATGATGTAATTGTTACTGACAATGGGGTTTTCCCCAGTTTCCAGCTGCAAGACCATATAAAGCCAGACCCATGAGTGATCTGTAGTCTCTACACGAACCACCATCTCAGCTCTGCCCTCTCCTCCCTCTCTCACTGTGTGGTGAAAAGAAAAGATGGGAGAGTCAAAACATATTCAACTCCTTGTGAGATTTAATGTCATGTCTTGGTGGGTAGTCAGAAATGCTTTTCCACTGTTGATGCGTATTGCTCTGTATTGCTCGCTGTGAGTGTCAAATGTTGATAGGGAACTGTGAGGCACGAGAGTGCTCATGCTAAGCCTAACCAAGCAAATGAAGCTGAGAATATTTTTTTGTTTATTCATTCAGGAGTGAGACTCACATAGGCTGCAGTGCTGAGCTGAGGCGTGTGAAAGATCCTGAGGATGCAGGAAGCTGTACCAAGATTGGGACCGCAGAATCTCCACATTTAGTCCCAAATAAACATTCACACTGAAAGTTGGAAAAAGATAAATGGTAAGGAAAATTTTATCTTTTAAAAACACATTATTATAACATTTATAATTTTATTTATAACAAATACTAGTCATTTAACCTCACCTGTCTTGTGCTTCCTGAAGTCTCATGTCACGGCTATGCTGAGAACGGAAACATGGCAGGAAGAAGTTGCTCTCTAGTGTTGGAGCTGAAGATTGTTCTCTGTCCGGGGCAATTCCCCCTTGGGAAGTGTGAGGCTCCAGAGGAGCACAGAAACATACCCACACTGGGTTGGAAGTCCAATAAGATCCTGGGGAAGACTCATCGGGAGTTTCTGACAGGCAGTGGGCTCGGATTAAAACAAGCTTATTGCCTGCACTCTGCCTACGCACTGATTTGGAGGTGTTGAATCTGCAGCGGAACAGACGATCTAAGGGGGAGAGGCACAAAATAATGAGTCCTTGCATATCTGACATGTATTATCTATATGTGTGTCAAATTTTAAAGATCTTACCTGTGTCAGGTGAAGTTGGAGGCACCAGGTTACTCCTCATAATAAAGTGGTCTGCAGTGTCTATTATGTCGTACACACTGTCCCCTTGAGCGACCAAATCTACCTAAATATTCAAAAGAGAATATACTGTAGGTGAATGTCCTTTTTAATTCATTTTGCTTATAAAAAGACTGACATAACATGAGATGAAAGGGAGAGGAAGGCTATAAAGATTTAATGAGAATAACTGTTATGTCTGCTTTACTCACCATTGAGTGTCCGAGGTGCTCTGAGACGCTGTCTGACAGGTACAGTAACTTTCCTTCACCAGTCAATAGCATGAGAAAGCCTGGCATAACTTGAACCAACTCATTCAGTTCATGAAATGAGAGGAATCCCGTGGTTGCTTCAGCACTGCTAGCTGTATCTGAAAGAAGTAATTTCAGGTCTGAATAAACTATCAAACTTCATCCATATATAAAACGTCTAGTACGAAAGAAAAGTTAGTTAGCACTATTTTCAGAACCATGGACAGCGTTTATGTTTCAGTACCATGGAGAGAAATTGCGTTCTAAAGCGATGTTTTCACTACGTTCTTTTGTATCTTTAAAGATATTTCTTAATTCATATTACCAAACAGATAAGCAGCGCAGATATTTTTACAAAAAAAAAAAAAAAAAAAAATGTAAGATGCACCTGTTGCATCTACTCGCGGCAATAAAAGAGTAATACACAGCAATGTCTCAACACAAACTCAAATCTAAAAAGCTTCTTCTAATTTCATGCTTTTATTCTAATTTCATTACAGTCTTTTATTCGACTATATTTGCAAAACAAACGATATTTACCTTGGCTGAAGAAGACAGACTTTCTCGTGTACATGCAAGCCAGCGACATGATGTGAAGATAGGACAGCCGAGACTTGTCCGCATCGGAGATAGGCAACAAGTCCTTCAGGTTCCTAATCTCCGCGTTTATTTGGTCCCTTCGGGCTTTAGAAGCTCCTTTAGTGGACCGATACATTGTGGTTACTAACGGAAGAGGACTGTTTCTGAGGTTCGCTGAAAGTGTTGACTATGGTGCAAGTTGAGGAAAGTGTGATGCTCTTTCCCAAAAGAGTTCAGGCGTGTTCACAGGTGTGTCATCTCAGCACATGTCCAGAGTACGGCTGCTCTTCTCCTTTCACCTGCCTCTCCCGGGTTTCCCCCTGCGGATCCGCCACAGCGCCTGGCTCAGGTTGCGGACCGGAGGATGGATGGAGTCAGTCGGCTGCTGCTGAAGCCGTATCTCGCCCAGATATCAGGAGTCCGTAAATCTGGTAGAGTTACATTGCAAGCCAGTAACTTATATAGGCTGGGACTCCACCAGTGTAGGGGGGCTCCCAACGCGCCAACACCGACGTAAAAAAAGAGCGCGAGGGGAGGGGGGAATGGAGTAAAAAGGGGGGAGGGGAGGGGGATTTATAGGTCTCATATCAGTGTAAGCAATGCTGAAACTCACTCATCTCACCCCTCCCAACCCTTGCGCTCTGACTCTGCTCCGACGTCAGCATCCCCTCTCTCCATTGATGACGTTGGCTTGAAATCGGGAGCTCCGGCGACGCAAAAAGCCCGATTTGGACAAAACCGAGCAATGGGCGGGGACAGAGAGTGAAACGTAGACGGAGTCACCGCACTCCAGTGTAAAGACGTGTGTAGAGAAAGGGAGGGGGGGCTGTTTCTGAGCTGCATACGAACGAGACCACTCTACCCGAATTCTCTTGCTGATTGCCTCCAACTGACCGAATTCAGATATGATTCAGAAACTGATTCCTATATTGTATTACAATGTCTTGCACTGCATGTTCATGGATGCAAAAAGGGTTTACATGGAAGCACGGATGCAATCCCTGACATTTTTGCTGTTAACTCATGTCTCACTGCGTTATTTGCATCATTTTCCACATTTTACAAGCTCCGTGACCACAGAATGAACCCTTAAACAGATTTCCATTAAAAAAAAAAGGCAGATTATAGTAGCTCTGGCAGCATGCGGGACACTGCAGTACTTGTGATGGCTTTAAATTCAGCAGTGCATTTGCCCCAGTGAACCAGACGGTGTAAACGAGAACACTGAAATATCTGCTTTATTGTTACATAAATGCTTTCTCTCTGTCCTTATAAGGGAAACATGGGGCAATCATAGACAAGGACAGCAGCTGTATTGAGTTATGTCTTATGAGTTTGTGTGCGTAAGGCGACATTGTGGGGAAGAGCCAATGGCTCACTCAGAATCTATCAGCGCAATATGTAGTCACAGACTCAGTAATATGGGACACAAAATTGGTTGCTTCATTATGAACTTGAGATGCTCCCGAACGAGCGCAGTCTGAGTGAAACGAATTAAATGGACATCAGGTTTATCCATCACAACTGACTAAATAGATTCTGTGATTCTTATTTCTCAGAAAATGGTAACTGTAAGGGAAGCCTACAGTTTGTTTAAATGTATAAACTCAGTTGTTTTGTGCACTGTCTCTATTCCCATATTTGTCTGCTTCGAATTAGGCTAAAGTACAGGCTATCTCATTGTTGTAATCAAATTTACTTGTTAAATAACCCGCTTTGTTTTAAACATTTGAACATTGGAAGCAAATAGAAATGCATAAAACAGATGAACGACTTTTAATCGCTCTCACAGTTGTCATGTGGTCTATATATAGGCTACACTCTCATATTTTCTGTAATCCAATATCCATTATGATCACAAATCATATTATAAACCACATTTGAAATTTCACTTTCAAGTTCTCCTGCACCTCAGTGTGGTGGTCATGTATGATTTCACCTCTGTAGCTCTTTTTAATTGGTTGCACACTCTGTATTGCACCACTCCACTAATTAACTTCAAATACCTGTCAAAAAATGGCTCGTTTAAGTCGCAAGCTCGACTGACGCCTATTTGCATCCTCTTTGGACAGTTTGTTCCATCCGTAATGTGGACAAGAAGAGTGTCATAGACAAAAGTCTCGTGCGCTCGCTGCGGTCCTACCATTCGAGTCGATTCGTTTTCAGAAGAGGAAGCGAGGTAGCCTGTTCACTGAAGGTGAGCTATTTTTAGCATCATGCAGAAACTCCAGCGCTTTTAGGAAAGTTACAGTGTTATCCATGTGGCTTGGCGAGGTTCAACGATGCAATATCATACGTTACATTTTCATTCATGATAAATAACCAATCCCAATCATTAAAAAATATACATCTGGATAGGAATATCTATTCATTTATCAATACAAAGCTATTTTAGAAGTATTACTCTTGTAACAGTCAGGCACGCGCACATCACTGAAACCTGTTGCGCGCGTGAGATGACCGTTTCGCTTTTCTAAAATTAGCTTTTGGATAGTGCCTGACAAACGCACTCAAAGAGATTCACCGTCCTCGGCGACACATTTAGTCTTTTTAATAATACATTTGTGGATATTTGTGAATGAGTAATTGAGGTTCGAAGAAGATTTATGCGAGAATCTATCATTTCTGTTTTTGTTGGTTTCGGCTAGAATTCTCCCAACCCAAATTCCATCTTAAACGCATCTTAAACAGAGCAGGATGGGAGATCGGCTAACCGGTTTACGTTGGTTTAAGAAATTATTTTCAGCATAAGAGAAGTTTTCAATAAGCTCGGATCACATTTAATACAGAAATTGCATGCAGCATGAAAAACAATCACTTGTGCAAATGCGTTTATAGTGGGATTAGCAGGAGGATATAGCAAAAGAATCCAGAGAGTGTTGCTACAGGACTCTTAATTTCCCTTTAGGATCTCATTGTCCAAATGAATGTCTTGTTTGGTAGGCCCTAGTTGACTAAGTTTTGATTTAGTTCCTAAAGCATCTTGTACTTGCTAAGACTAATTAAGATGCTCTCAAAATCAGTGGCAGAATCATGCATTAGCTAATGCTGAAGATAGATCAACCCGATCCCTAATGATCCACCCTTCAGTGCACCATCCGTGATTAAACCCTGGCAGTGGTCACCCTTTAACAAATTTCACCTCTTAAAATAGTTGGCAGGTTTTTCTGTTCAGCCAGCCCACAGAGTGATTCAGAAACACTGAAGCGTGCCAGGCTTTCTGTGTGGCTTCCTCAAGGTATAGATTGTATGAATAGCCTCTGCTCTTTGGCATCTTCAAAAGAGGGACAGTACAATATGGAACACCAGTGTTCAGCCTTCATCACCCATTTATGTTCAACTGAATGCAGTCCAAGAGCACCACTGAGAGCAAATTCTTATAAGGAAGACCTATTGTGAGGATAAAGTTTAATAATCCTTCGGCTTTCTTTACGGACCTTAATAAGAAGAACTGCTCAAAAGAATACCAAAATAATGCATTTCCTTCCTAATTCAGAATCATTCACACAAAATCTAGGAAAGCTATGTTAAAGGTGAGGATAAAACGCATATTAGGCCTTTTCAAAGTGTTCAATTTTTTGTACTTGTTATGTTGCAATCTGGGTTTTGAAGGCAGAAGGTAAACGTTCAGTGTTTGACTGCCGGATGTGAGTAAATGGATAATGGCCAGCATGATACATATCCCACTGTTAGCAGTATATCCCAGGGAACAGGAAGAAGTCATTATGCCTGTGCCCAGAGTACATGACTGAGTTGACTGTGCCTACTTGAAGCCTCCTATGATTTTACACACAGTGGACAAAAATAACAATGAATTATTCTAGTCTCTTCAAGTATGAATGGTTACTTTTTAATTCATTTCAAGACATTTCAAGATAAAAAGATAATGCGATTTATTGCAAATTTATATTACCCATCTTGTCATGCATTAAAATACAAATGCATTATGTTTGGACCCAGCTGAGGTAATTCTAAAGTCATCTGTGCAAGTTTAATCCTGCTTTTCCGTCAAAGACTTTTGTGAGTGCAATCAAACTGCGCTAAAGAACAGAGTTGAGGGGGAAAAATGCTTTAATGAGAAACAAAATGTCATTGGCCTCTTGTGCAGTTGAAGTACGTTGTTCCTCTATCTCAAGATTCTTTCTCTCCGCACTGCTGTTTATTTTTACACAGAGAGAATCAAGGTCTTCACTCTGCCTCTTGAAAGAAAGGAGCTAACCTGTCGCCTAGCAACACCTCCCACTCCTGCTGAAGCCAGAGTAAGAGAAGAGAGGAAGAGGAAGGATTGAAACAGTCTATGAAACTGAGGAGAGAGATAGAGGTAAAGAGTAAGGTGTGGGGTTGACTTTAAAGGCGAGAGAGTCCAGCACATCATGTGCCGGTATGTTTCCGTTGTCTATCCTACTGAGAGGCCAGTGAAGTTGCACCTGTCGTGGTATTTAAATAATCTAGATTTAAGTATAATAAATTATCTAATGCATTGTTCAGCCGTGGTTCAGCGCTGGTTGATTCATATAAACTACTGTGAGTGAGCAGATGTAACACTCAGACACCCACACACTCCCTCCCTCCCTCCCTTCCCCATCTCTGTCAGAGATACTTCCCCAGCCTGCAGCCGGGTGAGTTTTTTTTTTTTTTTTGTGTGCAGTGTATTTTTAGACCCAGGGCTCAGAACAGTGGGAAAATGACTTCTGCTGAAGTATTTCTATCTCTCTTGTTTTTTTCAGTGTCTGTGAATGGTGACTGTACTAATTCATGACTCTTTTGTACATTTTCATTGACAAACGTCAGTACATTCTTTCGTTTTTGCATATCTTTCCCTTTAAATCACTTTCTCCATTTTTTTTTAAAGAATCATTTCCACCAGTCTATAAATAGTCTAGAAAAAGCGTTCTTTAATTCCATACGGTCTATTTTCTCCCTCTTACTGTTTAAGCTCACTACTCAGTTCTAGCGCTACATGCCAGCACATTTTGCTCTCACCCTCCTTTTTTCGCTCCCTCTCTCTCTCTCTCTCTCTCTCTCTCTCTCTCTCTCTCTCTCCCTCTCTCCCTTCATAAGTTGTTGCTGATGCAAGGTTGCCATGGCGACGTGATGTAGATGTGACATCAAAACAGACCTCAAGCAGCAGATTTTTTTCCCTTTTCAGTCTGTCGCTCGCTCTCTGTTCTCCCATCTCATTTCATATTACGCCAAAGGCATTGCATTACAAAACACCTCCATGAGCTTCTGATCTAAACCTCACAAAAGTAAGAAAGATGCAATTCCTTTTAAAATAATGCAGCTCTTAGTGACCATAAGAGATCATTTTTCTTCGCCATTCAGGTCTGCCTTTGATAGTAGCAAGAAAATGATCAGTGATTCAGCGTGTGCTTCTTCTTTCTCCTTGCCCATCTCTGTGCATTTCAAATCTGACTGTAATGTTCTCAATGTGTAGTGCAGCTGTCTTTAAAACAATATTTGTAGTACCCAGGGTTGCTCTTCATCCCTCTCATAGAAGTGTGTTTGAAACATGTTGAAAATCTAGGATTTAAAAATCCTAAAAGAAATGACTAAAATGCATAAGAATATATTTTAATATATTGTTAAATAAGAATAATATCTTGTGGACTATTTCTAGGAATCTCGATGTACGTGTTAATTTGTCAGTTCAACTAATCATTCAAATTGTTATATGCTGATTAAAATACAACTTAGAGAATATATATTAAATTAGAAAAATGCAAATGCAAGGTCGACAAATCAATGGAAAAACGAGAGAACATGAAGTTTGATAAAGCATTGCATAACTATTAGAAGAGAAGAGAGTGGGCAGAGATGGTTAGAAAGAGGAAGAGAATGAGGCGCAAGCAGGGAGGGAGGGAGAAAGTAAGGTACTTCAGTGCCTTTTTTTAGCTCCAGGCTAAAGTTACGATTATTGCTTTTATCCATCCTCAATTTCCCCTCGACTCCCTCTCTTTGCAAGCAAATATGTATTTCCCCCTAGGAACCGCTATTTTCTCCATGATTAGTGATCATTTCAGCAGCGTGAACGCTTCCGCACAGTTGGCAGTAGAGAAGCAGAATGACCTGTGTCATTCACCATTGCTGGATTTGAACAATGGAAAGTTTTTTTTTGGCTCACTGAATCATTGGTATGAATTTATGAATGGGGAGTCCATTACCTGACAGTTTCTCAACTCGCGCTCTGAATCACTTGTGCCGAACGAACACCAAATCTGCTTATAAGCGTCATATGATAAGGAATCATATTTTCCTTCATCTTCTGAAATAAGAGGTTAGTGCGTCTGTATGGAATGCACAGAAACTTTCAGAACCCAAAATTTCCTCCCTAGCAAAAACAAAGACAATCTATTGAAAGTAAGCCGCAATGGATTGTTCCAAACTCCTTTAATGAAAAAGATTTGGTGAAGGTTTACTTTGAAAAATTTTCACTTAGAAATTGCTTGTAAGTTTCCCAAATAATTACATGAACTGGCAAGTAACTCACTGAATTAAATGTGAAATTTGGATGTTGAAAGACTGAAATACAAATTCTGTAAAGAAACTCTAGAAGGTGCAGGAGGAAATGTCCTTAAAGGGATAGTTCACCCAAAAATGAAAATTCTGTCAGTAATTACTCACCCTCATGTTGTTCCAACCCCGTAAGACCTTCGTTCATCTTCGGAACACAAATTAAGATATTTTTGATTAAATCTGAGAGTTGTCTCACTCCTCCATAGGCTTCTAAGGGACTGAAACTTGCTGGCCCAGAAAATGTATTAAAGACATCGTTAATATAGTCCAAGTGACTCCAGTGGCTCAATCTTAAGTTTATAAAGCGACGAGAATACTTTTTGTGCGCAAAACCAAACAAAAATAACGACTTTATTTAATTTCCTTCCCTCTGGGCCTCTGGAGACAACTCTCAGATTTAATCAAAATTATCTTAATTTGTGTTCCGAAGATGAACGAATGTCTTACGGGGTTGGAACAACATGAGGGTGAGTAATTACTGACAGAATTTTCATTTTTGGGTGAACTATCCCTTTAACTCAGTCTGCTTGCAATTACACCATTATCTATAGGACACAGCTGATTGGTTCCTTCTGTATCAGTAGTCAATCAGCTCGCTGATCAACATTTGAGGAAACCCTCCACCTTCCCTAGCTCCACCTGTATATGGCTACGTTTACACGTGGCCGACTATTTTCATAAATGGACATTTCACCCTCTCCGTTTTCAAAAATAACATCGTGCACACCTGTCAGTTTTCAGAAAAGTGTTCGTTTACACGAACCCGTGTATATATGCCGTCAAGAGCATGCCAAACCTGTAGGTGGCAGTGTAACGAGAAGCTCAAGCCCACGTTAGCCAATCAGAATCCTGAAAATAACAACAGCAACGAATCACTTCCTCTTTCTCTTTTGAACAAGGTCGCACTTTTGTCGCACACTGTGACGTCGGCTGCCTAAAACGTGCAAACGAAGTTTTCCAAAATCTCCACTCTGGCCGAAGTTTTTAGAAAGAATCGTTTTCAGAGGCGAATTCTCCATTTGCGTGTAAACGAAGGGCACAAACGAAGGGAAATGTCTCAGTTTTTCAATATAACCATGTACGTGTAAAGGTACTTTGAGGGTTGAGGGTACTTCCCCAGTGACAGGATGATGTCTAATGTTTGGATTTTTTTTTTTACGGGGTTTGATGAAGAGCATAACCATGAAAAGAGTTGTACATTATATTTGCCTTAATGCTTCATGAACAGAATTAAGTCATCTGGAGGATCAGTGGAATGTGAGTGTGATTTGCATTTTTGCAATATGGTGTTAAATCTGCCTGATGCGTTATTTAGTTTTGCCACAGAAGCTGTTTTTTAACACCCTATGTTAACACTCAGCATTCAGACTCTCACCCGCAGGCTCATTCATGGTGACAGTCTCTCACACATTACTCATTCACTCATCATGAGGATAGAGTCGCTTTTCTGTCTCTCTCTCCATCTCTGACAGAGATTAGCAGTGTTAGTCTGAAAAGACGTTGTTCCCCTCTCTTGACATTCAATTTGAAGCAATAGGCCTCAAATCAAAATAGGCTATATGTGCATCCTTAGGCCATAAGTGCATGAAATACATTAAGCAATAAAGGGTTTTGCTCATTATGAGAGTGCAGTGATGATTCTGGATGCTTAGCGTTTCATATGTTTTTACTGATTTAAAAACGTATGCTCCCTTCTTTGAAGGAATTGTCTCTTTATTGCCGTCCCCTCTGCTCGCACGCCCACGCGCCCATAGCAACACGTTGTCGTATCATAGTAACCACATTTGCGCAGGGAGAAAAAAATTAGGGTGGGTTGTAGAGGTATCTTTCACTGACCACAATGAGCATGAAGCTTGATGATGGCTCCTTGTATTCAAGGGTGAGATTATGAAAGCATACAGTATAAAGAAATGTAGCACACTAAACCACATATTCGCTATAACTTCTTATATGAAATGACCTGTCAATCCAGATTCTGGTTCCCAGGTTGTGAGCCATATAATGTAATTAGCCATCCTCGTTAGGCTCATCTGAATAGCCAATCAGTGGCAGATGAGGTAGACGACTCTTGTTATCAAAGTCACTCCAGCTCAGACGAGGCCCTAATCAAGGCGTGTTGGTAATATTCAGAGGTCAGTTTAATTCCCTTAAACAAATGGCCCAATTATCAGTGACCAACATGTGTCCCTTTTTACTCTCCATCTGTGAAAGAGCCCCCTGTCTGCTCTTCTGTGGAGATCCTTCTTTAATCAGGACGCAGTGGACTGAAGCTAATGTCACTTGCTAATAGAGCTACTGTGTAAACCCCAATCACCCAACTGTCCATCGAGGGTCGCAAAACATCACAGTTGACACCTTTGATTATAAAGGCTATTTCTAATCTTATATTAGCTTTATTAGACAACTCTGCTGGGAAATCCAGTTCAATCTGTATTGATGTGCCTTAGGACATAGGAACATAGGTGAGTCGGCCATATAGATAGATAGATAGATAGATAGATAGATAGATAGATAGATAGATAGATAGATAGATAGATAGATAGATAGATAGATAGATAGATAGATAGATAGATAGATAGATAGATAGATCATTTGAGCGTGTTCCTCCTGAACTTTGTTAATAAAACATCATATAATCCAAAGGCCATTTTGTACAATGTAATTGTTCCATAAAAAAGTTAAAGGTTCTTTATGGAACATTGATGTCAATAAAGAACCTTTATTTTCAAGGGTGTAGTTCAGGCAAAAATGAAAATTCCGTCATCAAAACCTGTATGAAACGAAATTATATTCTGAATATGCCTGATGTGTTTTTGTCCATACAATGAAAGTCAATGAGGTCCAGTGTTCGTGTTTGGGCAAAAAATCTTATTTTATGTTCCACAGAAAATAAAATCCAGCTATAATATAAACCACTTAGAGCTAGTTTAAACTGGATTGTTATCCGGGAGGTTGGCATGTTTATTTTGTTTATATTTAGGACTAAAAGTAAAAGTCCTGTTTGCTTTGCCCACTGCTTCCCCACACACGCTTAGCGAATATAGATATCATGAATACTGATCTGTTGTTTGTAATGCCATTAATGCAGTGGATGTCACGAACGGTGAGGGCTTGTTTTGTAATGGCTTAATGTGTTTGAAAAAGCTGGTGGGGGGCAATAGTGTTTCCTCTTTTCATTCAAAAATAACCATGGATGTCCAGGTAAATATAGTAGTTCTTTCTCAATGACTGACAGCAGCAGAGTTTGTGGGGAATTTCCTGAGGGGTCCTGTGTCTCAATTAATGTGCGCACTCAAGCGTGAAGGAAAAACGCTCTCGTTCCTGGCTATAAAAATGTATTCGTTCCTGGCTGTGCAAGAAATAATCTGATCAGCAGTTTTTTGTTTTTTGGAATTGCCAAAAAAATTTTTGCCACAGTTTCACTATGGTGAGGACAAAAGGAGAGATTGCAGACAGAGCATTAAGAATCACCTTCACAGCGAGAAAGTGATGAATTAATACAGTAGTACTGCCTGTTTTAAGTCGAATAACAAACACATTTGGCCTTCGTTCATAGCCAGCAGTCGGTTCAAAAGAATTAAGTTCACATGGTTCAAGATGATCAGAAATATGTGTTATGTGTTGTGTGTTTTGTTTTGTGTTGTGTTATGTTTTATATATATATATATATAGAGAGAGAGAGAGAGAGAGAGATGTTTTATGTTATGTTTATATTATAACAGAACATATAACATTTAACAACATATACTATATAACATCACATTACATATAACATAACATAAAATAGGGCTGTCAAACGATTAATCGCGATTAATCGCATCCAAAATAAAAGTTTGTGTTTACATAATATATGTGTGTGTATGGAGTATAATTATTTTCTATATATAAATACACACACATGCATATATATATATATATGAGAAAATGTGTTATTTATTTGTAAAATATTTATATATAATATAAATTATATATAATATAAATATATATACACAGTATATACATGCAAATATTTCTTAAATATATACATGCATGTGTGCGTATTTATATATAGAAAATAATTATACACCGTACACACACATGTATTATGTAAAAACAAACTTTTATTTTGGATGCGATTAATCGTTTGACAGCCCTACATATAACACAACATAACAATTTATAACATATGTTGTTAAATGTTATGTTATATGAAGTTATGTTATGCTATGTTATGTGTTATATGTTATACATTATGTTATTTTGAAAAGCCTGGTTGAATGGCAAACACATTTGGCCTTCGTTCATCGCCAGCAGTTGGTTCAGAAGAGAGCGGAAAAGAACCACATGATTCAAGATGGATAATCAGAAATATTTTAATTTATGTTCTATAATGTTTTATGTTATATGACGTTATATGTCATGTTATATGTTACGTTGTTTTGAAAAGCCTGTTTTTGATTGAATTACAACCACATTTGGCCTTCGTTCATAGCCAGCAGTCGTTTCAAAAGAATCAAAGTTTACATGATTCAATATAAAAAGAGCACTTGAACAAGAGAACAGTTCAATCCCAGGACATCTGGTCCATTCCCATTCCACCCACTCACCTGTTCCTGACCCATAAATGAGGTCACATTTGGCATGAACTGTGGTGTGTTCCTCCACTCCATAGGACACCATGACACATGAGTCTGTATAAGTAACATTTTCACACACCCATGCAAACACACACACACACACACCTTTTCTGAAGGACACCTCCACATGCGGAGGCATATTGGCAGAGCTCATCAGCCCTCCTCGCTCTCTGTGCCTGCTGGGTGGGTACAGCACATCTCGCTCCTGCGTTTGTCTCACAGTTGGGTTTACCGTTTGTCTGCCATCCAACAGGAAACGGCACGAGAATGCCATGTTCTCACCCACGTATATCCCCATCACCCACTTCCTAAAGAACACGTCTCTATATTGTGATCTCTGCTGTGAGGTAATGATCGAAGCAACCTGCTGGTGCCATCTGTGTCCATCTACGTTTCCGAATTAATGTGCCCGTTGTATTACTCACCTAGATTCTCAGGTGTGCATGTTTGTGTGTGTGTGACCGACTACATGCGTGTACGAGATGCCACTCATTCACAGTTGAACAGTCTAGCTCGGGAACATGTAGCCAGTCAGTTTACAGGAAGGAGGTAAAGAATCTGGTTCACTGGACAATTAGGTTACAAAACCAGCTGCAAGATTCCATCACTTCAAGTTATGTCTATTTTGGGCCTGAGACTCTGTGTGCTGCACTGCCCCCAAGTGGCAGACTAGAGTTAGTTTTCAGACCTGCGATTATGTAAGACTTTGCAGGGAATGAGTCATCACTGGTTTGTATCAGAGAGAGTAGAACTCTGTGTGTGTTTGTGGGCACAGATAACTGGAGACAGGACAGTAGTGGGATGGGCGAGCAGCGCCGGGGACGATGAAACGCAAAAGTGGGTATTTTCCCATTGCTTTTTTCGGCTGTGATTGATCAGTGCAAGTGGTCACTCCTGAGAAGCTGCTAAAGAACAAACGTAAGCAGTGATGCTGTTGATGGCTGGTGGAAGGTTCTAGAACTACATTCTTGTTACTGCAAATAGTCTGAATGTATCTTGGATGCTGGAATGATCTTGATTTTGCTGTCCAGATCAGTCTATAATTGTGTAATGCAGCATAAATCGAACATTATGCATATTTTAAGTTTTTTTTTTTTAAATAAAGGCATAATCCAAAGAAGAAAAATCTGTAGTATATTATTGTCATAATAATGTAATGGCCCTCTAGAGGATAAGCGTATTAGACAATAGATAATATAATATAACACTATATATTTGTCTACTTTTGAAATAAACTGGCAATGTCAGTCAAAATAAGACCATTTTAAATGCAGATATACTATAATATACAATATATAGGCAAATAATATTACTAATTATTATCATTATTATTATTACTATATAATAGCATAATATTAACATAATACAATATAGTGTATCCTAAGACTCTAGTCTAGAGGATGAGCAGTTTGGAGAATGGATGGAAGTTCTTGTTCATATTAGGTTGTGCAGAATTTGTTTATTTAATTACAATATGTAAAATACAATATATAATTATTATTATTATAAATAATACCAATAGTCTACATTTAAAATAAAAGGGAAATTTCAGTCAAACGAGGACTATTTTAATTCTGTATTATATTATATTATTTATATTATTATACATATTAGTACTTAACATTTATTCCAAAAAGTATGCATTTTAGCATGTACATTTTTTTTTTTTTGCTATTTAAATATTAAATATTTTGCACAACCTAACACGAACAAGAACACCTCCTACACAAAATCATGTAAGTCTTGTGACATCATTACCCCATTAGCCTCAAATACAGTAACTCCATTTATGATTCAAGCCATTCAGAGAAGTTCTCTGCTATTCTGAGAAAGGGCCCTCTTGCTGCTAGTGTTGGATCCGGATCAGATCCAGAAAGTTCTATTAACCTGGATCTGTGACTCAGTGGAAACAACATAGTATTGAGTTTTGGACTTTGACTTAATAAATAATAAATCGCCATTGTTTTCCACCTTAAACGTTTTCCCTATATAGTTTAGGTAAAATGCTGTAGATTATACTGAATATATATATAATTCTCTCACCTCTAAATCAGATCTCTTTCTCTGTCAGGCTTGTGCTAATACGGCTACAGAGAGGCGGACAGCTCCTCAATGGGGTTCAGTCTATCCCATGGTTAGATGACTCAAGAGATAGGAAGGGTGGGTGGAAGGGTTAAGCAGGGCACGTGAGCATTTTCCATTTGGCGGAAGAAGATGCATAGCAGAGAAATGCCAAGAAAACATCCCAGCGGGAATGCTAACATATGTGGGTCTGGAGCCAGATTTTTATGGTCTCATCAAATTTATTACAGTAATAAATCCAGGATCGAAAATACAACAATGGCACCGTGGTATAAAAAAAAAAACAGCACAAGGAAATGTGAGCATTATTGATGGTGGTGGGGTAGAGGTTTGGAATGACTGAGTGGTTACTGAATAACAATAATGAATAACAACAATACTGAACTCAAGAGATGGATTATACATAGTGGAACATTAATAGAGGCTTTTGACACTAAGAACATACAGAGATACTTTTTACAGCCTTGGTTTTGTTATTGCTACATCTATTTGAATAGGAGGGATTAATCATTATTGCTGACTTCTGAACTGGAAGAGCAAACCATAGGAAAGAAAGGAACAGAGCTGCACCCCTCATCCTGAGAAACAGGCATTTAGAAATGACAAAAGACAGTTTACATAGGTTGTACAGCAGGTTTGGGATCATAGTGCAGCTGGTAACTTCGCCATTTTCCATAAGACACAATATAGTGAGTTGTTATCTTGTAGACATGTTGTCCTTAAAATATAATGCCAGCCTTTTTTATTATTTACGATGTAGAAGTTGAATAGGTTGGTACATGACTTCTGTACAATCTTGGAAATGATGTCTTTCATTTGGCAGACATATCCAGCTCATAAGCCCTCCTTGTTGGATGAATCAATCAGTGCTTCCACTCTTCCACCCCGTTTACCTTTCTAGGCATCTCTGCATCTCTTTCAGTTAAAAAGCATAAGGCCCAACATAGATGGTTAAGCGCAGGGCAGAACTGGTGTGGTAGCTCATGAGTGGGTTGACAGAAACCATCTCCAAATCCAGCACATACTCTCTGGGGCCGTTCACGGCGCGGGCGAGAACAAGCATGGCACTGATGTTGTTGATTTGCTGAGGAAAGACACATGACAGGCACAAGATCATTTCAAAACTTGGCAGTGTGAGATGTGTATTAGTCGTGATGACACTAATCTTCTTGATTTCATGGATAAAACACTGTGACTTTTAAAATGTATATATACACTGCTGTTTTTTTTTTCTTTCTTTTATTTATTCAGCAAGGATGCACAAAAGTCACAGTAAAGACATTTATAATGTTACAAAAGATTTCTATTTTAAAAATAACTTGATAATATTTCTTTTGAAATAATCCTAAAAAAAATGTCTCACAGTTCCCACAAGTGCTTTCAACACTGATAATAATACATGTTTCTTGAGCAGCAAATCATCATATTAGAATGATTTCTGAAGGATCATGTGATGCTGAATTACATTTTAAAATACATCAAAATAGAAAAGTTACTTTAAATTGTAATAATATTTCACAATATTACAGGTTTTGCTGTATTTTGTATTAAATAAATGCAGCCTTGGTGAGCATAAGAGACTTCTAAAACATTTTTTTTTTTTGTAGCTCCAAGGTCCCAAAACCTAAGAATGATACTGTGCATCCAAGAATATATTTTGCCAATGGGGTAAGAAATTAAATTTGATTCAAGATATAAATCTAGCTTGTTTTGAGGGTGTTTATATCATTGTACTGGAAAACAAGCCAAATGAATTGCAAAAACCAATAATATTATACAGCACACCACCAAAATAAGGTTTCAGAATCTGCAGTAATTAAAATCTGAACATACCCTGATGTAAAAATCTCCATTGTCATCTCCAGAACGGATGCGGAAGGTGTTATAGGCTCCAGGGTAGACGCTGGTGGCCTGGATCTGAAAGATATCTGAGGGGACGGAGCGCTCGGATGTGATGCTCATGTAGCGATGCACAATGGAGTAGGGCATGTCTCGACAGCTGGGCTTTGTGACAGGACACATACAGCGACTGCAATGAAGAGAGACAATTATATCAGTTAGGAAAGATTGACTGTAAAAGGTTTCAGCACTAAACAAAAGTGAATTGAATAGATATGAACTGATCTGCACTAAAATGAATCAACAAAATTGTACAGGATTGGACTGATTTAGACTGAATATATACTAAATAGTATTGTTTTTACTCACTAGGTCAGGTTTTGGCATGACTAATGACTGTGTTAGCCACAACTGTACCAAATTATAAAAGAATGTGTACCATATGTCCAGCAAATTGGCTTAAAATTTTGGATGCCATCCATCGAACCAGATATTTCTTCAGAAATGCCTGACCACCTGTTTTTCATTAAAAGCTTGTGGAACTTTGCAGATTATTTTGAGACCTTTTCAGAGGCACAAACTCAAGAACTGGCCTGAGATATGGAAAAATAAACTGGGTGATTTGAGAAACCATGTTAGGTATGTCTCAAATAGGCAGTAATGAAAAACAATGGACAATTAATGAAGAGGACAATCTCTCCGAAGTTCCAATGCGTGAACTGAACGGCCTGCAAGTGCTTGTGGTAATACCAAATTGTTAACTTACTTTTCGGACACTTGCACATAGGGTTCCTGACAGCTTTTGGTGTCAACACATTTGTGACCTCCATGAATGTTCACACAAGTCTGTCCATCAGAGCACTGATGAGCTCCTGTCTCACATTCGTTTATGTCTAGATTGAAAGAAAAAGTGGGGAAAAGAATGTTTCTTTTCTCCTATGAGTGAATTGGGAAGCAAAGCGTTTAACGAGAGCGATAAATTGAGGCGAACCTTGGCAGAGGCGTGTGCCCAAGAGCTGATAGCCATCAGGACAGACACAGGAGAACTTGCCGTGCTCATTAACACACTGATACTGGCACAGGTAACTGGAGTAGCTGCACTCGTCTATGTCTGTAGACAGAGAAGGAATTTGATCAGTTGCTCTAGTTGTAAGTAGCATAAATATTTTTCACAAATATGTGTATTTATTTTGGTTTATGTTTGCTCCCAGCTTACCATTGCAGGCAAAGCCATCCGGCCCCAGCTCATAACCCTGCTCACATCGACACAGGAACGTCCCGTACGTGTTATAACACCTCTGACTGCAGGGGGCCCCCATGCCACACTCATCAACATCTGAGTGCAACAGAATGACAAAGCAGACGGGATCATATGTGAAAACAGTCACTCAAAAAGGCACTTGCAGTCACTCAAAAAGGCAATCAGATAATTAAGAAAAGAAATACATTCTGAGGTGGACTGACCATTTTTGTCTAATAATTTTAAGTGGCTAAGCAAATCAAATCTCAGTTCATAATTGTTTGTTTTAGGGAAATGTTCTGTTTAATTTTGAAGCACCCAATGAGATTTTATTAAGTCAAAATTGACCCTATTTACTGATGCTTAATGCACACAGTAACACGTCTTGCGTTGGTAATGGGGGAATAGCTCGCCAACGTGAGTTGCAGCAGAAGAAAGTATAGTAGAAACTTAAGAGGAGGTTGGCATTTCACCGTTTGTATTTTATTCACTACTTCAATAGGAACACTCCTACAAGATGTCTTCTATAAGCATTCAGCTGTCAAGTGTTACTTAAACAAAAGTAGTTCATAAGCAACACAAATAAAATGTATCATTCGATTCCCGCACACATGTGAGGCTCGAGGCACATGCTATTAGCAAACTGTACATTCCCATCACCCGGGAGGAGAAAAAAAGGTGAAAGGCTTTGTTCCACATCCTATTCTCCTCGTTACAACATTATTCTACAGAAATGTAGACGCAAATGTAGGGCATTTTATTCTACAGACAAAAAATATTAATAATAATATCACCATAATTATTTGAAATTAAAAGACTTAAAGGGATAGTTCACTCAAAAATGAAAATTATGTCATCACTTACTCAACCTCGTGTTGTTCTAAACCTGTGCTGAACACAAAAGAAGATATTTTGAAGAATGTCGGTAACCAAACAGTTGATGGACCCCATTGACTTCCATAGTGGGAAAAAAAATATACTATGGAAGTCAATGAGGTCCATCAACTGTCTGGTTACTGACATTCTTCAAAATATCTTCTTTTGTGTTCAACAGAACAGAGAAACCCATAGAGGTTTAGAACAACACGAGGTTGAGTAAGTGATGACACAATTTTCATTTTTGAGTGAACTATCCCTTTAATCAACATGATAAAAGTTTAATAGAAAAAAATATAAAATTAATAATAAAAATAAAAAAACTTTCATTTTCTACTGAAGTTACTTTGGCCTCTCAGGCTACTTGGATACTATAAAATAGCAAAATGGCTATTTTGACATTGTTTTAGCAAACTGGCATGACTCAATTCTGGGCCAATCAATTGGATAAAATAAAGTCACGTTCTGCTTTTTTTTTTTTTTTTTCTGCTTGTTTCATTTGGAAATGCATCCAATAAAGTGCTGCAAACAGCTGTTCACACTGACTTTAATGACTCAATTATTCGTTTTCCTCCATGCACAGAGTGCTCTTTTACTGGTTTATATTTTGGCTTTTACTTAAAGAAAATGAGGTGTAGGATGCAGTTGTGTAAGCACGTGGGTTTGGATTCTGAGTGCTTGTGTGTGTGTGTGTGTGTGTGTGTGTGTGTGTGTGTGTGTGTGTGTGTGTGTGTGTGTGTGTGTGTGTGTGTGTGTGTGTGTGTGTGTGTGTGTGTGTGTGTGTGTGTGGGGTGGGTTGGCCTATGACTCAGGGTATGGCAAAACGGGGCGTGGGAGTAAGCGTGTGGGTTGGCTTACCAATACAGGAGCGATTGTTGCCAGCCAGCTGGAAACCAGGCTCACACTGGCAGGAGAATGAGCCAGGGACATTAACACAGCGATGTTGGCAATAGCGGTACCGGCACTCGTCAATGTCTGAAAAGTATGAAAACATTAAATTAGATTACAAATTAAAAAAATGATATTCCTCATTGGTATGATTGGACAGACAATGACAGATTACCTCTCCATTTTATGTGAGTTAAGGCACACTTCACTCAAACAGTGGTATCCACTCTTAACCATGAGAACAACTTAGTAAATTGAACTGATTATATTAATATGTGTGGATACAAGATTCCTAAGGTTCCAAAGTATTTTAAAGTTAATATTTATAGATATTTTTAAATATTAAATATCAAGATAATAATATATACCAAATTAAGATCATATATCTCTTAATTTGTCAAGCTAGTAATAACATTTGAGGTACTGGAACCTCATATAAATTTTTTTGTATGGCTTCAGAAGACTTGCAATGTACACAAGCCATATGTAATACTCTTTAAAAAAATGTGTATGGTGATTTGTGTAATTTCTGAAGCGTTTTTGAAACAAAGAAACCCTTCTGGTAAAAGTACACCTTAGCATACTTTTCAAAACAGAACTTATTGTGCAAATAATACACTTTAAAAGAATATGCTTGTGTACAGTCGAATGTATGTCTGAAATATACTTAAATGTATTTTTTATTGAAACGTGTATGTAATGCATTTACATATGATTATAATTACACATTTAGAATTATGAAGTTACAATCTAGTACATTTAAAGTATAATAACTATCATTAGTAACAACTATAGGCGTTATTAGAAAATGTATCAAGTACTTCATGTGTGCTTTAATACGTTAGTCGACACACCAAAATAAGTGTAATTAAAAAATAATTATTAAGTTTTGAAGTACTCTACAAGTCCACATTCAGGACAATGAAGCAAACTTATTTTTCACAATGTGAAGGCTTAGAACGGCATGAGTATGAATAAATAAAGACAGATCTTTGTGATTTGCTTTTTTTGGAGACGTGAACTCTGTTGTTGTATTGCTACAGAATTAGATGGGCGTTTAATTTCTCACCGATGCATTCTGTGCCCACTTTGCGATACCCATCTGGACACTGGCAGGAGAAGGAGCCTTCTGTATTGAAACACTGCTGACTGGGCTGGCAGTCGTGACTGTCCCGTTCACACTCATCCACATCTGTTTTTGTGAGACAATAATGAAAATTTATTGTGGACACATCTCTGGTTCAGTTTTTATCTTTTCTTTGTCTTCTCAGTTTATGGCATTGGAGCTAGCATAACTCTGGAATGTAGTTATTGCAGCATTTATTGGTTTACTGCTCATGGGAAGTGAAAACTACATTGCGGTCTTGAGTAACGTTATCTGTATTTGCTTCCTCTTGACGATAGACGACAGCTGGGATGCCTCAGTCTTAGTAAATTCTTCGGCCCCCTGCAGACCAGCCACCTGCCAAGACTTCAGCATGACTCGCATAGTTGTCAGGGCGCAAAAACTAGCTGACCACTTCCCCTGACCACCTGTTTCTGCCTGAGTCATTCAAGCGCTAACAGTCAAAACTAAAACATTGCATGCAATAACCCCCACCACAACCATCCCATTCACATAACTGATTTTGACCTGGACACACATGACTCTCTACAAAGGCATGCTATTGATTACAAGAGCTGATTCCTGCACACTCACCTGACATCTGTTCTGAAAACACACACTCGTTTTCACACACTTACCCACGCAGCTGTCTCCCTGGGGCTCAAAACCTGAAGGGCACAGGTTGAATGACTCGCTGGCCATGTTCTCTAGGCTGGGATGGACCTGGTTGGGCGGATCAGGGGCGGGGATGACCGAGGCAGAGCGAGGCAGGCACAGGTACCCGCCATAGTGGTTGAAGCACTTCATCTCTCCCTTACAGGCCTCTGGGATTGTCTCACATTCATTTATATCTGCAGACAGGATAAGCAGGATATACAGTCTGTTTGAATGCCATGACCATGGGTCACAAAACTGTTAAGAAGACGTAAACTACTATTGGAACAGTCATTTTTCAGAATGTCAAATTATATTAATTTAAAGATATAATAATATACACTACAGTTCAAAAGTCTCTTATAATCATCAGGTTTTTGCATTTATTTGATACTGTAAAAACAGTAATATTGTGAAATATAATTGCAATTTAAAATGTTTTCTATTTTTAAAAAACTTAATATGGCTTAATAATATTTGATGAATAGAAAGTTAAAAAGAAATATTTTGTACCATTATAAATGTCTTTACTGTCACATGTGATTCATTTAATATGTTCTTACTGAATAAAAGTAATAATTTATTTAAATATATATATATATTTCTGACCCCAAACTTTTGAACGGAAGAGTATATTTTATATAAATACACATTATATGTGTAATAACTAAGTAGGCTTATATATGACGTATATTACATATATCTATCATATCCAAAACTCTTAATCTGTGTGATTTAACTAAATGTTGTCTGTGTTTGATGATTTTCCAGGGTGTTGCAAATGAATGTTTTTATTATTATTATTTTTATTATTAAAGTTAAGTGAACTTCTACAAATATCCGTAATCAGCATTGAGCACAGCATGAAATTGAAAATGTTTTACCTTTGCAGTGCTGAGTCTGTGGATCCCAGTGATATCCATCTGTACATTCCTATAGAAAAACACATGATTTAGTTCATTAAACGTTATATAGGTGATCTATAAATCGAATAGTTATACAGTAGCTACAGTAACCTATGTGTAATATAAGATATGAAGATGATATTAAATGATGTAACATAGGTTATGATATGAAGATTTATTTAGAGAGAGAAAAAGGAGGGAGAGAGACAGGGGAAGGTTTCGTTCCTCCTTACCGTGTAGGTGTCAGTTTCTGTGGGTGGCTGTGAAATAGCGCGACGGAGAAACACAGAGATGCACATACAAAAGACCAAAACACACCCGGGCCGCATCCTCACACACACCTTCAACAGGCTCTGATGAGCAGACACAAAAACACCTTCCAAGAGTGTTGAGAACAGACAGACGTGCACGCGCGCGCGCGCTGGTACAGTGATGATGCAGCGATAAAGTTCACTGAGGAACCTGTGGATGAGAAACAAACAGCTTCAGAAAACTTCAGAAACAAACTTTCAGGTTTGAACACATTTAAGTTATACCGCTGTATTAATCATAACTAAAAGTCAGAACGGATGTCTGTGATTTATTTCGGCTTTATTTAGTATATCAGACTTTAATGTAATATAAGGACCTCTCATTTATCCAAGTGGTGCTGCTCACTCACTCAATGCACACGACCGCTGAAATTGCTTGATAACCAGACTCCCTCTAGTGGTTGTATTAAAAATGCAACAATTTTGGTAGCATTGTGATGGAAAATCAAATAGTCTAGACTTGATCCTAGTCTGTTTCGCTGTGGACAATGTGAGGTAGACAGAAAGATTAAGACCGAGGCTCTTTACCTGTGCACAAAAGTAATGTTGTAATACTGTGGTACAATGATTGTATTAGATGATTTATACCATGGCACTGAATGTTGATCATGTTAATGTTATTTACACAGTACTCCAAGGTACTTCACAGAGTACCAATAGCAATGGTACATGTGCTAAACATAAAAATTAGACCTATTTAAATACTAAATGTTTAGTTTATTAAAACTAATAGCCTACTACTAAATAATTCAATATTCTTAATTATTATGAAATGATACATTTGTGTGCACTGTATTAGCATGTAGGCTAATGGTAATCTAGATTAATAAATGCTTCAAAAGCATTGTTTATTGTTAATTCATGACACCTAATGCATTAATAATGTAACCCCTTATTGTAAAATGTTCTTCATTCACACAACACAAGAAAAATCTAAATATTAACTGTAATTCTTTGAGGGGAGTGAAAAGTTGTTCAGTTTACACTGAGCAAAATATCACACAGACATTAAATGCAGCACTATTTTCCTGGCGTTGTTTTCTGTAAATGCACGCATATTTACATTGTTTGCAGGTGCTGTATGGAAACACAAAAGCTGCTCCAGCATGACACAGAGCCCAACAGTAGCTCTTTGAGTTGTTGTGTGTTGTTGTTGTTTTTTCAGAGAATCTAAAAGTATTTGTCATTTTGACTCAGTGTGACAAACCGCAAACCACTGGATGACGTGCAAATCTGCACGTTCTAGCTCAGCTGCATCAGCCTCCAGATAGAATTGTTGTGCTTTTCCTCCCAAACCACAAGAAATGATTCAAGCGATTTACAGGAGTCACCGTACAAGAAACACTTGCGACTTCACACGCAAACACACTGAAATCCAAACACTCTCACAAATCCCTCATCTGTGAATTACCCACTCCTATACTGACCTATACGTGCTATTATAGTTAAGTGGCATCCTGCTAAAATCTGGAATCAGGCTGTCTCTGTGGTGTTGCATCGGACTGGGAAAAACCTGAAATCAACCATCATAAACAAACTTGAGGCCAGCGAGAGCACGGTTCAGTCGCTTGGCCGGAGTGTGGGCAATGTGGAGGCGTGGGTAACATCGTCTGCCATGTTGTCTGAGTGGCACTTGACCTTCTGGAATGCCAGCGGAGAGGATGTGGGCACCACTCTGAATAACGGTCAGCCAGACACTCGCTGTTTTTCCCACAGTATCACATTCCCGGGAACCCCCCAAGGTTCACTGGTAAGGTCAAGTGATTACCCAGAATGCCCTTTTATAAGTCCCAGTCTCTGTTCTACTGTTTTTAGATTTATTTAATAATTTTCTTTGGCAGATAAGTCAGTATGGCTACAAATTAAACGTGGGGCATTCCAGATGCACCGTGTGCTTTTAGATGGGAAGCAGCGCGTCTATTTGCTTAACATTTGCTGGCTGGTAGTGCCGTGACTTTTGTAAAGTCTGCAGTGATTATACGACCGCCAATAACACAAGTAATAAAGAACGGACTTCATGAGCAGACCACTGCAGAGACCACACACATGTAATGACAAACGCTCTCCTCCTACCTCTCTCTCAACCTTATAAACTAGTCCAGTGTCATGTCTACGGTTAGCTCGGTGTGCTCAGCTGGACATTAAACTCCAAATCTGACATGGTGGCCAAAGCACTCATGTAGGGTCCCCAATTTGAAACCTTGCTGGTTGGTGCACTTATAATTTTATGAATACTACCTCCTTACCTCCCACCTGTGCAAACCTAAGTGGGTTTTTTTTATGTCAGGACCCCTATTGGCCCCAACAACACACAGACTGTCAACAAAGACATCATAGAGACACATGTATTAGTTGTTTCTTAGCTAATTTTCTTTAGGGTCAGTTCTCACAGGTGTCATTCTGGTCTTCTATCAGAGGAACCATAGATACCAATAGTTTGTTTATTGCTACAGTGTTACTGTATACAAAGACCAAAGATTGTCTTAGGTTTTACGACAACTTGAAACCAGCCAAGTACACTACTGTTGTTTTTCAAAAGTTTGTTATGCTCACCAAGGCTGCATTTATTTGAAGAACAAAATACAGTGAAAACAGTAATATTGTGAAATATTATTACAATTTAAAATAACTGTTTCAAAAAATTTAATAAAAAAATGTAATGTATTCCTGTGATGACAAATCATCACACCCATCTTCAGTGTCACATGATCCTTCAGAAATCATTCTAATATGCTGATATGCTGAAGAAACCAATGTTCAAAACAGGTGAGCTGCTTAATATTATTTTTTGTTTACTTAGTAAGATTAATTAATTTTAGACTTTTGTAACATTATAAATGTTATTACTGTCACTTTTGTTCAATTTAATGCATCCTTGTTGAATACAAGTATTAATTTCTTAAAAAAAAAATTTTAAAAAAAAAATCTTACTGACCCCAAACTTTCGAATGATAGTGTGTACATTATACAACTTCTAGACTCTTTCTGGCCATCATCAGTGATGCTCACTACTTTCATGTTGCTTACTTAAGCAGTTCTGCCCTGAGATGACAAATTAATATTTCCAAAAATAGAGAACTAATGTGGCTATAGCAGAGGCCCCCAGTCTGGCATATCCCGGCTCTCTGTCACACTCTCTGCTTTTAAATGAACGCTCAAGTCAGCATCCAGCCATATAAAATAAAACATCTAACATAAGTAATTAGCAGAACACATAAACAAAAAGTATGTAACAGCAGTGGCCTATATAAGTACAGTAAAGCAGTGTTCCCTGTTCTGATGTCACATAGGCATTTTATTGAGCCTTCGTTCTTATAATAACACCTGTGCTTCCAGAGAAGTTTAGAACGCTTTCAGATAAACACAAGTGTTACCACAAATTCCCCAACCTTTGTGTGTCCTCAGAAACCTTTGAGAGTCTGTGCGTAATAGTCCCATTCTGCTGTGTCTTTCACATCAAACCAGCTCGTACAAACAGACGGGAGTTAGTATGAATCAGCTTTTTGTCTTTAAAAATAGAAACATTATCTAAACAACGTCCCCCATTTTACGTTCACAGAGCTCGAGTAACAACATACAGTCAATGGCATTAGTCTGGTTGTGAAACAGTGCTTGGAAAAGAGATTGGAAAGTTTTGCAACACTTCGGACATGTAGAGATGTGTAAAACCATCATGATGGTTGAGTAATAAATGCTGAGGAAAATACAACACTATGTATGAGCATGGAAAGTTGGAAGATACGAGATGATACAATATGGTAGGAGATGAGGAATCTGCTGAATAATGTGATTGATTGTTCGTTCTATAGAGCGCAGTGTGGTGTCTGTAGTCGTGGAGAGTGAGCGTGACGTGTGCAGCCCTTCAAACAGCCTGGAGCAACCCGGCTAGTTGAAATTTTCCTTAGTCTGCCCTTAATCGCTTTCTCCCTGTGCCCCACTGTCTGTGGCATAACTTCAATTCAGCCTGACATTTCTGCTTTCAGATGAGCAGATCCACAATGCCCAAAGACTCCATGCAAACAACAGCTATTGGAGTACAGTACAAGATGACATAATATTACAGTGCAATTTTAGATTTTCTCTCGTAAACACGCTATACTCACAGGCCGGGCTTTCTTTCTTTCTTCCTGCTGTGTTCTTGAATTCAGTGGTTTATCTTCTTTTGTTCCGGTGGATCCCTCTCTTGCTTGTCTCTGTGCAGTGGTGGCACGTCTTCTCTTCTATCCTCACTCCTCAGCCTGATAGAGTGAGTGTGGAGACGGACAGCTGGACTGTGAATGTATGCAAGGGAGGGAAAGACGGAAGAGAGGAGAGAGGGACGGCCCATTCCGACCCCCATACAGCCCCCCTGCACGGCCATCCTCCGCCCCCTGTGCCCCCCTCGTCTGACCCCCCAGGATGAAAATTCCTGGTCTGCGGCCCAAATTCCAAAATTCCAAATGTGTCCAGCTCAACGACAGAAAAAACAGCATACAGATTCACACACACATGCAGCCAACCCCCCTCCATACACACATATGAACCAGACCCCGCGCACACACACACACAAACACGAAGGCAAAGACCCCACCTGGTTTCATTTAAACTCGCCCCCCACAGCCTACAACTTTCTTTCTCTCTTTTCCCCTCCACCTCAAGTCACCCTTCATCTCTCCCATCTTTTTCGGTCTCTCGCTCTCTCTATTCCTTTCATTCGGCTGGATATTTATAGCTTGGGAGAAGCTAGTGGAATGTAGACAAAAATTGGAGAGCAAACTAGAAAGAGAGAGAGACAGAGGAGGCAAGGGTAGAGTGAAAGAAGGGAGGATAGGACACACGTCCTACTTGGAAAAGCTGGTTCGTTTTTTTGCAGTCTAAATATTGAAACTGGAGGTGCTCGCAGGCTGATATTACTAGAAATGAGAGGCAATGGAAAGACTTTTACTTTTACTTCACAAACTCAAACAACATAGCATGATTTAAAAAATTTGAGATTGTGGCTTGAAGACCAGATCTAATGCACTCTTTAACATAATTTCTCTTCTGGGAAAACCAACAAAAATATTGATGACTCATCCTGCACTACACAAATTTTTGTCTAATCAAAAGCTCACTAAAAAAAAAAGCAACAAATTCCAAAGAAATCTAAGTTATTTGTAACTACATAAACAGAATTCTGACAAATGTATTCAAGCACGCTTGCCTGAACTTAGAATTGTAATATCTTTGAAATATTGCTGCTGCTGTTAAATGATTATTAATTTGCTATTTGACGACTTACTTTTTTTTTTTTTTTTTGTCCTTATGAACTGTGTTGTGATGTTAAGAGCTCCTCTTTTTATTCAATGTCACCGTTCTTTAGGTTTATGTGTCAAGTGTTGAGGTCTTTGTATATAGTATACAACCTTTTAAAACTTAGATATCTTTGGTTTATAAGGTGAATACCTAAACCTGTAGTTGCCTTCACAAATGTATTGGCAGAATGAGGCATTTTAATAAACAAATTCCCAAATTTGGGCAAAACAAAGAATCACTAAGAAAACTTGAAAACAAAAAAATATATAAATACATTGGTGCCTATTCTCAACAGTTCTTTGTTTACAGTCTAGAATGAGAATGTCCTGCCCACTAATACTAATAATTTCGATAATAATTATTATTGCTGGATTCAGAAAAGCATACTTAATTTGGCAGAAATAGTAAGAATAGTATGTTAGTAGATATACAATATATTTGTATTTATACAAGCATGTAGACATTGACCAAACTCCGTTGTCAAGTCACGAAATCAGTTGATGTTGGACGCATTGCATTCAAGCTTTATCAAATTATACAAAGAAATAAACATTGTTTTGCTCTGCAAATGACAAAATGGCAAACAAATCTGTTTGCCATTACTCTTGTACCAAAAAAACCCTCTAGAGTAATGTGGTAGGGCTGACAGCTGTCATTACACACCATTATTGCAAAAACACACATGTAAACTGTGCCACCAAGACCTGACAAATTGTGGCCCCCTACTGCTTTCCCACCACCCAATGGGCCCACACACAGACCTCACACCCATCAGTGCGCCATGCGCCCACTTATTCTGGTCAAGCCAGAGGGGTCAGGAGTTTAAGGACCATAAGGGCTCAAGCCACAACATCCTTTGGACTGTTTGCATGTTAATTATCATTAGGACCCCCAAATTATGTCAGTCAAATCAAGTATGTTCAGGGCATAATTTTGTTCCATCCATCATTACCAAATACACCATTTTTTTTCAGAGAGTTTGCTAAAAGGGAAACCCACAATGCAGAGTTAATGAAAACACAATGCAGACAGTGTCTGTGGAAATCATGCTGTGTTTATTTACAAGTCATACAGTTCTGGAGGCCAAGGGGTGAAAGAATGAAACAGGGATAGAGGGAGAGGGAGGTGAAGACATGGACAGATGGTAGGGGGGGTTGGGTATATTTGAGAAAAGATTAAAGAAAGATGATGATAGACAGGAGATATTAAACACCAGGCCACAAATTCATCAGATGCTAAACTGAGTTATCATGAAGAGAGAGAATGTGTAAATGAAGATTCTTTACTCGTGGTACATTTTAAGGATGCAACTTTTGATAACTCCCATGTACCTGGTCCAGACAGAATGATGCCTGAGGAAAAAACCGGAGAGAGATTTAAAAATGTGTCATAACATACACTTTTTATCTATTTGGTCTTATAAGAGCTTGTTTTTGTGATGTTCGCTTTGACCAATCAAAAGTTTGAGGTCAGTATGATTTTTTTTTTTTTAAGAAATCAAAACTTTTTTGGGGAAAGGATGCATTACAATTATCAAAAGACTTTTACACTGTTACAAGAAAAAAAAAACGGTTTCAAATATATGCTCTTGTTTTGAAATTTCTATTCATCAAAGTATCCTAAATAATCACAGTTTCTATAAAAAATTAGGCAGCACAACTGTTTTCAACAATAAATATAATAATAAATGTTTTATTATTAAGCAAATCATCATATTAGACTGATTTCTAAAGGATCGTGTGTCACTGAAGACTAGAGTAATGATGCTGAAAATTCAGCTTTGCTATCACAGTTATATAAGAAACATAAGAAAACAGATATTTTAAATTGTAATAATATTTCATAATATTACTGTTTTACTGTATTTTTGATCAAATAACTGCAGCCTTGGTGAGCATGAAAAAACATTTTCCCACATATTTTCCAAGTGATTTGAGGTGTTGTGATTTGGTTTGAATAAACATAAAAACACATTCCACAGTGGTTAAACCACATAAATGACTGGACAGGAAACAAAGGTGACTACAGATAAAGCAATGTGCATACATACAGTGACTCCCACTGGTTGCAAAGAGAATTTCCCCTGAACTAAGACCTCCATATAAAGCAATTGTCCAGAAAAATACCAAAAGAAAATATACAACAGCCATAGTGACACTTACTTGAAGGTGTCAAGGATATGTGCCGAGTTAGTATAATGAGTAAGGTAGAGGTTCACATCTACTGATGTCCATTTGTCTGATCGGCAAGGTTCAATAAACTGTGAAGAGAAAAAAGAATAAATGCTTTGTGAAAAATTTGAGTGCTTCAGACATGATAGATGCTATTATTAAACTTAAAAAAGTACCTTTTCAACAAGGTCAATGAAGAAATCGCGGACATCTTTTGCGTTGATTAATTTGGCAGCGATATTCACAAGGCCTCTTGAGAGATTCTACAGCAGAAGACATTTTGAAATCAAAACTCATGTAGTAAAGCATTTATTTCACAAGAAACACATGACCAACTCTCTTACCTTAAAATTGGCTTCCATCTCGATGAAGACATTAGTTTTACCCCGCAGAGCAGTGCACACTAAACTGAGTGGATGAGAGGTTTCATTATTCAGATGGCTGAGACAAATGGAAGTAACTATGCACCATTTGGACATTTACAACAGCCCTCCTCAGACTCTATTCTAATCTCTATTCTCCCCATCCAAATCACTCACTCACTCACACACAGTGCTGAACACACACCTTTTGTGTTGGTCTAAGAGATCCTTGTCTGTGATTAGAATTTTGAGGTCTTTGAGGTCTTGAAGGAATTCCTTATCCAGATCTACATCCATGTCCTCCATCATGTTATCTAATAGTAAGAGATCGAAGATGTCCATTAATAACCTCAGATTAGATGCTCAAGAACATACAGATGTAAAATTAAACATTAGGGCCCGGTTTCACAGACAGGGCTTAGACTAAGCCAGGATTAGACCATAGATCAATTAGGACATTTAAGTAATTTTTATAAACATGCTTAGAAAAAAACATTACCGATGTGCATCTTAAAACTAAAAAGGCACTGATATATTTTTAAGATCAGTCAGTGCAAGTTTATTTCAGTGGAAACAGCTCAGACTTACATTTTAGTCTAGGACTAGTCTTAAGCCCTGTCTGTGAAACCAGGGGAATGACATTTATGTAAGGGAAAATGTGCAGTCAGCCAGGCTTTATCGCAAAAAATTCGCTATATCAAACAACAAAAGACAAAAAGAAAATCACTCACTGCTCTTGACTGAATAACTTTTGTAGCTTTAACATAGATTAATCTATATTCAATTCATACAGTGAAGACTATACAGTGTTGTTTTGCATTTGATTATTCAATTTCTGTACCAGAGTACTTCTGTTACTTCCTACTTGAAAAACTTAAAAGCACTGTTTATTTCATTCATAATTAGTTTATTTGTTCTTATTGTATTACTGACTGTTCGCTTTTATTTAAAATCAAGCTTTTAATGTTGTTTATATGTCTATGATGTGTTTTTAATATGCTTTAAGACAAACCATGTGCAAATTCATAAGTCAACACCATCGCTGAGTATTTTCTCTTTGAAACTGCAGTGAACCAAGGACAGTCTCAAAAACGCAGTCTTTGAAATTGCTGGCGTTTCTGACGTCACAAACTTTTAAATATGTAATTTTGGTGATCAAAGATGAGTTTTAAGGGAAGGGGGACGTTAAACATGTTTGAACTTTATACTAGTTATACTAGTAGTTTTTGCAGTGGTATCGAAATTGGAAATGAGATTGTGAAATTTAGTTTAGTAGCCATTATACAAGAATATTTGACCACTGATTGGCATGATTGACCAATTTCAAGTATTGCAGTTGGCTGTGTAAGAGCTGTGTAACTGGTCTTACCAACAGCTCCTAGAGTCCAGTTGTTGATGAGCTGCCCAGCACAGAAGGCAAAGTCCTGGAAGGTTAGATACAGCAACTTTTTCTTCCCCGTCTCAAAACGATTATTGGCAAAGAACACTATTGCAGCATAGTCTCTGGAGGAGGAATTGGCAAGATCGTTTAGCAAGAGAAGGTGAAAAAGCACCAAATCAGCACTGAAGCAACTGTTCATGGGATGAATATATCACTCAACATTTACCAATACATGTTTAAGATCAAGTGTATCTGTTATTATTATTTACATGAAAACCAACATTAACAAAGGTTAATCAATGCTCTAAGAATATATCGCTCATTGTTAGTTCATGTTAGTTAATGCATTAAGATTAACTAAAGTTAACAAATGAAACCTTATTGTAATGTGTTACCGAAACTTCAAGGAATAGATCTAAGCAGAGTAATTTAAGCAAATGTTCATTTCTTTCTCACCTCGCTAATTGATCAGGTAACAGAAAGTGCTGCCGTATGTTTTCCACAAGGGGGCCCTTGAGTTCTTCCACCACTTTGAACACTCGCTTGAAGTTGTCAAACTATATTTGAGGAGATAGATCATAATCATTTAATTCCCAAAAGTGTCTTAGAAAAGCATCCAAGCATAAATCATATCAATGAGAAATATATAGTTTCAAATAGAGTAGTTCAGCCCACCTGTCTTCTGCAGCTCTTCAGCGTAATGCCTGTTTTTGTGCTAACATCATCAAGGTCTTTTTTTGTTCCTTTGGAGAGTTTTTTTCCCAGGACCTCTCGAACAAACAAATCATCAAAAGCATAATACCTAGAAGAAAATGTGAATAAATGTACTTTAAACTCAATAATACAAAACTATTCAATAAATAAACTATTTCATTTGGCAAGGCACAAATCAGTGCATACCGTTCAATGAGCATGGCTTGTCGGTCTGGCGGTATCTGAAACAGAAGCTGATTGGCTAGTTTAGCTGGGTGGTGTAAAAGTCTCTCGCACATCTGGAAAGTTCTGTACTGGTCCATGGTGTCACTGAGCAGCACCTCTGCACTCACCTCACACTCCTCCATTACACCTCCTTCTATCCGCACCGTCACTGCATCATTCACTATGAAGACAACCACATTGTTATAAATATAACATCAATTTCTAAGCAGGTTTTACAGTAGTTCATAGTCTCATGCACTATACTTTACCTGTATATCCATTCAACCACAGTTGATACACCTCTTTGTCCATAATGGTGGTGTTTCCAACAAATACATCCAGCTCCACAGACATCTTGACATCGGCAATGTATGTTTAAGCTGTACAGAGGCACATGGTGGTCATGGTAAGTTAATACCAAACGGATGCTTTTAACATCCAGTGACTTTGAGTTGCAAGGATAGTCTCACTCTTTGGCACTTTTTGCAAGTCAAGAACAAGACTTAGCTAAGTTACAGTAACCGAAGCTACGGCCGTTAACTAATCATTAACCATTTAACTAATCCCTAACACAATTTAACACACCACACATCTCAGACATGCTACATGACGTATTTTCCAAATATCCTAAGTGGACTTACCAGACACTCAAGCGTATTAACGCGACGGCTGGTTTTTAATCACATTCAGATATCACAACATTAGGTTTCTTTCTTGTTCCTTTCAAAATTGACTCGCTCGAAAACATAAGCTTATCGGATACGTACGTAGAAATAATTATCACGAGTCGATATGGTTAGTAACCATCACAGTTATGTTTACCAAACACAAACTGTCAAATCGATCGACTTCGCTTCATCCATAGCAACAACACACACCGTTATGATTACTTCCGGGTGTGCGCCGCATGCGTTTTACGTCACATTCACGTGACTGTAGTTTCGGGTAGTGAGTGTTCGGGTATCACAACAACTGTATATTAATATGAGCCCACCGTCAACTGAACTGGTCTTATAGACAAATAGTGATATTTGTGACTTGAATAGGAATACTGAAACTTTGAAGTTAAAAAATATAGATGTCAGGAGGAGTAAAAAGAGATTTTGCTACATTGAATAGATCCTACAATTTGATTGTTAAAATGGAATGTGTGGTTTAAAAGAATCCATCATTACATGGTGATAGTGGTAGCCTTCTAATAACAAGAGCTTTAATTTCAGGTAGAGGTAACCTAGATAACCAAGAAAAAGTTACTGACATTCCCTAGTTCACCAAAATCCCTCAACATTTTAAAATGTATTTTGAATCATAAATTGACAGGGAAATAACATTTATAAGATGATTTTATATGAGAACATGATCTGATTTATTATTATAATGAAATAACCAGACTCAGAGACAGGATTATCATCAAACAGGTATTTATTGGACATATAAAATGCACAGGTGAATAGCGAGGTGAATAAAGAGTCATTGATGATTGATAATAGTGAATAACAAAGTAATTTCCTTTTACCAGGTAGCTTGGGAGGAGACTATGACCGGTGATTGGAGGAGACTGAAGAGCACACACTTCGTGGATGGTTGGAACAGGTTTGGAAATTAATAGTAAAAACACACATTTTTAAAACAGGAGTGCTTAGTTTCAAATAGTTTCTTACATTTCCAAGAAGAAGATTAGACTGACAAAGACATATTCTCTGCTTTCAATATGTTTCCAAGTAGCCTATAACCATTCCATCATTAGCTTATTATTGGATATTTCATTACAATAATGTTAAATATGTATAGGCTACTTTTTAATCCCCTGCACAGCAGTTTAGGCAACATAAATCTAAATGTTTTCCTTGCACCCAAACTGCAATTAATTAACTGAATCCACCAAAGGAGCGCAAGCGTGTTTTTGACATGTCCTTATTATTCTGCACCTCTCCCCTATTGTCTTGCATGCCTTTGTTCACCCCTCCCGCTCGTTTATCCGAAAGTGTGGCCTGTTTCCATTCTCACTCCAGCAACCCCCCTCTCACCCCTGGCCCTGGTTAACACCCACATTGTTATGTCCTCGTGCGAGCAATTGTGCTGGAGAGCAGGGAGGAAGGATGTGGCTAAATACCATGGCTTAAAGTAGAGAAAAAGCTTTTGTCACCCTTTCCGTTAGTTTTGTGTGTGTCCCGTGTGTATGCAGTCTCATCGCCGCAGTGGGAAGACCTCATCCAGAGATATTTCAACATAAACTTGTATTAATAGCCTTTGAAATACAGTGTATCTTCAGTGGTAGGAGTATGATGAAGCTTTAGACATTAGAAACAGCTGTGAGAGGGAAACTCTCACTAGCCAGGATACAGTGCAGATTTTACGGTAAGGGAAGAGGGGAGGGGGTGAAGAGAACAGGGGGAGGAGAGGAGGAGATGAGGGAAGACATCACTGCCTCCAACCACCACCACCGCCAAAGGAAACACTGTAATCTCAAGGAACATCTCAGCGAATTCCTCAGGAATCACCACGAAGTAAACCCGCAGGCTTCCGCTATACATTTCAACCTCGTTGATTCGGATTATCCGGCATAGTTTTTTTTTTTTTGTAAAAACCGACCAATCGCATGCAGCACTAGTGTAACCAGCCTGTCCTACATTTTGACTCTGATTTATTTATTTATTTTTCATATTTATAACGCGTTTTAGGAACGCTAGCGATTGGATGTCTTGCCTATTTAGACAGTAAATAATAACGTGGTTATGCCGTGGATTGCACTGGAATGAGTGGAAGTTAGGGCGGAGAGAGAGAGACAGAGAGAGAGAGAGAGAGAGAGAGAGAGAGAGAGACGGATGCGGACGGACATTGTGATCCCTGATAATACAGAAGAGAAGAGATGCTCCACGGGGATTATTTTAAACCTCTCTGTTGACCTCTCATCCCATCCCGAGGAGCAGGAACAAACGCGATTGAGCTTCAGTGCTTCCCAGAAGCCAAATAGCTGCTACTGAGAAATTAATGCTGCCAAATACGATTTAAAACACCGAGGAGAGAGAGGTAACGTTAGGCCTGTTCAGTGTGTTTCAGTCGGGATGAGCTTGTTGTTTTAATCGTTAAACATGGCCAAAGACACGCCTGTTTGCATATAAGAACTGTGATTTTCCCTTATTGTAGGTTATAAATACCGGACCGAAGAGGAAATGGCCGTTTTCTTCGTGCCTGGGTGAGGAATGTTGCGATTCATTTACAGTGACAGACATCTCATGTGCCTCGTAAGACTTATTTTGTAGTTTAACCGCTGTAATATCAATTGATGGTGAATTTGTGTACAACATGGGGAGCGACAGTGAAATATTGAACCGGGAGCTGTCAAAGATGTCCGATGAAGACTTGCTGACTTGTTCTAAGGAAGAGCTGGTGAATCGACTCCGCAAAGAAGAATCGGATAAGATGTCCGCTCTCATACAGCGCGGCCGATTAATAAAGGAGGTCAATAAACAACTGCAGGGACATCTGCTTGAAATCAGGGAACTCAAAGTCATCAACCAGCGGCTGCAAGAGGAGAACCAGGAACTTCGGGATTTATGCTGCTTTCTGGACGACGACCGTCTGAAAGTGAAGAAGCTCGCGCGTGAGTGGCAACTATTCGGCCATCACGCGGCCAAAGTGATGCGCGAGGACCTCGGCGGATACCTCAAGAAACTCGCCGACCTGGAGCGGATGCAGGACGGTCTGGTGAAGGAGAATCTGGATCTGAAGGAACTTTGTTTGGTGCTTGAGGAAGAGTGCGTGAGCAGAAGTGATTCCAGCCCGGGTGGCTCCACGGATCTCAACATACCGTGTATGGTGGCCCGGGATGTGGGTGACGGGAGCTCCAGCACCGGGAGTGTTGGCAGTCCAGACCAGCTGCACTTGGTGTGTTCACCAGATGACTGAAGGAGAGGAGCAGAGCCATATTACTTAACCTTCTCTCTTGATGCTGAGACAGACTTTTTGTCTACAAAAGTAGTTTACATTTTCTGGCAATGACATCTCAGATTTCAGTGAAAAAAATAGACCAGGACTTCAGTAGGCTAGTTTACTCATGGCCTTTTGATGCCATAAGTACAATTTCTCTATATTTCATTGATTAACATTTTATAGTTGGCAGACCTTTAAAACTTGAGGGAAATTATTGGGTGCCAGGCAAAATAGAAGTATTTTTAAGCTTTAAAGTGACAGCCTTTTCTTTCAAAACCTGTCCTCCTGCTGGAAAATCCATCTTTAAGAAATAGTTTACACAAAAATGCAAAATCTGTGTTCCTTTACTCGCCCTCATGTCATTCCAAACCTGTAGACTGTCTTTCTTTTGCAGAACACAAATAAAGATATTGTGAAGATATTTATTTTGAAGAACTGTCTAAACTCATAGGTGTCCAAAACAGAATTGGACCCCATTGACTTTTAACGTACAGGCTTCACAAACTGGAGGTTTGTGAGGGAACTGCAAGGGGTTCATGAGTGGGTGAAAAGCTAATAATTAAATTATAAAAATGTGAAGTTGAAATAAATAATTTTAAAATAAGACAAAATAAAAAAATATTTTAGGGCAAAGTTTTTCAGCTGACAAAAATGTTTGGGAATCCCTATGTTTGGACAGAAACTTAAGCATTTTCATAATATCTTCTTTTGTTTTCTGCTGAAGAAAGAAAGTCATACAGGTATGGAATGAATGAGAGTAAATCATCACTTTCCCCTTAAGCTGTGTTCCTGAACATGGTGTCTGGTTTCTTGCTGGTCTAAGCTAGTCGAAAACCATCTGGACTACCTTAAAATGATATGACAAACTGGTCTAATTCTGGTCTAAGACGGCCTACCGGCTTGAACTTTCTAGAAACCATCCACCATGTTTCAAAATCTTTAAATTTTCCTGCAGGCTTATTTATCGTATTAGTAGCATTATTTGAATGTATGTTTTTCCAAGTGTTGCTGGAATGTTTCCTCTCATCTCTTACAGGGGTTGTAGATAGGGGCAAATTAGGATTTAGTTTTGGGGTTGACATTTTAAACAACATTGGGAGAAACTGATAACTTTTACCAGGTTTTACTGTGCACTGATCTGTTCACGGGCTGATGTTTCTCCTACGATGCACTATGACAGGGCTGCAATGAATCTTCAATCTTTAGAGATTCACATTTTTACTGATTAGAGCCATATACTATAATGATCTGTTTGAGATCATTTACAAAAAGCACTGAATCATTTTCAACAATGGAGAGGAACTGGTAGTATCAAATGATTGTGCAAAGCAAAGCCTCCATTGTAAGCAGATCAGATTTTTTGTGAAATAATATGGCTGATTCGCTATTGCGGAGGCCCAAGAATGATTCACTGGAAATGCACATGTTACTAGACCACTTTTCTACAGTATGAGATTGTTATTTCTTGTTTATTTTGAACTGGACAGTATAATTCACTAGATGTAGTGACGTGTGCTCCACTAAACAGTGTTACTGTGCTCTGCACTGAATCCAAAATGAACTTTCTTTTGCATTAACCCCACTTTAACCATAGCTGTACTGTACAAAGCTTTTTGTGTTCAGTTGTTGCTTTGACAAGACTTTAATTAATACATGCTGAATTGACACTGATGTTTGGAGGGGAAAACATTGAAAGAAATGTAGTTTTAAAATTATTGTGCTATATATTGTTATTATTATAGTCATTTTTGTTATATTTGCTGCATTCTACAAGACCCCTCCTACCTAGGATTGTTCTGTTGTACATGTTTTTATTCCAAATATATGATCAGTATTATTTCAATGACTTCAGTTTATAGCTACAAGACCCAGCTCTCTGATTGATTAGCATTGCTTTGTTTCAGGCTATGCTCATAGTAATTGAGATAGCTTTAAATACACTTGACTGACACACCATGTTCTGTTCTGATCTTTTTTTCCTCATACATTCACTTTGCATGAAAAAAAAAAAAAACATATAATGAAATTTTCCCAGTCGTGGCTTAACGAGGCCGTAGTCATGCTGTAGCTCAGGCCTTAATTTATTGATGTATCACTGTTTTATTTTTGGCATGCTGTTTGCACAGCAGCACCGGAGCCAGAAATACTTTCACTGTGACTGGCATAAAGAGGTCCTTTCAGCAGAACATGTGCTCGCCGGTTCATTCAGTACAAACTCTTCATTATCTCAATCATATGTTCTCATGTCGCCTCTAAGTGACTCACTTGAAATCCGAGCGATAACAGAGGACGCAGTGTGGAGGAAATAGGGTCGCCATGTTTATTTAATATGCTCTCTGTATATTTATGATGTTTTTGCCTCTTTTACCTCATACGCGCTCTTTTACTTTGTCACTTTTGTTTATCCAGACTATTCATCTTTAATTGTTTTTAATGTATTTTCCATCTTTTTGTCACCATAGGCTATTAATTGCACTCTTAAAAATAAAGGTTCTTAATTGTTCCAAGAAGAAACTTTAACATCAATTGAATCTTTCCATTGCACTAAAGGTCCTTTAATAGTGGAAAAAGGTTCTTCAGATTTTTAAAATTTTGAAAACCCCCTTTTTAATTGTGATGATAATTTTTTTATTTTAATAATCCTCGCACACTTGTCATGCAGAGCACATGATTTTTTTCCCCCATAAGCACAAGCATGCAGATGACACGAAAAAAGAAAACACGGAAACTTTGTCCTGAGTAGAAATTAGATTTTTGTTTATTCTTTCAAAACATCACATTAAGATCAACACTGTTAGAGGAGGGTGTTTAACAATTGTTTCCAGTTCAGAGGCAAATGTGTTTGTGACTCATTGAACTTTTTTTGACATCCTATTAGGAAACTGCGCGCTTAACCCCTCCTCACACCCCTGCTCACTTTCCATTATGTAACTTACTAAGCATTTACTTCATTGCATATATCCGTGTGCCCCCTGAAATAACATTACAGCTACAAATAGACTTTTGAAGGGGCAAAACTTAAACAGTTTTTTCATACAGAATAGAAATAAATGGAATTCCTAATTTCAAGGCACTATTATTTTACAAAACATCTCAGAAGTCATAATATTGTGTAGTATTCCCAATAGCAGCACATATTTTCAGTAATTGTTTATTTGATGTTAAACAGCATGCAACATGTTTTCAGTAAAAAGTATTTAAAAAAATATCTTGTTTTCAAAAATAAATACAAAACTATATGTGGTCAAGCAATAGTAGAATCTAACATAGTTTATCCAATACAGTATAAAGAGTCCATCTTAATAAGTTAGCCTACTTCTACTGGCCTGTGAATCATTCACTTTTGTACTTGTAGGGAAAACCCACTGTAGTGTAGCCACTGAAGTGTTCAGTGAAGTTCAGATATAATTTAACCAGTGTAACAGTAAACCGGTCATTGAAGTGTACATTCTCAGTGTTGAGATGTGGTGTTGCAGACATTGTATGTAAAGAACCAGGTAGGCTACATCCCTTCAGTTTCTTTCAAACTAGCTTATTCAGCACACACTGTTATTATAACATTATGTTTCTTAAAACCAAGGTTAAAAACATAAAATGACATGACAAAGAAATAGCATTACGCTGGCTTTGTAAATCCACAAACGTGCACAGCAAGACAGTAACCAATACAAATTCAGATCCATCAATTGAACCCATAACATTTCTAAAATGAACATACTAATAAATAACTTAATAGACACTCTTTATACTAAATCTGTAGTTAAAATAAATGAATATATATCAATAATATTATCATTAATGCCACTACAGTCAAACGTTATGGGCTTTAATGTCAGTCAGTTTTCTTTTCAGTGATATATATATATATATATATATATATATATATTATATATTATATATTATATATATATATATATATATATATATATATATATATATATATATATATATATATATATATATATATATATATATGCAGTATGTGCTGTGATTATTTCAGTCTACTTCATATGAAAGATGCTTTACCTCTCGTTTTGCACTACACATGCATAAAGGTGAAGTGTGTAATTTCTGCGCCACTATTTCTTTCACCAACTCAAATGGCAAAAATAAAGACCATTTTCAAACCGTGTTCTGAAACAAACCACACTGTCTGTCATAGGTTGGACAAACAGATGCCCCTGGTTTAGCCAGTATTACTGATCAGCCAATGAATGGCCCTATTAAGCTGGGACAGGGGAAAGTGTTTCAACGTCAAAACCGTTATACACATCACCTTTAACTTGTCCTTCTGTATTCTTATAATGCATTTAAGTGACTTGATAATAGCCATAAATAAAGGTAAACAGAATACACAGGTAAAAGCATAACACATGCCGTACTTGCTTATGCTTGTGTGTAGTAGTAAGGACACTTTTGGAAGTCATGAACACGTTGAGAAATCAAAGGGTGAGGATGGTTGGTGAGTTGAGAGAATGATCTGACTGATCCCCGCTGCTGCTGCTGCGGCGATGAGCGACACCACACGGCTGAGGGTTACGAGAAGGCTGGCTGGTACCGTGTTGAGAGGGGGCGAGACTGAGGGCTTGGGATGAAGTCGCTGAGCTGGTATCCATTGAAGATGGGTAGCTGAAGACCAGGCTGGCAGAAAAGGGAGTCAGAGATGGAGTGGAGATGAGGACAGGAGTATGAAGAGACTCTGATTCTAGAGGTACGCTGGTAACAGTGGAGGCTGAAGCTGGAGGTGGGATGGTAATTTTGGGTTTGGGTTTGGGCTTTTTAGACTTGGTGTAACTCTTTGATTCTCCAGAGGGTCCAGGAAGATCAGGATCCGCAGGCTCAATCTTGATTCCACTCAGTGATGGGAGGTCATTGTTGGAGTCAGAGTCCGAGTCAGAGTCCTGGACTTTGCAGATGGGTTTATGGGCCTCGAAGACCAACTCAAGCTTTTCTTTTTGCTTCTGAAGCTCTGCAATCTCCTTCTGCAGACGTGATTTTTCATCCTCTAAATGGTCAGTTTCCTGTGAAAAGTTGAAACGTTCAGTGTTTGGGTCCAAGAAATACAAAGACATTTCAAATGAAAGGAAATGTCAAATGAAGCTAAATGAACTTACATTTTGCAATGTGTCAGTCAGTTCGCGTCGACGATTCCTGCACTTAGCCGCAGCCATTTTGTTACGTTCCCTTCTAATTCTACGCCGCTCAAGTTCCTCAGTGGATAGCTGGAGTAAGAAAGTAAAGCAAATGTAAGAAACATGTAAATAAATTCATATTCATGAGGTAGTTTGACATTGTGTACACAGGTAGGAAATGTAAAAAAAAATAAAAAAAATAATAAAAAAAATAATAATAATTGATTATAGTAATATATAAAATAAAAAAATATATATAAATCATAAAAAATAAATATAATTATAAAACAGTGTCTAATTGGAACCATTGTCAACTCAAAGTTGTTAACTTGTGGAAATACTGCCATCTAGGGGATGAGATTTTTAATTATATTTCAAAAATCATCAACTACCTTACATTCTAAGGCAATATGGCCATTTTCATCTCTGTAAATGCTCTATTATGAATCTATTTATATTCCTTTAATTCATTTCTCGCTGTCTTTCTTTTGTGAGCATCATTTGCAGTTTCCTGTCCTTGTATTGATGAATCACCTGCAAACACCCTAGTGACTCAGGAATGAGTCATATTTCTTTACTCCAGTGAATCACATGATATCCCATTTCCTGTCTCAATATTTCAGTCTCACGCTGCCATACTCAAGACTTGGATGCATGAGTCAAGAAGGATTTCATGAGTTAATATTGAACGAGCATCTCTGCGATTCATCTTCGGTAGATGCTGTCTAGTATCCAGCATATTATAAACTCATTATTAAGAGTCTTATTCAAACATGCTTTTACAGCTCAATACATAGTTTACACTCTTCAATAAGCCCAAATGAGATTCACACCCTGTATGTATCAGCAAACACGTTCACAGATCACACATACACACTAAAGACTCACAACAGGATATTACACAATCTGTGTCTTCCACGCTTTGATTTAGAATACACGCATGACTGGGTTTGGGTTTGGTTTTGGCCAAGACCACTGACAAAAATGGAGAGGATGACAGGTGAACATGGTGACAAACCATGCTGTCACAGTCTCCCGTCATGACTCATCACGTAGACAGACTGACAATTAAACTTACATGTTCATTATTTCTGCTTCTTGTTGAGCTGCCGACAGCTGTAGCTGCTCTAATAACACCTGGCCGGGATAGATGTGATAGAGTAAGTTGAGGATTCATAGATGGGATTCTTGGTGGCAGTGGGTAAGATGGTCGAAGTGGCCTGGATGGCCCCGGGGTGCCCAGAAGGGAGGGCTGAAGCATCCATTGAAGGTCCTGGTTTGAAGTTATAGCATTAAGACTGGGCACAAACTGACTGGATCCTGCCACAGAATACTTCTGCTTTAAAGTACAGGAGACACAGATAATATATTATCAGTTACCAAGGCATTGGCATCAGAGATTTAAGGAGGAGACTTTATTATATCTATGACGCAAAAACCCATTGTTGTTGTATTTGCTGAAACACCCAGATATAAACACCAACCTGAATAGGCAATCACACTTATAAAGACAATAACATTTTTTATTATATCATTACTTCATTACTCTATGCTCTTATTTGGTCAATACAATTTAAACCATGGGTTCTAACTGTACTCCAGGGGGTCCACAAAGATATTTAAAACGTATGGAATTTAATTTTTCATGACAATTCAAACATGCCAGACTACTTCATGAATATGAATTACAACTAATTTCTAATTAAAATACATAATGTTAAGCATTTTAAGTATAATGATATGTTAATTTTAAAATATCACTGAGGTCATTTATCTTTAATGAACAATGAAAATGGCCCTGTAACTGTCAATTATTATATATAACGTTAACGTTACTTGGTTAAATGTTAATTGAAACTGTTTTGAAATCTTAAATTCCTGAAAGAGTATAACATATTATCCTGTTAGATATGATATAAAAGACGCTTACCTGTTGTTGTTGTTGCTGTTGTTGTTGATGGTGGTGGTGTTGTTGTTGTTGAGTTGTGACAGTGGTTGTAGTGAGAGAAGCAGAGCTCGAGCCTGATCCAGAGCTACTATCTGGGAAGGTCCGGTCAATTCCTCTGCCCAAGTTTCCGTAGTTGTACATGTATGCCGTTTACTCTTTAGTAATCCAAGGAAAACTGTTGTCTAAGTCTGTGAAACTCTGTGTTGCTGCTTTCTTTTCTGGGTCTGCTTCCCGAAAAGGTTCCTCCTACTTATAACACTGACAGTTCACGCGAAATTCAAAAGCAAGTTAAAAATCCACCTTATTGCGGGAAAGCGGTAGAATCCAACACGATACACCTGGGGGAGTCTAGAAGTTTCTGTCAACATTCAAAATGTTCATATTGCATACAGCGATAGGATAACATGTAAAAAATTAAAGTTTTAGAATATATATAATGCAGTTGTGTTTTTCTGCCAGACTGGTGGTTACATGTGTTCACGAGAATAAATATGTGATCGAGAGCCGTACAGTTTTCGCCCCTCCCATCTTACGGGAAATGGTGCAGCCGGTATATTTGATATTTTTCAATGACGTATAGTCACATGGAAGATTACGTATATGACCATATTTGGATTTTTCCGGGAACTCCTGCTTGAGCTAGTGATAGGCGCTCTCATCTCTAAACCGAAACTTGAGCTTTTTACAGCTACTTTTGTTTTGTATAATTTAGTTTTTAGTTTATACATCTATTCAGAATTTTTTTTCCCCTGAACTAGCATGCGGGTTTATGTTAACACTTAGTAAGCAGTGTGTGGTCTACATTTAATTGGTCACACACAGCAGCTCACGTACTCTTCCGATGAGTAAATGTTAAGAGAGTGGTTGATCTTCCACAAGGGAAATCGTGTGTGTACATTGAGGTTTCAGCACGTTCCTGTGGAGAGACCACTTAAAAGCACTATACACTGAATGAATGCTATGAATGAATGAAGGGTCATGAAACAATTTTCACTGCTTTTCACAATTTAGCTGAATCATCCTTACAGCAATGAAAGGGAAAATGATTCATCGTGTCAGGGAGTGAAATCTTGATTCATGACCTTTCCTTCTCTCTTTTGAAAACCACAAATGATTGGGCAGTTCACAGTAGACCTGCAATCTGGTTTATTTTGAGCGCAAACATTTTACAATCAGAGAAGGTACTTGAAGCAAGCCTGTGCTTTTTATGTAAGTTGCTCTCACTCAGTCCAATTCCTGTTACAATGTTCACATCAGTGTCAGAAAAATATTTTTGCATCTTATGAGAGTACTTTTTTCCTCACCATATAAAAACACAGTATGTGACCATTTGTTAAATGCTTCTGAGTCAATCATCTGAAATAATTCTAAATCCAAACAATTAAGACTAACATCACCAAGTATTAAAATTGTAAAAAATTATTACCAGGGGCATTTTAATATCTCCTTGGGTAATTTGTATACATTTGGTGGCATTTTTGACCTAGTTAAGTTCTTATCCTGGTCCCTCTGACATCATTCATACTTCATGAATTTACAGTGCCAATTTCTACATACTGTAAATATGTTTTTCTTGTTTTTTTGTGAAAACACACAATTTTTTATTTTTTATTTCAAGTTTTATTTTTATTACCATTCAAATACAGTCATTGTTGTTTATGACCATTTTTCAAAGCATATGAGCATAATTTTCAGCATCATTATGACTCATTTTGGACTGGCCAGTACAATGCACTCAGTACACTGATCTGATTGTGCCCAAGGAAATGTTTGTAAAAATGAAACCGCAAGGCTGCAGGAGATATCTTATCTGCTTTCTCTGTGTTTGAGGAAAAATTGACTCCCCACCCCTATTAAATGGTATTTTGAAGTATATGTTTCAGATTTCTTCTGGCAAAATCTGGTTGAATCCAGAGTGTTAGTGCCTCATTAAGTGTATTATGACATAAGCAGAATGGAATGCTGTGATGACACACCCCTTTTGCAACTCTCCGCAACATGCCTCAACATGCAGGCAAGGTGCTTCTTGCCCAGTGAGATAGGATGTGCTATTACCCAAGGCTTGGTACTGATGCAAGCTATTTACGTATGTTGAAGTTCTGGACACTAAGAAATTAAGGGCACTCCCCAATGCCAGTTATTACACGTATACAACCAAATATGTTGCTATTCTTTCATTTATCACGAAAATATTACCAGCATTACCAGATAATTTACAGTTTACCAGATTAAAATATATATATATATAAAAATAAATAGCTTATTATTTCTCACACACTTAGGTGTCATTATTGCATATTATGATGTATTAATGCTTTTTTTCTTTTCTTTTTTTTCATTCTCATAGTAATTGACTTTAATTGTGACATTAAAGACATAAATTAAGCATCATTTCAACATAAGAGAAAGGCCATAAAAGATTCAAAATTGTTCAATTGTTTGGCCTATTACAACAAATATATTAGGGTGTCTCAACTTCATGACTGCAAAAAACAGTGAATCATGAAAAAGGCCAACTCTGTGGCGGTTAAATCTTTAAGACAATCTCTCTCTTTATGTCCAAATCAGTTAAATATCTGTTCAATATAGGCTTTATTATTATCATGATACATTCATGAGACTTACAAAAGAGTTTTTGAGGACCATTTTCCTGCATAAAAGTTGAAGCTGTGTTTTTATGAAGTTGTAATTTGACACTTTTATGATAATACTGACAATTAAATGTCAACAGTTTCATTTTTTTTAATCAATGTGGCTCTACAAATCATATGATTCTTTTTAAGCATCAGAAGCACAAATCACATGTTTTTGTTATGAGAATGTTTAGATATAAACTAGTTTATCAATAACTACAGACCAACATTTGGTCCCAGCTTTCTAGCTAACCCCTGCTGAGTGAGTTTAATTAGACCATTATTTTATTATTATTATTTTTTTTAAATAAATATTATTTTATTATATTTAAATATTCATTGAGCCATGGTCCACATTTAATTAAACGTATAAGAAAACGTAAGAAATAAAAAGGGATGTATGCAACTGATTTACTGTGTTAAAATCCTAGACTGGAAGAAAAAAAAAAAAAGGGGGGGGGGGTATTTTCCTTTCGGTTGCCTAGTACTGCGCAGCGCTACTACCTTTTTGATTGCTTTGTTTGCAGCCAATCAAAATGCAAGAACTTCAGTCCACGCAAACGTCATTCTAACCAATGAAATTATGATGTTTTTCATCTCTGCCACGCAGGCACATTTGTCATCAGCCAATGAGAAGCGAAGCGAGGAGGGTGTTAGGGTGAAGGCGTATCTGTGAGTATAAGCTAACATGAGAACTTATTAAAAAAAACATTATTTCAAACTTATATTATACGTGACTACCAGTCGTTTGTATCCGCATGAAGATACATGTATTTGTAATCATTTTGGTATCACATTCAAGATTAATCCGACATGTTTTGGTAGTCATCTTTCAGATTAGCAACATAGCAAGCTAGTATATTATCACTTGTCTGATGCTGACATCAGATGCAACATTTTAGTGGGGAGACTTTAATCGCTTAGATTGCAGATTTTTTTCTGGTGAAGCTGATCAAATTATTTTTTGGAATTCAAAGCAGGAGAGAAGATGGATTTTCAACAGCATGGACACCGGGCAAGTACGTATGAATAAACGTGGCAAAATATTGTTGTTCTTTGACATGATACGTGGACAACTAACGTTACATACTGTACTTTAAAATCAGCAAAGTCTGAAATGAATACATCACGTGCAGTTTGGCACCAAAGTACAATGCAGACTGTAGAGTAACTGATTAGTTATCTTAAACTAATTATATCTCTTAGTTTGTTGACGTGCTGGGTGAACTCTTGCCACATCACATGTAATTAGTATGGACTGCTTTTATACCACAGGTCATAGTAAAAAAGAAATTAAATGGAAATTAGGATCCTATTATTTGAGAAGCATAGCCATACATTTTATGTGAGAGTTGTGCAAAGGGGATGTTGCTTTATCCGTCATTTCTCATCGTACAAAAAACAAGCAATTGTTTTTCTCCATGCAGCAAAACCCAGAGCCCGAGCATCTCCACCCAGTGGGGGTCCACTTCTTTTTGATGACACCAGTTCTTCTGGGCCTCCTCCAATGAACAATCAGAACTACTACAGTTCAGGTTATAATATGGCTGAAGTGTCAGCGGGTGGTCAAGAGCCTGGAGTGGGCAACCTCTTTGCAGATCCGATGGCCAATGCTGCCATGATGTATGGCTCATCACTTGCCAATCAAGGCAAGGATATTGTGAACAAAGAGGTGAGATGCCATGTTTGACTTAGGAGGTACACAGTGAAATGTTATGATAATGTGTGAAAACAACTGATCTAACTATAGATATTAATCATGCATTGCATCTGACTTCTGAAAAATGTTAATTAATTTGAATTGTGTAATTGATTTTTTTTTTGTCCACCCTGTAATCTCTTCTGCAGATTAACCGATTCATGCCAGTGAACAAGCTGAAGAATTTATTTGCAGTTGATACCAAATATGTCATGAAGAAACTGATGATTCTCATTTTCCCATACACACATCAGGTAAAATGTTAATTCCTAAATCAAATAGATAATTCATGTTTATTAACATTATTTTCTCATTTGAATCAGAATTACTACTTTGCTGGACATTTTTTTGTCTCCTAATATTCTTAAAACTAAAAATGATTAAATGGAGCACAAAGTTTATTTAATCAGTTTTAATATGTTGTCCCTTTATCATAAATTAATTTCAAACTTGTCTTGCATCACCCAAATTCATTCAGAAAATCTAAAATTATTCAAAAGGTTTGTCTTGCCTTTCTTTGAACGGGTTTAATATAATCTTTTGCTTTTTTTTTTTTTTTTGTACGTTTACTCTGATATGATCAGGACTGGGAAGTACGTTACCACAGGGACACTCCTCTCACACCACGCCATGATGTCAATGCTCCAGATCTCTACATACCCAGTAATTGATGTTTATTATTAATTTTGAGCAACCTGAAAAATCATTGATCTATGCGTACAACATAAATTATTAAACATCTTGAAAGTAATTTTAGAGTTTCTCTAAGGCCCAAAACAAACATTAAGCAAGTATTTGAATGCAAGCTCAAGCTCAATTTTGTGTCACTCTAAAAATGTGTCAGAGCAGAATTCATAGTATGCACTGCGTTCTCAGCATTACCACAAGTGCCGATGTGGTGGACATTTCCATAAACTGTCTCCTCCTACGGCTAGTATTCTCTCTCCAGTCAGCCAGGTCACTTTTTTCAGGTAATGGCAGAGCAGCAGTTGAAGAGAATCTTTGTAAGTAAGTTAGATTTTATAAACATGTTTATAACTGGCTGGCTACCCGAATAATTACACGTCCTGATGGCACAGACATTTGAAGGGAACTCTACTGCTCCCTTGAGTACTAGGCGAGTACTAGGCTTTGTTAAAGATGTATTCCCCCTGTTTCACAGACAAGGCTTCAGCCTAGTCCCAGACTAAAATGCATGTTTGAGCTGTTTTAACTGAAAGCAACTTGCACTGATATATCTTTTTCAATATGTAAGTGCCATTGTGGCTACATAAATGCCATAATTGAACTAAGGTGTAATCCTGGCTTAATCTAAGCCCTTTTTGTGAAACTGGACCTAAGAGTGCGCAACAAAACTATGCTTCCATTGCATTTGCATCTGTTGTCACATATTTGCATATAGTATGCATAATAGTAAGATCAGAAACAGTGTATTGGTGAATTTATAGATTTGTAGTGTTATTATTAGTTATTATATTACAATTATTAGTTGAGTTGTCTGCTCAGTGTGGATTTCCTCATCAATTTTTTTTTGTTTGTTTTCATTTAGCAATGGCTTTTATCACCTACATTTTGCTGGCAGGAATGGCTTTAGGAATCCAGAAACGGTGAGTAATGGTGATTATCATAGGAGAAGCACACTGATGTGTCATTTTACAGACATCCTGTTGGATTTGTATAACAATAATTAGTCAACTAGCCTATTACATTCAGTAACACTGATGTGACCCTATTAAATGGGATTCATAAATGTTTCATATGACATGAATTAGTTTGTTTTCTCTACATGTTCAGGTTCAGTCCAGAGGTTCTGGGTTTGTGTGCAAGCACAGCTCTGGTGTGGATCATTATTGAAGTTCTAGTCATGTTGCTCAGTCTTTACTTGCTCACCGTTCACACAGACCTCTCAACGTTTGACCTTGTTGCCTACAGTGGATACAAATATGTGGGGTATGTTTCTGTTGGATATTATATTGTATTAGAGCCTAGTTTGTAATTGGGTTATGTGTTTTTTTATATAGAATTAAAAACTATTTTTGTCTTTGTCTTTCAGGATGATTTTAACAGTGTTGTGTGGACTGCTCTTTGGCAGTGATGGCTACTTTGTTGCTCTTGCTTGGTCTTCTTGTGCCCTCATGTTTTTTATTGTGAGTTTTGTTTAGGAATTTGTTTAAAAGTGATGCTTACGCATTTAAGTTTTTCATTCTTTAAATTTTTTTTCCAGGTTCGTTCTCTAAAAATGAAGATCCTTTCTTCAATCTCAGCAGACTCCATAGGTGCAGGAGGGAGTGTCAAGCCCCGCTTTCGCTTGTACATAACTGTGGCATCTGCTGCCTTTCAGCCAATCATCATTTACTGGCTCACCGCTCATTTGGTCAGATGACCTACAGTATTTATACTATGAAGGAACTTATAAAATGACAATGCTGGACTGGGATGGCTTCAAACTTTGGCATTGTTAAAAAAAAAAAGTGACTTACCATGATTGCGTTTTTTCACAGAGGATTTATGTGGACTGATCTTCAATATTGGCTTCATCTGCAGATCAGTTGTTGAAAATATAATCTAAAAGTTTTACGGGATTGTGTTTTTCTGCCATTTTCACATGGAGAAAATGGGAAAATGACCATTCGACTGCTCTTGTGACTTTGCCATGCTGCTTTAGTGTCACAAAATCCAGACTTCTTTTTAAAGGGACAGTTTGCCAAAAATTAAGATTTTGTCACCCTCACCCTCATGTTTTTCCAAGAAAAGAAATGCTATGGAAGTCAATGGGAGCTGTCAACTGTCTGGTTACAAACATTATTTAGATCATCTTTTCTGTTCAACAGAAGAGAGAAACTCATACAGGGTTGGAAAAACATTAGGGTGATTAAATGGGAAAAAAAAATGTTTTGGGTGAACTATCCCTTTAAGAAGCATGCTAATCTATCTGCCCAGTGCTGTGATTCTTGTGTGGTGTGTAATTGGTGAACACATGGTCAACTCAAGTGCCCTTTTTCTGGTTATCTGTGCATGAATAGCAGTGTTTTCCTCTTTATAGCAAAATAAAGTCCATAATTTAGGCCTTTGAGGTGTGTAGAACTGTTTTCATCTTGAAAATTAAAATACTTGACTTTTGTTGTGACAGATCATGTGCTGTACACTCTGGGGGCAAAATCCTGCAACCGTGTTAGAATTACAAACGATGTTTTTCTATCGCATAGATAAGTACCAACGGCAAACATCAAACCAAACGCGTTTTATTTCATCCAGCTGATTGTCTCTTTAAGGAGGGGTCGCGCAGGAGGCGCGCCGGCTGCAAAGCGTCCTTCTGGTTTCCAAGGCAACGTGGGAAAGGACAGCGCAGACAGGACGGGATAGTGCGAGGCATAACAGCTTATTTTGCAGATATTTAAACTCTTTGACAGAAACTTTATAGTTATAAGAGAAAATAATAGGAGATTGAATGCTATAAATTCAGACCCAGTTGTTTAGGTAAGTTTTCGCCCTTCTTTCGCTCTTTTGTCTTGACATAAAGCGCTCACGCGAGCATGAATGCTTGGGTAATTATTCTAAATGTAACTTAATATTCTTGCGCCATTTTCTCAGGTGTATAGGCCATGTGGCTTTGCTCTCTGTGGTAGAATAGTCGAACTATTTTTATTTCTGTTTCATAAAGCCTGTTCATATTTTGCATTAATTAGGCTGTGTTTGTTTAGCACCAGTTGAATGGTATGTAATTTCTCGCTTGACTAACGTTACCTTGCTCAATGATTTACTCGCTTGTGTACTCAGTACTGTAAAAGAAATTATACTTCTGTGGAAGGGCAATGACTTTTACAGTCTCCTTCCTGAGTTTAATACCTTCAAGTTTGTTTACTTATTTATTTAACAATTTCTAAATCGGTGTGCTTGTTTTGAGAAAGAATTGTTTTTAAAGGACATGTTTGCACGTGTGTACATAATATGCACAGTGCATTAATATTAAGATGTTTGTGTGTTTCTACAGTTCAACAGGTTAATGTGTGGACCTGTATCTTGCTGCTGGGAAACAGATGGAGAAAGACACACAAGCACTGCCACCCCATTCTCCTCTACATTCCCCCCAAAATCATTCAGAAGCTCTTTCTCTATCCCCCTCTCTTCCACAGCCTGCCGCTGTTCTGCCTACCTCCCTCCCTTCCTCCCCAACCACCCCAGCCTCCTATCTTCACTTTTCATCAACCCCTCAGGTATATGGAGGATCACACTGCCCCAGTCCCTCCACAGTATCTGACCAGGATGACCTGACCTGCCTCAGCTGGTTGCATCAAAGAGGGAACCTGTTGCCCTTGCAGCCCCTGCCCAGAATCATGACACTGCCTCAGACTTTCGAGCCCATTCCTGCCCAACAGCTGCCTCCCTCCCCTGCCAAACCCCCATACTCTTTTAGCAGTCTCATCTTCATGGCAATAGAAGACTCGCCTGAGAAGAGACTCCCTGTGAAAAGTATTTATGAGTGGATTGTCGACAACTTTCCCTACTATAGAGAGGCTCCGGGTGGATGGAGGAACTCTGTCCGACACAACCTGTCCTTGAGCAAGAGCTTCCAACGAATACATCGAGACAAGAGTCAGGTGCGTCAGACCCCTTTACTTCCAAAACACATTAATCAGAATGTTCTGATCTCTTCTCATATAGATGGCTTAATTTGTTTAATCAAATATTCCTGTATTGTTTTACAGGCTGTTGGAAAGGGCTCATTGTGGCGTGTTTGTCCAGAATATCGGCCAGCTCTTCTGGAAGTTCTTAAGAAAACACATTATTGCCATCGTACCAACAGCAACTTGTTGAACAAGCCTGTTTTGTGAGTATGATTCGCTTTCTTTTAATACACCACCTGTATGATGCATAATATTGAATTATCTGATTTAATATGCGTGATGAACAAATGACTCTTTCATTTTTTATATATGATACTGATACAAGCATATTTGACCTCCATTTTGAACAGGTTGGAGGCGACTGATAATGGGCAGAACATTTTGAGTGAGACCATGGAAATTTCAGGTCAGTCACAAGTTTACAACACAACTTTTGAACTTAACTCTAATGAAAATCTACTAACCACTTATTCTTTTAATCACAATTATTATAGTTTAGTTTAGTGTCCAGTCATGGCTAAAAATTGGTCTTTGCTTAGCTTGTCATACTAACAAACAATCAATTACAGCACAACAGACCAAAACACCTAGAATATCATCCATAGAGGTTAATAATAAAAATATAATCTAGTGGCATAAAACAGACATGTAAAATAAATGTTTACAAGTATATACACTTCTGTTCAAAAGCTGTATAAATGCTATAAAAAATAAAGTAAAAACAGTTGTATTGTGAAATATAATTACAATTTAAAATAACTGTTTTCTATTTGAATATATTTTAATATGTAGTTTATTCCTGTGATGGCAAATCTGAATTGTCAGCATCATTATTCCAGTCTTCAGTGTCACATGATCCTTCAGAAATCATTCTAATATGCTGATTTGCTGCTCAAGAAACATATTATCAATGATCAAACCAGTTGTGCTGGCAATATACCCTTTTTTTCAGGATTCTTTGATGAATAGAAAGTTCAATAGCATTTATTTGAAATGGTTATCTTTTGTAACAATATAAATGCCTTTACTGTCCCTTTTGATCAATTTAAATGGTAGTGTATGATATTGTGCTAGCTTCTCTCGCATGCTCTTTTTTTGTGTTAGCCTTTATCCACTTTTCCCAGACACAGTATGTTTGTGAGCTGTTGCCTTGGTAACAGCCAGACATTACCCTAGCAACTTATAGCCACTGACATAATGGCCGTCCTCTCTGCGTCAGGCTGTTTTACTACAGGGTCACTTAAGTAAAGATGTCTCGCATAATGGACAGTTTACTCTTCATTTGCACACATCTTTTACCATATACTACTAATTAAACAATAATGCAACAGTACAGTAATTGGTATTTGTTAGTGTGTGTTTTTTTTTGTGTGTGTGTGAATGAAAGACATTTATTTAAAGGGATAGTTTACCCAAAAATGAAAATGTTGTCATCATTTACTCACCCTCAAGTTGTTCCAAGCCTGTATGAGTTTCTCTCTTCTGTTGAACTCAAAAGAAGATATTTTGAAGATTGTTTTGTAACCCCATTGACTTCCATAGTATTTTTTTTTCTACTATAACAGTCAATGGCTACCGTCAACTGTCTGGTTGCAAACATTCTTCTTTTGAGTTCAACAGAAGAAAGAAACTCATACAGATTTGGAACAACTTGAGGGTGAGTAAGTAACGACAACATTTTCATTTTTGGGTGATCTATCCCTTTTTTTAAAATGATGCAACTGTGAGTCTCATATAGAAGAGTCACATAGAGTGACTGTCACATTCCTGTTCTGTATGGTACAATTCTCTTAATTCCATCACTTTCTCACTGTTTCTCAGATCTAGATTCTCTGTCTTCAAACCCGCCGTGCTCTTTGATACCAGATCATGAGGAGCTGGTCCCCATGGAGTCTGTGGAGCTTACAGAGGTTGCTGGCGACGATTCGGAGAAAGATCCATTGGCAGACAGCGGTTACATTGAGTTACACTATTATCAGTATCAGCAATATCAGTACCTGGTTCTTCCAGGAGACGCAGAGCTGGACCTGGAGACGGTTGAGATACTGCAGCTGGACGCAGAGGCTCAGGAGGCTGCAGGGTCACTGCTTGATCTCGCGGGAGGAAACCACTGAGAGGTTGCCTGTGTGCTATGTACAAGCATGGAGGGTTAATGGGGAGATGGGCCACTGTGAAAACTCTAGGCTTGATGTATTATTGGCACTTTATAACTGCCTGAACTTTTACTTACTGTCATAAAAGGTGCAACATAAGCAATCCCAAATAATGTAGTGATTTGAAAAGTCATTTGTAGCGACTGACAACAGCACTGTGAGAGTATCCTTGGTATTAGTATATTGCAGGTAACTTTGGTTGAAAAAAGCATCTGGAAAATGATGAACGGTCATTAAGAACAAAATATTTATTGTTTATTGTCATGGTTGACAAGTTATATGTAATGCACTTCCATGCCATTGTTCATTAAGTCCCTCCTATTAAAATTCATTTAAAGATTTGTTGTATTCTAGGTTCAAATAAGAGGGATAAAGTTCTGATGTACTTTTTTTTGTAAAGAAAATTAGGTTTTTACTGTATGAAATTGTTCAAAATTATGAACATATTCAAGTATTATTGAGACAAACTGCCAGCTGTTAGTTTCGGTAGATGGAAAGATTAATATCTAACCCTTATTTCTATTGTCTATCCTTATTGTTATGCTACAGCATTCTGTAGTGATTAGTTTTCTGTGTAGTATGATGCATGTCACATTTTTCTTTATTCACGTTTATTTTTTTGCTTTTGTTTAGTATGTTAAACACTAAATTACACTCTGAACCCATTCTCTTCATGTGCAACTCATTTAGCAATAAAGTACTGAAATATTATGATGAAATCTTTGCCTGATTTGCCATGAAATTATGTTTACCGTAGTTTCAATTAGCAAACTCTTTGTATATTACAGATATAACAAGAATACTTTGGGGAGTGAAACACTGAAGATAACAATTTCTCGCATGGCTTAATTTATGAAAATTACACATCTTAACCTTTAGATACTGGTTGGTCTGCAGTGGTCTCATCTGTTAATGTGGGTAATTGAGAGAAAAACACCAGTGTTCTGACAGCCGTCCTACTTAAGATGACCTACCGGTTTAAATGCATAATTTAAGATACACCTTGAACAGCGCGAGACAGTAAAAACTGTCCAGATGTGCTTCTGATGTAATAAATGTGCTGCAAAAGTGGGTAGCATTTTTCATATGTATGCAGTCTGGGTAATCATCCTGAGAGGGTGGCTTGGATGTTCAATACACCTTGTATGTGTTCCTTTTAAATGTAATAGTTATATAATCCTAATGGATTGATGTACTGTCAAATGTACATATGAAAAGCAGCAAAGTAAATAAATATAAATGTATAAATATTTTTTTTGTTATAGTTTTGCAATATAGAATCAGTTTGAAAGTGCAGGTAAAAATGTCCCTTTAGAAATGTTTAATCATGAACATGTGCTATACAGATTTAGGTTAAGCTCTGCATACCAGCTGTTGTGTAATGTAGTGAATAAGTGTTCATGAGTGGTTCTTGGTCCTGGCTACTCTATGAAGGCTGCCATACTAGTATGATGACTCATTACGAGAAAACTAGAAGACACTCCCTAGATGTCTGGCAAAACTTTTTTGACTTTTTTTTTTTCCATGTTGGCATGAGCTAACGATTTTAAATGCATTGACATACCAGTAAAACAGGTCTGAATGTGCGTACAATGATGTAATATTAGAGGTAATATTCAATAGACTTTTTAATAAAACGGAGTTTTAAAAATTGGTTAAGGCTCAATAATATCGATGTCCTCTGATTGGACCATAAAAACAAACCCCGCTAGTCAGGCGAGTTTTACTCTGGGTCCTCATGGATGTTGTAGTTCTTGTGTGGCCTGTTTACAGTTGGAGTGTATGCAAATTTATTACCGTAAAAACTACATTTCCTGGCAACACGCGCGGTGGGATGTTCTTTGACTGACAAAGTTGTGTTTATTAAAACTGGACGTTCATACTCTGGAACAGAACCCGCGGAAGGTCTGCAGTGAAAAGCGAAGCATAAGGTACCGGAATGAATTAGTTGTTTTTAAAGTCAGTAATATGTACGCTAGTTCAAGACACTTTTAAGATGGCTGTTTCGTCCGTTTCTCAAATACGTTGTCGCTTTGATTAAGAAACTCCTCAATGTTGGGGCGAGGCGACAGTAACTAGCTAACGTTAGTTTAATATCAGCTAGTTTGATTTTATATTCCAATAATATTCATGCATCCTTTAAGATCTTACCACGTAAACAACTTCTGGTTCATATATGGAAAATATTACATAAAGGGTCTGGAATTCAGCCAGTCTGAACAAGAAGAGGAGGAGGTGTCTGCACTTTTTCAGATTTACTCATAAATATTTACTATTGTTTGATAGGACCCCGAACACATTTTGAAGCAACACTGGTTGTTTTTATCATATTTGGCAGAAGTTGTTTAGTGGCAACTGCCACGTTTCTAATTACTACAAGCAAATTGAGCAGTACTGCAATTGTCTGTACGTATAACATATTCTTTTAATAGACAGTCAGGAATTTCTGACATTTTTCAGCAGGTCTTTCTGTTCCACACCTCTTTTGATCGGTTCCAGTTGTGCATTTTATTCCTCAGGGTGTGTTGTTCTGCTTGTACACATATTTGTGCACAAACTCTTCCACCAAATGCAGATCTCATTGGCTTTGTGTAAATTTGTGTATTTCTTAAGATGTTTCAACAGCAGTGTTGATTGTTCTTGTTATTTGCCCATGAGTGAAAGCAGTCAGAATGATTGAAACAATAAGTCACATTCAAGCTGGCGAATCAGTCAATGGAGAAGAGCATGCTTGAACCTTTTAACTGGCTTGCCACATCGCAATTTCCCAACAAACCCTGCCTTGCTGGCCAACAGGGCCTGTACTGTCTCAATAATGCCTTCCAGAAATGGATTTAATACACTCTCTTTGATATGTCCAAACAGATATTAACAGCTAGCTTTAAAGGTCAAAACAAATAGTCATGCACTCAAATATGAATGTGTGCCCTTATTGTATTGCTGGTATTAAGCTGAAACATATTTATTGTCGCCCACAGAAAGCCTGTGATATAGGACAGAGGATGCGGGGTGAACCGGGGCCAGTTCAAATTGTGACAGTCAACAAGGAGGATCACTCCTTTGACCTGGATACAGATGCTCTCAGTCGAATTCTGTTGGCGCCTGAGGTCCGAGATAAGGATGTTGTGGTGGTGTCTGTCGCTGGAGCCTTCCGAAAAGGGAAAAGTTTCATTTTGGATTTCATGCTCCGATACATGTATAGGAAGGTCAGAAAGAAAGCCAATGCATTCAATATTCAGATCATGTAATGCTGCACATAATTTAATTTTAAGGCAAAAATCTGCCCAGATAGGATGTTTTAGGATGTTAGATTCTAAACACTTTGAAAGATCATTGGCTCCCTCTTGGTGTGCTACTCTTGAACAGGTTCCCACAATATATTCACCTCTCCTTATTTTGTCCCCTGCAGCCTGGTCAGGACTGGCTTGGGCAGGAAAATGAGCCCCTGACAGGTTTCTCCTGGAGAGGAGGCTCCGAACCAGAGACCACCGGCATCCATCTGTGGAGTGAAGTTTTCATTGTGCGGAAGAAGGATGGAAGTGAGGTAACAAGCACCCAACAGCAGCCAGCGCACTGCGGTCATGTGGTGTTATTAAGAACTAAATACCAGAAACTATTTATTCACTAATAATTGCATACACTATTCGTATTTATTCACGCATTTGAACTTCTCACAAAAACGTTCTGCCTAATTGTGCCACATGAATTTGTTCGCAACCTCATTCTAATGTTGATGAATTCGGAATATTCTAAATGAGCGACCGCGTGCCAGAGGCAAGTAATATATATACGGTATATTATAATGTATATAAGACCTATATCTGTTTAGAATTTCATCTTAACGTGTTTAAAAGGCCGCCAAGTGTATGTGTGTTTTAGATGTTCCTACATTTTTTCATAGACTTAGAATACATTTTAGAATGAAAGTTATTTATGGAAGTAAAATAATGTCAAATGTTTTTGAAACAAAAAGCCTGTTGAATTGCACTACTTGAAAAAAAATAGGCATTGCATTAACCATGCTTGCATTTTAATGCATTGTATTTTAGGGCTTGCATTTTTATGGGCTGAAATTCAACATGGTTGAATATTTAAGCTGTGAATATTTCAATTAAAAACATTTCAAACACATTTTTATTATTAAAAATTCAATAATCCATATTCACCTTTCATATTTCACTTCCAAAATATTCAAACTGTTTAAAAATACAACCTATAATATTCAACAGGCAATTTTCGGTCCATTTTATTTCACTTTGAAAATTCGCTTCCACAAATTCGGTGGTTCAAATTCGACAGAAAATATTACGTTGACATCCATGAACTGCAGGAAGAGCAGTAGATTACCGAGATACTCCTCATCTGCTGTTACTCGACCTCACCAGCAGGTGGTGCAAAAGCGCGTGTTGTTGACGAAGACCAGCAACAGTTAGAGCAAGCCATTCATTCATAAAATGAAAATGATTATCTGTGTCAGTATATATGCGGAAAAGATGATAAAGACACAAAAGCTGTGTTTATGTTTCATTCAATAACTTCATTGTCACTTTCCCTGTGTAGCCTAACGTTACATGTCATCAGCTTTCTCAACCTATGAACAGGATTATAATCGGTTTCCCTCAATACCTCACACTCGAGGATTCCCCTTCTGTCGGGACAAAACGCTTAACGTAGTTTATGGACTAATACAGTGATATAAAAGACCAAACTCGCACCTTATTGGGGATGTAGGCTGTAGGCTACTATATAGGCTCGATGGACTAAGAATATGAACGTAACGCGCAAAGTTTCATGCAGAGCGTTTCGTGATACTGGCATAAAATCAACACTTTCTCTCTTCTCTTCTCTTCTCTTCTCTTCTCTTCTCTTCTCTTCTCTTCTCTTCTCTTCTCTTCTCTTCTCTTCTCTTCTCTTCTCTTCTCTTCTCTTCTCTTCTCTTCTCTTCACAGTAGGCTATAGTATAGTAGGCTATGCCTACGTGTATTGCATTAGCTTAAACTGGGAAGAGATAGCACTTGCATATTGTTGTCCTCCTATTGTTAGTTTAACTGTAAATCGCTTTGGATAAAAGCGTCTGCTAAATAAATGACTAAATGTAGCCTAATAAATGTAAAATTGGCTTGACATTGGACATTCGCACATTTAGGGACCGTCTCAAAAGTTGCATAAAACACTGGCATACACGTTTCTAACTTCAATAGCAAACTTTAATTGAATAAATATAAAAAATCCAAAGGGTGCGCATTATGCCTGACACTACATGAACACTTTATAGTTGGTTTTTGACTGTAAGTCGTTCTATTCAAATGCTATTGAAGTTAGAAACGTGTAAAGTCGTATACACTTTAGAGACGGTCCCTAAATATGCGAATGTCCAACGTCAAGCCAACTTTATGCCAGTCGATCACTGGGAAACGCTCAGCATTAAACGAGTTTGGTCTTTTATATCACTGTAATTAGTCCATTAAGCTATACGTTAAGCGTTTTATATGTCCAGCTGGTGAATCCTTAAGTATTGAGGGAAACCCTAATAGCTTGCATGCAGCACATCGCCACAATATAAAGTTAAGGCAACTAAACAACCAAGAGAAATATATGTCAACCTCAAAAATGTAATATTGGATCTGTATCCGCATCGGGGAATAACATTATAATCTTGTTCACGGTAGAGAAAGATGCTTGTAGGCTACACAGGGAAAGTAACTGTGAAGACACTGAATTTAACATAAAACCGCCGTCATAATAATCACAAATACACTTGCATTGCTGTTAAATGAGTTTTATGAATGAATGGCTTGCTCTAACTGTTGCTCTGTCTTCGTCAACAACACGCGCTTTTGCACCACCTGCTGGTGAAGCCGACTAACAGCAGATGGAGAGTACGCTCGGTAATCTACTGCTCTTCCTGCAGTTCATGGATGTCAACGTAATATTTTCTGTCGAATTTGAACCACCGAATTTGTGGAAGCGAATTTTCAAAGCGAAATAAAATGGACCGAAAATTGCCTGTTGAATATTATAGGTTGTATTTTTAAACAGTTTGAATAATTTGGAAGTGAAATATGAAAGGTGAATATAGATTATTGAATTTTTAATAATGAAAATGTGTTTGAAATGTTTTTAATTGAAATATTCACAGCTTAAATATTCAACCATGTTGAATTTCAGCCCATAAAAATGCAAGCCCTAAAAATACAATGCATTAAAATGCAAGCATGGTTAATGCAATGCCTATTTTTTTTCAAGTAGTGCAATTCAACAGGCTTTTTGTTTCAAAAACATTTGACATTATTTTACTTCCATAGTTATTGATGAATCATGATTTGTTCAGAAAAAAAAAAACGTCTGTACGCAGATTTCACGCACAGATTTATGCGTACGCATGCTTAGTGAATGAGACCCAATGATTTTTATGATTGTGTTTTGAGTTCTTTCGCTTATGCAGAGGGAACACTGCAGTCAATTAGATTTGCGAACTTGAAGTCAGTGAAAGAGAAATAGTGCATTAAAATGTTGTTTCTATTTGTATCTGTATATTTAAAATCTGCTTCTACTTTGTTGTCCATTGCTGGTTGCACAAAACAAACTTACAGCATGACCAGTGTAGTCCGATATGTGTTTGAATGATTCAAAGCTGGGTTTTTTTTAACTAATCATTCAAAAACCTTTTCACTCACTAATCAGCTTTGGCAGTTACTGAATTTACATCTGAATGACTTTTTTAACTGCAAATCATTACTTTTGGTCATATCTGCATCAAAATAAATCAAAATTGTTGTGGCGTTAGGTTATTTTTAAGGCTTGTGAGATCAGTGTTACTAACTGGTTCTTTATATGACATTGTGTAGTTTTAACTTTTGTTAGGAACTTTATGATTTTGTTGTAATAAATGGAACTTTTTTAAATATTACCAAAAATAGTTGGATCAATTATTTGTTGCTTTCTTAGATATACTGAAAATCATTAAGTGGAATTCCCTACAATTCCTGTCATTAGTGGTCTTGCATGTTTGAGATAAATGGGGTGAATAAAGAACTGAGATTGAATGAAGAACTAAATGACTAGCATTAGTCAGTTTCAGTTCCCTAGATATTTATTATGACGCCGGTTGCATTATGAACTTTATTACTGTCTGAAATGTTATTAAGTGGTTTTTGTTCAGCAATCGGTACTTGCACAAGCCCTGAAATCAGATTCATAGTAAGTTTGTGGTCATTTCCTGTCAAGATTTTATCGTCAGTGATGCTTAATGCGTAATGTTTAAAAAAAAATCGTCAAAACACTTTGATCACTTCCGGTCACTTGCTCTCTTGAGTTTGGAGAACCTTAGTACTAAAATGGAGCATTTTGTTCTTCTCTGTAGGTTGCAGTGCTTTTAATGGACACACAAGGAGCTTTTGATTATCAGTCCACAGTGAGAGATTGCGCCACCATCTTTGCCCTCAGCACCATGACCAGTTCTATCCAGGTTTCCACATTGCATCTTAACAATTTTGCCACAAATGACTTGAAAGAAGACGACTGGAAATGTGTCATAATTATAATTACTTTTTTTCTTCCTCTAGATTTATAACCTGTCACAAAATATTCAGGAAGATGATCTACAGCAACTTCAGGTTAGTCAAGTCACAACTAGCCAACTGTTTTGTCTTGAGACTGTCCTGCATTTTTGATGTGGAAAACATTGTCTTTATTACACCACAGAGCAATTAATGGTTTAAAATCAGGGTTTCTGCGAGTCTTGAAAAGTCTTAAGTCATCCATACACAAATTAAGGCCTTAAAAGGTCTTAAATCAGAGCAGAAAGTTTTAAATTCATAAAGTCATGAATTTCTGTGAATATAATGAATATCTTGCTATTTTTGTCCTGTTTTCCAATACAAATATCTAAAAACATCTTTAAATCAAGATACATTTACTTGAGATGCAAATGTAAAAAGTCATTTATTTAGAATAGAAATCTTTTGTAACTAGTGCTGTCAATCGATTAAAAAACATTTACATTACATTTTTCTGTAATTAATCATGATTAATTGCACCTAACATTAACGTGTGTAATATATATTTATATTGCTTCACATTTTTAATCTCCAAATGAATGTAGAAACAACATAAAGACAGTAGCCTATATTTTAAATATTTGTTTAATGACATCTTTTTATGAAAAAGGTCAGTATCATCGATACCAATACTGCTACTGATGTCTCTATGAAATTGATTTTTTTTCTTCAATTTTAGCCATTAATTATAGCCATTCAGCATTACAGTATAATTAAAAGGTAAACATTTTAACATTTATTAGACTTACAACAATCTTCTCATAAACTCATTGTAATAAACGTCACATACCTGTGCTCTTCAATAATACAGTGCTATGCATAAGTTTAGACACCCATGCTAAAGTTGACTAAAAAGAGGAATAAAAAAACATCTTTTGGAAATTGAACTTAATGCCTTAATTTAAAAAATTAGGAAAAATCCAACCTTTAAGGACACCAATTTTCTTTGTGAATGAATAATGTATCGTAAATAAATACATGTTCTTCCTTAAAATACAGGGTGCATAAGTCTGGACACCCCTATGTTAAATTCCCATAGAGGCAGGCAGATTTTTATTTTTAAAGGCCAGTTACTTCATGGATCCAGGATACTATGCATCCTGATAAAGTTCCCTTGGCCTTTGGAATTAAAATAGCCCCACATCATCACATAGCCTTCACCATACCTAGAGATTGGCATGGTTTTATTTCAGTTAGCCTAATAGCTGGTTTGCATTGAGAGATGATCTTATGGAAAGTACTCCATGCCAACAAACAAAAAAAAAAAAAAAAAAAAAAAAAAAACATTAAGGCATTAAGTTCAATTTCCAAAAGATGTTTTTTTATTCCTCTTTTTAGTCAACTTTAGCATGGGTGTCTAAACTTATGCATAACACTGTATCAGGGCTAATTTTTGTCTATTGGCCCAGTCAGACCAGTTCAGATTTTGACTTGCCCTGTCAAAATGCACAAAACGTTATTGTTTACATTGTTTTTTGACCCATGTAACCTTGTAAACAGTGCTTTAAGATTTTTCCTTATTATTTTAAGAATCCTTATCGCGCTTAAATGATTTAAAACATTTACATAAATAACAGCGTGATCCTATGTTATGCTAGCCAAAGGATGATGGGGAAAAAACAGATGCTGTGTTAATTGCGTTAAATATTTTTAATGCGTTAAACTGAAAAGCCCATCTGTTCTGATGCATCTCTGTTCTTAACCTTACCGACCATACAGTATATCACAGTCATTAGTCTTTTTTTTTTTTATGGTTTTTCTAACTTTTTTTATTACACCTGTCATTTTTTTGTGTTTGTGTAGCTGTTTACAGAGTACGGCCGACTTGCAATGGACGAAATCTTTCTGAAGCCTTTTCAGGTATGAACACACCTTTCTGATACTGACATTGTAGTAATCTCTGTTAGTTTAAATGTGTTTGTGTCTGTGTGTACCTGTAGTGATGCATGCCTTCTGTGCTCACATTTGCATTTCAAATTTGTGGTTTTTTTTTGCTTGGCACTCATTTAACTTTGTGAGCAGAATAACCTCAGGACCTAAAAACACCTCTGCTGACACTGTGTTAAAATGATGGTATCAGATGCCAATATCATGTTATTCAAAATATTATATTGAATGATTATCATAATTACATCCCATTGTATTTATATCCGTACCAAGATTCTTCAGAGAAAACAGTGGTAGTACCGTGGTACCTATCCAAAATTACTGCATTAATATGAAACCATGGACAACAATATCTTGAGAGCTCAGGACAGAAACTTGAAGCTGCATATCAGAGTGCATCTAGACAGACATGTCTGTGCTTGTGCGTTTTATTGTGTGTTTCCTTAATTTCAGTGCAACTCTTTCTTGCCCACAGTCGCTTATGTTCCTGGTCAGAGACTGGAGTTTCCCATATGAGTATAAATTTGGGTTTAAGGGAGGAAGCGATTTCTTGGACAAACGTCTTCAAGTATGTGACTAAGAATGACTTAAGGTTCACTATTTGTTCAGTTGTGTGTTTGTCTTCAGTGATCTCTCTCTTGTGTGTTTGTGTGGTGATGTTCAGGTGAAGCAGTCTCAGCATGAGGAGCTTCAGACAGTGAGAGAGCACATTCACTCCTGTTTCACCTCCATTTCCTGTTTTCTCTTACCACACCCTGGCCTGAAGGTGGCAACAAGCCCTGCATTCAGGGGACAGCTGTGTGGTATTAGACTTCATTCATGTTTTATTACTCACACTAAACACTCTACCTAGAGATGGGCACAAGTACCAGAGCATTTGATACTGCCAGCAAAGATTCAACTTGGAAGCACAATAATTGATTTTTGTTTTTTAACTTTGAAACATTTTTACAACAATTTTGTGATTGGTTACAGTACGTTTTCACAGTAATTTGTGTTCAGATTTGTTTGACAAATTATTAGAGATGCTAGAGTGTGGTGGGATGCAACAAACACCCACAATTTAAAAGTTGGGTGACGGACCCCCAAATTTGTTTCATTTATCTGTTTGGGCAAAATGAACAAAGTGCCCATTCCTAATTCTGCTGTTACACATCCACACAAAAATGACATGCACAACCATTCAAAAGTTTGGGGTCGATTGGATATTTTGTAATGCTTCAACGTTTTATGCCAACCAAGGCTGCATTTAGGCTATTTGATCAAAATACAGTAAAAACCGTAATATTGTGAAGTATTTAAAATAACATTTAGAAATCATTCTATGCTGAACTTTTGATTCACTTTTGATCGGTTTAATCCATTGTTGCCAAATTAAAATATCAGGCAGAAAAAAATCTTACTGACCCCAAACCGTAGTAAAGTAGTGTATATTTGTCAACACTCCATTTACTGATATTTGCGTATCTCATTGTGTGTGTTACTGTGTTTCATTTGCATTTTCAGTGCCTCATTTTATACTGGCATGTTTGTTATTTGTTGTGTTTACATGTACTAACTCTCTTTAACAATCATTCCATTTTCGATTCTTAGATGTGGCTCCAGAGTTTAAGGAACAGTTGCGTGAACTCATTCCCAACCTGCTCAAGACTGACGAGCTGGCTGTGAAAGAGATCAATGGGAATAAGGTGACCTGCAGAGGCCTGCTGGAGTTCTTTAAAGTGAGCACACAACTGGCTTATGAACATCTTGGTCCATATTTGGTTGAACAGAATTTTTCATGAGTTTTGTTTGTAATTTTTTAGGCATATATTAAGATATATCAGGGAGAAGACCTTCCACAACCTAAATCCATGCTAGAGGTAACATAATATAGTTTTACTAATATTTGGTATTTATTTGGTATTGCTTTATCACAAGATTTCATGGTTTTGATGTAATGTTTTGACTCATTCAGGCTACAGCAGAGGCCAATAACCTTGCGGCGGTGGCGTCAGCCAAAGACCAGTACTACAGGAATATGGAGAAGGTATGTTACCTGGAATGTGTTGAACTCTTGTTATGTGTACAATAATTACAGTCCCTCCCAAAAGGTCAATGCATAATGCAACTGCTGAATATGTTGTGTCTTGTGAAAATCACGAATCATTCATGTTCATTAACTTTCACCTTAGTATAAGATCTGTGTTTTGGATTCAATAAGATTTTCCTACAAATTCTGAGAAATAATCAAATGTCTTAAATAATAAGCAAGAGACAGATAAATTGTCATTCTCACAAATTAGGGTAACATGGGGGAAGATGCCCCCTTCAAGAACAATGTGGATTTACTTTTACAACTTAAAGGTAGGGTAGGTAGGAATTGTCTAAAAAACTTATTTTCCAAATTTGTTTAAACTTTATTTATATATCAATACATAATTAAAATGTAAGTACTCTGAAAAAGAAAGTATAAAAATCGAGTGTCTGTAGACCTCTCACGACTGTTTTAAAGACAGCTCATTATTTCCATTCACTCCACCCCCTCCCTTCTGGGCTCCTTCCAAAGCCACGCCCCCAAAACACATGAACGTGCGACTCCGACCGCTGAGCTGGAAGACGCATTATTTATCTGAGACGAGCGGAGAGGAAGGAGCACCATGCATGTAGTGACATCATGTCAGAATCACATGTAATAAAAAAATCTAACTTTATCATTATGAATTTAAACAAATAAGATGTATTTTAGTACTCACTATCAAGCTAGCATATCGATATTGGTAAAGTTTAAAAAAAAAAATTTGATTCGCTAACGAGCTAGTTATATCTATAAGACAAAGCTAAAAACAGGTTGCATTGATACACGTTTTTCCATTACCATCAGTTACACTGTGATGAAGATGAATTTCGTGTAAGATTCATAACATATATGGTGTTGTTCTGCATGTAAGAGTTTCCATGATGAAAGCATTGTTGACTCTGATGAGGACTACACTCCAGAGACAAGTACCGCATCGTCAGCTCGAGGACAGGTCCGGGGTCGAGGGCGAAGCAGAGGAGGTCGTGCAAGAGGCCGTGCAACTAGGTCCGAGGAAGTAGAGGCCGAGGACGGGGTGGTCGAAGTGCAGGGCAAGGAGCACTTCTTGGACAAGAGGACCTGCGTCGAGTTTTGCATCTCCTATTCCTAGGTTCCGTGCCTCTTGAATTCCTCAAATCAAACGGCTGGTTGCGCGCAAGTGGGCAGATCCTTTAGCTAAAGGGTGGTTGCCATGGTTGCGAGAGAGAGTGACAGTCGCCTAAGCCAATCCTTTGTTTCGTCCCGAATGGAAATAATGAGCTGTGTTTAATGCAGATTAAACGGTCTAGAGTCACTCGATTTTTATACTCTTATTTTTTTTTTTTTTTTTTTATTTTTTTTTTTTCAGAGTACTTACATTTTAATTATGTATTGATATATATAGAAAGTTTAAACCAATTTTGAAAATTTTTTTTTTTATAAAATTCCTACCTACCCTACCTTTAACTGTTTATTAACTGTATTAACTGTAACATTTTGGTATAAGTTTAGCATGTTCAGGATGATTATGCATCGGTCAGTGTTATTATAGGAAAGAAACAGAAACATTTGCTAATTTAGTTGTTATAGCACAAAATGTCAAATATCAAATCTGCCAGATAAACCTTTACAGAATGTATAAATGACTGTTAATGTATATTTATTATTAATATTTATATATGCTTTAAATTGTCATTAATGTAAAATACTAAATCAACTATTCTATTTACCTTCCCCAAGGGTCTCGTTTTATCTTTTTACTATAACTTTTACTCCACAAATCTATAAACATGAATGTGTCGGTGTCCACAAATCCCTCATTAACAAATAGACACAAAAACTTATATGATATTCAACATAATATAATGTCATAGAACAGTATTTTCCAGAGACACAAAATTAGATCAGTTAACCTCAAAACTGTTTTCGGCTGACTAAATCTCACAAACTTGTTATTCAGATGAAATGACAAATTTAAAAATTGCACAGCCATTCATCAAAAGGCATCTTACCCCATGTTACCCTACACATTCTGTGTTGCAAACTATTGACATTTGCATTGGCATGTGGTGTTCGAACATTATATAAAAGGGTAAATGGATATTATGTCCTTTTATTTCTTTTTTTATAAATTCCCTCTCTCTGTTAGGTATGTGGTGGAGATCTGCCTTATGTGGCTCCTGACTCACTGGAGGAAAAGCACCGCTTCTTCCTGCAGGAGGCCCTTCAGCTCTTCTCCGGCACTAAGAAGATGGGTGGGCGGGATTTCTGTCACCGATACCAGGAACAGTTGGAAAGGGAGCTGATGGAGCAGTGGGAGTCCTTAAGAAAGCACAATGAGGTAACGGCAGCATTGTGGAAAAGAATCAAAAGAATTGATGTGAGAAAAATATTTAGAGGATTTTATTAATTTCTTTTTGTACTCTTGTTCCTCTCAGTCCAAGAATGTTTTCAGTGCTTTCCGGACACCTGCAGTGCTGTTTGTCCTGATCTGCCTCCTGTATGTGCTGTCAGGAATTTTGCACTTCATTGGCCTGGAAACTATTTCCTTTGCATGTGACTGTGTAGTTGGTCTAGCCATGATTGCGATGCTGACCTGGGCTTGTATCCGGTACTCTGGCCAGTACAGAGAAGTAGGCACAGCCATAGACCAAGCTGCTGGAGTAATACTAGAGCAGGTAAATATATTCCTTTAATAAATGTTTTTATTTAAAGGTGAAGCATGTAGTTTCTGCGACACTAGTGGCACCTAGCAGAATTACAAAAGCATATTTTCAAACAACCTTGCAAATGCCCCCTTGCGCATCATGTCTCCCCCAACTCGAACATCACAATCACAGCTTTTACGGGTGCTTGTGAAGGCATGTCTCAACTGGTAAATGTAGCTACATTCAATAAAAGGTCCAAAATATTAAGAATACTTTTAGCGGTGTTGGTGTGTGTCATGAGTAAGCAATTGAGTTGTCTAATAACACTGTCTTGAGCGAATGTTAACGTCTCACTTATAATAAACCCATGCAACGTATCTGCACAGGGCGCATTTTTGACTTGAGGCTTTCTACGCTGGACACATCTAAATAAACATTATATACGGTCGGTTACATTTGTCTTAAAGGGTTAGTGCACCCAAAAATGAAAATTCTGTCATTAATTACTCACCCTCATGTCGTTCCAAACCAGTAAGACCTTCGTTCATCTTAAGAATACAAATGAAGATATTTTTTGTAAAATCCAAGAGTTTTCTACTACCTTTCTGGGTAATTACATTGCAGTCTATGTGGGGTCAGAAAGCTCTCTTAATTTTTATTCCGAAGATTGTTTGTAACGACATGAGGGTGAGTAATTAATTACAGAATCTACTTTTTGGGGTGAACTATCCCTTTAAGAGTTCAATACCTGTTTAATCTTTGAAGGTCTTAATGCAGAAAAAAAAGCCTGCTACAGAAGCCACGCCCCTAACTCTCGCTATAGTGCCAGACATACGATAATGATCGTATTTGTACGATAATTTTGACCTATGTACGATCAATAATAAAAAAAATCCCATAATGTACGATAATTTCAGAATTGTGTGAAACTTCAAATGATGGTCGTTGTAATCATAGGGCTTCTATACTTATTGATCTAGTTGTGGATTCTACGTCTACCGTGAGAAGAACGTGAACGTGGTGTTACGCACGTCTTCCGTCTCATCTCACGTTATGTCTTCTCGGCCAATCATCGTGGAGAATGACTCTCTCATGAGCACAAGTTAATGTTCTTTTTGTATATTGTATACAAAGTTGGATATCATTAACATGTCATATCTGTATGTTTTGCAAGAAGAAAAAAGTAAAAAAAAAAAAAAGTTAACGTTCCTTCCACGTTAGGTCAGTTTTTCCAAGCTGAGGTCGATATTTTAGCAATAAAGTCATTTTCATGTCGTTTCAAAAAGGACAGCACGCCAAATACGCATTAAACTTTACCCCCTCTAATTGTATGTAAGTGTGAACTCGTGAAATAGCTGTATTCTGTACGTTTGACTCGTGTACGATAATTTTCTCCCAAATATGATAATTTTGAGCTTCTGGTATGATACTTGGACATTTCCAATCTGGCAACACTGCAATAGGTTGAGCTGGTTAGAGACTGACAGATCTAAGCAGACCGCTCTGTGTATGGTGCCTGGTAGGCTCAATATTTACACTTTTGGGGGAGATAAACCCATGAATGACATACTAATAATAGTCAATGAACAATTATCTTGATTAGGAGAATGTATTTTAACATAAAAATCTTACATTCTTCACCTTAAAAAATGTCCTTAATGGTTAGAAATTTTTAATTCTAAAGTTTTTTTTCTCAATTTTTTTTTTTTTTTTCCAGGCTACAGATGTGGTAAACAAGACAAGAAGCCAGGGTCAGGTGGCTGCACAACATAAGAAGACTAGATAGCTTCTCAATCAAACCGAAGATGCCAGAACAAGATGTAAACTGCACAGACGCGACCAATGATATGATACCAAATATCGCTGATCTCCGAATATAGCACTTAAATCTCTCCTTATAATGCAGGTTGACTGATTTTTTGCAAGATGTCTTAAACCAGATTTTTTAATATCAACACAAATATGAATATAAACCAAATATCACAAACCAGCAGTTTTTCAGGGACAATTATGTAAAATGCAAACTAATTATGTATTTAGCACAAGGGCTAAACTCCACAGAGCTGCATTGATACGTTTACAGTTGTTCATTCCTGTACAGCCAAATACATCCTCCATAGCAGGTCAGGGTCGTGTAACTTTTGGATTGCACTTGCATTGCGCTCTGTAGACACGTTGTTGGTTTGTTGTCTTTAGCCATGAATATCTTTGCACATGAACTGCCATTATTTCAGTAAGGCTTGAGCTTGATAATGATGTTTAGTATTAAAAGTGTAAGTACACTATATTATGTGATCTTTGCAAGACCTTTGTTTTATTATCTCTGTACCAAATTGTGGCCTTTCTGTGCATTCCATCTCTCCATCTTGTATACATCCATTTATGAATTCTATGATAAATCCTGTCAATGAGTTTGTTTTACTTTGTTTCATCGGGGTAACAAACATATTGTATTCCATTCCAATTATCTCGAGTGCTCGATTGGTCCTGTACACCCCTTTTTAACTGCTGGCATGTTTTTGGGTGTTCAAAACCATCCTGACACTTTGATTAAGTTGGACTTGATAGTATTGATAGAAAAGCCAATATTAACTATAAAAAAATGCCTTGAGGAAAGCTCAGTCATTGTGCACTATTCTGTAATCATGTTCATATTTGCATATCATATTAGTAAACACCTGATTTGATTCTGTTTTTTTAGTGGTTTGAGCTCTGTTGCGTCTTACTTTCATTTAGTTTTCATTTTTGTCATATGACATTCTTCTTTCATGTATGATGTGGCAGTGAAAGAGTATACCTGGAGAATTCAGTTTCCAGATTTTTACAGCCAATGACAATATGTGTTTGCCCCCCAAGGCATGTCTGTAATGTGTCTTTGTGGCATTGTTCTTTGTTGCATTCCACCAGAGCCTCGGTTGTGGGGTTTTGAATGTGTCCTGTGATCTCTTCACATTCATAGACTGTAAAAAAATGGACCTGTCTAAACTGACCTACTAGGGATCATTCTCTGTCCCTGTTTATACTTTTTACTGTTACATACACTTTACATATATAAACCTCAAAAATAAAGATTTAAGCATGCAATGCACTCATGGGTCTTGTTTGTATTCAGATGGAAGCAGAAATGTCAATTTTGTACACTAGGTGTCAGCATTGATTTGAACTGTGAGAACATTTCAGTGAGGACCGTAAGCATTCATTCATGGACACGTTTTGAACAGCCGTTAATTTGCAAGAGTCTACGAATGAGCAAAAGCGAGTAAATGGAACTATTAACTATTATGGTTGATTGCAAATTGAAGATAATAAATTATAATGTGTGTTATTTGGTCTGCGAGATATGTTCTTCCCCCTTTGCAGTTTCATTCTTTCTTTGCTGCTGTACACCGCTCCCTCTAGCGCTTACTGTGTGAATTTTTGTCTATAGAAATGAAATGTCCTTGTTTCCTTATATGGCGATCGGAGTCGCGAGCCGCCTGATGTGCGCGGCTTTGGCTGAAGCGCGCTCACGACTGTCACCATTTGCTTCCTTATTTGGAAGCGAGTTAAGCGAACCTTAAAAAGGGGCAGAGACAAGCACAAAGGGTTAGGCTCAGACCACAGCGTGCCCTACGAGCCACTAACGAATATTGCAATCGGTGTAGTATGTTTTCAACGCAGAATTAGTGGGACCAACAGCGCCTATTACCAAACCTATTTAAATATTAGATATATTCATGTTTACATTTAAATATAGTAACTAATTAAAAAGTCGTGTTAAATATTGAGATTTAATAATTAAGATCTGAGATTTAAGATTAAATAATAATAATAATTACACACACACACACACATACATACACACACACACACACATATATATATATATATATATATATATATATATATATATATATATATATATATATATATATATATGAATACGCCCGAGCGTTGTATATGAATATATATATATATATATGAAGAGCTCTTTTCCAAAACGGGATAAACGCCATTTTAAAAAAAAATGAGTTTGTCATGTCATTTTGCTGTGTACTGGACCTATTCACTGCTCCATCAACGTTTCATGACAAATCGCTATATTTACTTGTTTAAAATGTACTGCAAGATGCAGTTTCTTTCCAAAACGAGATAAGCGCCAAACCTATTTTTAGCCTAAACGGGATATATCCTCTCAACCAATCAGAATTCGGTGAGCGTTCTACGCAATCCAAATAGGCGGCGATCTGAACAGAGGTTTGTTACTTTGTTTATGTTCATTCATTCCTCAAAATGAGTGCTTTAAACTGTAGTAACACTTTAGATGGCCTTGATGAGCCAGTGAGACCTACACCTGGGGGTAGAAAATGCAGACTGGACAAAGAAAATCACAAAAAACAACAAAAAAAGAAGGTTCGTCACTCGGGTGGCGCGTTAATACCAACAGTGGGATGTCAACACAAAGCTGCCGCCAAAGGTTTCTGTCAGGCCGAGAGGCTGTCGCCGGACGATCTGATGGTAAATTTCAACTATTTTTATGAAAAACAAAACAAGGTTGACCAGGACCAGGCCATACTTCATCTCCTGGACATCACGCAAGTGACAAGGAAGCGTCCGAAAGTCCAGGACATTAACAAACAAAAAGACCGGAACGTATCTGTTAAGTACAGTCTTTTGTGCAACAGACATCCGGAGAATGTGCCCGTTTGCAAGGCGACCTTCATAAAAGTGTTTTGGTGAGTACAACTTTCGTTTCAGAATTGACTAGTATAATACTGTTTTGTAGGTTTTCCCCCTCGCGATAAAGATATTTTCCTGTAAAGAAGCCTGCTAACGTGACATTAAAAGTACTGAATAGTTCTAATAGCCTAAATGTGTTACTAAATGATTTGAATGTATTTTTAACATTGTTGTATTTAAGGACTGGTATTTGTATGTGTGTTATTTTTAAATTATTTGTTTTATGTGGTGGACAATATTAGAACATATCACTGGAAATATGTATTTTATTTTTACTATTTATTTTATTTTACTATTTATTTTATTTGGCTTTTATTTATTTCATGCATTTGCACTTATTTAATTTATATTCATTTATACTATGAGTACCTGATTATATGTTGCATGTTCTCTTGTTTGTTTTTTAAAAGACAAACCATCATTTTTTTTTTTTTCAAAAATTGATGGATTTATAGCGTTTTGAAAAATAAATAAATAAACTTTGAATTTATCATCAACAATATTGTTGTTTGATTTAATAATCATTGTTCAACGTGTTCAGACTGAGCCAAAAAAAACATTTTAATTAGGATAAATTGAATATTCACAAAATGTGTGGGTCTAGGTAAAAAATGTAATTTTCCTGAAAACTACTGAAATGGATTTATCCCGTTTTGGAAAAGAGCTCCTCATATATAATTCATATATAAAAGAGTTGACATACATTTTAGAGTACTGTTAAACGACACATTATGTGCTATATATTGTATTTATGTTGTAAAATATAACTGATTTTTTTTAATAACAAATGCTTAATAAAAAGTGCAACTTTAAAATGTACAACCTTGTATAAACGCTTTTCAACGACCATACGTTTGTGCCAATGTACTACTGACAACAGTGAATATATTTTTATGTGTTCACGACCATTTGTGTGGAGCCCAAAACTACAGTTCCCATAACACCTCAATAAGCGCGTGACATGGATGCTCGCTCCCATCTGCCGCGCGGCCACGCGCAAAAGGGCGCGCCCGAGCGTTGTATCAAGTGTGAGAGCGAAGGACTGCATCACAGCTCATTCAATTCCTATCCAGACGCTGACTAGCACAGAGAAACAACCATGGTATGTCTATATTTAAATAATAATTATACGATTTACGGCTATTTCCAACGTGTTTGAAGAGTTTAATGACTAGGCTGTGGGCTTTTTAGGGTGAATGAATAATCTGAGAATCAAATCTGTCAATTAACGCCTCCGCCGACTATAGCTGCAGGCTACGTTAAGTGCCGTAAATTGTTAGAAAAACGTTTCCTTGGCTCTTGTGGCAGTGTTCTTTGAGCAGTTTTATTTCTATATATATATATATAACGTTGCAGTTAATCTCACAGCTCTCGATGTTTTGGTTGTGCGTGGCCTTCAGCTATTCGGATGCGATGAGATTGGCAAAAAATGAGACCCAAAAACTACTGGCGCCATTTCCCCGCTCAGCTTCCTTTATTTCCGTGAGTCGAGGCCCAGGAAAGGCCTCGCTGCTTTTCATTACACTCTACCTACAGGCCCCATCTCTCCACACACCATTAGATCGCACGGCGAAATTAAGAGAGGATGTGTATAAATCAATGTCCGCAAACCGGTGTGTGTTTAACTGCGTTTTTCGTTTGCCAGATGAAGCGCTTTCTTGAGTCTGTCCTTTGTCTGAACACGGCCAGAAAACACCATCGCTCACGTTTGCCGCACCAGAGAGACTGCGGGCGTGTGTGAAAACGCAGATTATTCCCTGCTGAGGTCGAAGCCCCGCGTGTTTATACTCCGCTTTTCGTCTTCGGAACGCGTTCATTTTGCGGATATTTGTAACGCATGCAGGAACACCGCAACCGTGGCCCCACCCTAATTCTTGATGCACAGATGGTGGAGGTTTATTTCTTTGACCGAAAAAAGATACCTCGACTAGGAAAAGTGTTTTAGGTCGATTGCAGCTCGGGTTTATATGAAACATTATAAAATATATGCGCTGGGAGGGAGGAAGCCGAGCTTAAGAACCGTTACTTGTGCGTTTGCGTATCGGCAGGCAACGTGTGCACGACTACACTCTTCCTGGTTGGACGTAACTTTGGTGAATCGTAGCGTATCGGACGTTTTATCTTTGCTCGACGCGTTTAATTTCCATAATGTATATGCATTTCGTTTTATCGGCATTTTGTCTTTAAGCACGTGACGTTTCTTGTCTGTGACGCGCAGTGCTTGTGGATATTTGGCTGAATATGCTTTGCTTGCTTTTTTATTATTTATTGCTGCGTCGCTTTCGTCAACTTGTTTCTGTAGACACGGAAGATACTTGAGAAATTGAGAGGAAATTGCGTTCGTGTCGCGTGTAGGCTGAAGGAAATGCCGGTTCCGGTGTGAGCAGTCTCGGTAGCCTCGTCACTAGGACAATGTACACGTCATAGGCCACAAACAAAATCTCTTTCTGTGAGAGGCAAGTGATGACTCGTTATACATCTTGTTTCTTTTTTAAAACGTACAAGCTCTCTTTTCATTTAAGGACCCACGATGTCATTTCCTGTATCTCATTTCTACTGTGGGTTTCACTTCTCAGTGAACGTGGATGATTTACCTGCAGCATTATTGTCCTTGTGCTTTAACTTTGGACTTTTACTCTTTTTATGACACTAGATGACAGATGAGGGCGTGTTTTTTCTTAAGATGCTGGCGGAAGATCTAGAATCTTTGGTGACTCGTTCAAAACAAACTTAATGTTTTAATTTTTTTTAAGCTTTTGTCTTAAACATTTGTAGATGATTCTTAGATGAGTATCTAAAGGGCATTTTCGCCCGAAACGAGGATCCCACAATCATGGAAAGTATTTATACAGTTAGTCATAAAAGACTGAAAGTCGTGATTCATTGGTCAAAAGGTGTGGGAATCCTGATTATCCCTTGGGCCTGTAATGTCCTATTTCTTTCATTATTTGTGATTGTTAGGTAATGAGGCATCTTAATGCATTCCTGACACTCACACCTTAAGCAGACCCGGTTTCCACCCTTTAGACATGCGTTTCCTGTAAGTGGGCCACTCAAACATCTACCCCACAGGGCTCTTTGTTTCCACCTTTTCACATGTCCTAATGTGCTATTCAGAAGCTAGATCTGCTCTAGAGAACTAAATGTTCAGGTTTTCTCATTTCTTTGAGATGTTTTCTGTTGAATGTTTGGTTATAGCAGTGCAGCATTACACTGATCCCTGTTTCTAATGGAAATCAGAGGACTTGAGTAGGTTCATGGGACTGGTGTGACTGAGGCCATTTTGATTTTTCACAGAAGAATCATTGTTTTGCAATCTAAAGCTGTACACCAGATTTGAATGACATGGCTCTCTTATAATTCTCTACGGCCAATTTTATTCACATTTAATGATCCTGCTTTAAATCAGATGCTCAGTATAAATTGAATCAACTCTTATGAGGAAGTGCCCAACCATCCCTCTGTTCAAATGTGTTGGAGGATGTCTGAAGTCGTGTGACCAGGGAAGAATGGTGCCTTGTTCAAACCACCCTTTTTCTTTAACTTGCTATTTAGTTTTTTTTTGGGAGTAGAAACCACATCACTGCAACAATGGATAATTTGCACCCAGAATGTCATTCAAGTTCTTTTGCTATGACTCTCATTCCACTGCCCTTGAAGTGTGCAGTCCTGTTTCTCCCATGGCTGGGTTTTTTGTTTAGTCACTCGCTTCTGTCTTGTGTTGCAAAACCTGCAGGCCCAGTAGTTTGGATTCAGCCAAATGAGGTCCAAGTATTCAGTTTTGTTAAAAGGGCAGCCCGTCTAACTAGATCAGACAAGACGGTTTGGTGCAAAATCCCATTCATTCACTTCTCGTTTTGCACCCACACATTCATGCCTCCTTGCTCATCAGCTCACTCACTTCCCTCTATTCAAACCCATGTGACCTTATCCTGTGTGTGTTTTGTGTTCTCGCAGGCCTCCGGAGTTACAGTGGAAGAGAATGTCTTGACGGTCTTCAACGATATGAAGGTTCGCAAGGCTCATAGCAATGAGGAGGAGAAGAGCAAGAGGAAGAAGGCTGTTCTTTTCTGCCTGAGTGAGGATAAGAAGAAAATCATTATGGAGGAGGGCCAGGAGATCCTGCAGGGAGATGAAGGAGATCCCTACCTCAAGTTTGTCAAGATGCTTCCTCCCAACGACTGTCGCTACGCTCTCTATGATGCCACATATGAGACTAAAGAGACCAAGAAAGAGGACCTGGTTTTCATTTTCTGGTAAGTCTGCGAATGTACTTCGTTTAAACCAGGGGCTCCTAGTCCTGTTTCTGTAGATCTGGCTTTCTGCAGAGTTCAGTTCCAGGCCTGTCTGTAACTTTCAAGTGTTCCTGAAGGTCTTCATTAGCTGGTTCAGGTGTTTGATTAGGGTTGAAGCTGAACTTGGATCTCCAGTAACCGGATTGGACATCTCTGATGTAGACTTATGTCAAATGCTTGTGTGAAACAGATGATCTGATCTCTTGTTGTGTTGTCCAGGGCCCCGGAGAGTGCCCCACTTAAAAGCAAGATGATCTACGCCAGCTCCAAGGATGCCATCAAGAAGAAGTTTACAGGTAATGCTGTCCATCAAAAAAGGAAAATCAAAATAATGTACAATTATAAAATGTATAAATGAATGTGAGATCTGAAGCATTTTTGCTCTCTTGTGTTTCACAGGTATCAAGCACGAGTGGCAAGTGAACGGTTTGGATGATATCAAGGACCGAAAGACCCTTGCTGAGAAGCTTGGGGGTTCATCAGTGGTGACTCTCGAGGGGAAGCCTCTGTCCGATTGAGGCTGACACATTTCAGGGGTTAGCCGTTCATTCCGACGTGGGTGGGGCAGGTGGGCCAGCACGACTGTTTGTGGGGCCACGGGGTGGGTTAATGTGGGTGGGGAGGGTTGGGCAAAAGTGACAGTTTCCAAACTCCACACTTGATGAAAGATGTAGGCTGTCATTCCAGTTCACACATACAATGAACAAGAACAAAAACATTAAAGAGAAAAAAAAAAAGATCTTAAAAGACAAAAATGAAGGATGATGATTATAAAAACAAAGTAATATAACTGTAAATGTGTACTGGCAGGTTTTCGTTCTTTCTGAGTTCCATGGGATTGTTGAAAGAAAAGACTGAGACAGCAGCCGTTACAATTCAGCTATACAACATACTCTTTGTTCTTAAGATTTAGGTTTTTTGTTTTTGTTTTGCCAAACATATAGTTCAGTTTTTCTAAGTATGTGTGTTGACTAGGTTAAGTACAAAATTTCCTCCAAAATCACACAATGTTATTGGACCATTCTGGGAACAGTTTACTTGCCCCTTCCCCCCTTTTGTTTTATTTGAGTTCACATGTTGTTTTAATGATTCCATCTGATTTAAATATTTCAAAATGTAATTCAAAACCATGGCACTGGTGTCAAGAAATTGTACACATTCCTTCTACCTGTAAAATCTGGGACCTAGTGGGTGAGCGGTCTGTTGATGAATTGGATTGAGTGTATTGATGGACACGTATGAAGTTTAGATGGGGAGCGATATATTTGGGCAGCCTGTGTACAGAGCTTTGATTGATATTGGTCAGTGGATGTTTTGTATCGTCTCCTTATCTCTAATAAAAAAAAGCACTAAACAACTCTGCTGTTACAACTGGTTTGTTTCTTCATGTTTGGCAAATCATCAGTGTGAAGGCTGGCTTTATTTATTTTTTGTGCCCCAAGGTGAATCTAATTTTTAAAGTCTTTGAATCTCGAGTTGATCTTTAATATTGGTTTATATTTATATATATATATATATGTGCTTACATTTTGCTTATTCTGCATTTGTTGCTGTTTTATCAGTGTTCAGCATGGTTTATGCACTGATATATGTGATGGTTGCAAAATTCATAAAGTTCAAATGGATCCAAACAAAGAGACTCTGATTGCTTTGTCATCCTCCATATAGATTTGATGGGTGGCTTGGCTTTTAATAATGTCGTTCGGTAGACTACAAGCCAATAATAAAAATTGCTGATTATATTGAAACTATGATTGCAAATCCATCATGTACAATAATTCAGTATTTGAAGATGATGGCATGTCAACTGCATTGGATACTATTAAACATGCAATTCCATTTAAACAATCAAATCAATTCCATAACAGGCTAATTGGTTAAATCTCTGAGAAATGGCAGCAGTATTGTTTCACTGACAAATTGATATTTGTGGCATAAAGATGTTTCCTCAATATCTCAATATGCCTGTCATTTTTTGACATTTAGAATAGATACCACATAGAAGAGAGATGTAGATGGGATGACTGACGGGGGGGAAAAAGCATTCACCGTATGTCACATCTATAATGTAGAATATAAATGTGGATGAAGCTATTGCCAGTAAACTGCTTGAGGATGGGTATCAGTAATTGAGAACATGCTGATAAACCGTTATTAAAACATTTATTTCACTAAAAGTACCACAGGGATGTCTGTGAACAATTTTGAATGACTTCAATGAATTAATGATGTTTGTGTGTAGTATGAAACGCTCCAGTTTGTTCTTTAAAACATATCTTACCGGACAATTTGTGCTATATTAAATCGCTGAGCTCCTGCAACACTGTTGAGTAATGTATTCACGTCAGTATAATCGCTCCTGACTGACTGACCGAACCGCGAGGACTGTTCAGCCATGTTGTGAAAGACTCAATGAAAGATGTACACGACAACCATTGGAGGGCAGTAGAGATTCATTTCAAAACCTTACTGAAAAAAATGAACCTTCCTACTTCCTGTGCTGAACTACAATCGTCTGTCTGCACCTTTGCCTTTCGTAATCCAGTATTTTTGCAATTATGAATCAAACCACAAGCTATTAGTAGCTATTACAACACTGAACTCATATATTCTCTATGAAATATAAACTAACCATAAACAATACAAGCCAAAAAGTGTAACTGTAATTGCTGTTTAAAGGTTGCCAATGGTTTCTGGCAGTATTTTTACGTCTTCCTCTGCTTACCACCAGAGGGTATCAGTGTCACATTTTACATACAGTAATAATATTCAGATTTTTTTCTCTTTTTTTTCTTTTTATCATACTTGAAATATACAACACAGAATCATATATGCTATTATCACCACTTCTTTACAACATAAAAAAGTCCAATTTGCAATGAAAAAAGCAAAAACAAGAGACATTTTAGTTTATTAAAATAAAAAGCTTTTTAAAAATAGAACTATAATCAACATTTACCCTATAATCAACATTTACCCCACAACCTTTCTCTTAGTTTGTGTTTGTTTGGTCTTTATATTAATTCAACATAAAAGAATAAGAAAAATAATTTACAAACAGATACTGTAATTTTACCAATACGAGGTCTTTATCTATCTTGAAAAAGAGTATGTAACTGTAGAAGAGTGAATTGAATTCATGGGTTACAGATCCAGATGTATGCATTAAAATAAACTAAGGATCTATGCTTTTAATTTCTATTAACTCTCAACACCCACACTACATCTCCAGTCATCGATTTTGTTATTGTGATGTTCAGGGATGGAAATTAAGGAAGCTTAGCCATTTTTCCTCTACTTTAAGTCACCAAATAAACTCAGCGTATGTTAATCTAGTGTTACACAAAACCCAAGGGATGAGATCAGAATAAAACCTCCATCCCAATTCTAGTTTCTAAAAGTGCAAACAACAGTTTAAAGCTTCTGTAATGTGGAATCTGAAGGCTGTGGAGAGAATCACTTAACCGAGACAGCAAAATAGTGTCGGCACAGATCCGGCCCACATCTGGTACGCGTGGATTCCACGTGTACCAGATGTGGGCCGGATCTGGGCCGACACTATGTTGCTGTCTGGGAAGGGGGATCAAAGACTTGACAAGATAAATCTGTTGGTGTTGTCGACCTCAGAGTCTAAAGCTGAGTAACGTTGGCAGTATGGCGAGCAAAAACTAAAGGTAGTGGTTAAATAAAGTCCCAGCTCAACCCATGTGAGTAGTGATCTACCAGCAATGGACCTTCTTTCGTCTCAGATTCAGTAGCCACACCCGTAAAAGACTGTAAAGTGCAGGTTCCAAAATCAGGCACGTTGTATTTTGTCTATGATTTTATATTGTCCCATTCCTCTGTGTCATGTCTTCAGTCCTGATTGCAGTCCACCTTATTTCCATGAACCCAGTAACAGATCTGAGCAAACTTCAGTGGAGTGAAGCGAACGGCCACGTTGTAGTCACGATTCTCTCCATTGATTTCCAGCCACTGGTGGCCCGAGAAGATCCCGATGACCTTGCGCTCCCATCGCTCTAAAGTATCGTCCCACACACGTCCGTAAACACCAGAGCCACTCGCACCCGGACGGGCGTCACAGTGCTGGTAGATCAAATCGTTGGACTCATCCTCCACCGGACAAAAGCGGTACACCAGTTCCCCGGGCCGGTCACTGTCAAATCCAGAGAAGTGGATGCGTTTACCAGCCAAATTATCTGAGGTGGGTGCCACAGCCAGCCGCATGAAGGGACGCCGGTGAGGCCAACGTAACTCTAGAAGTGCGTAGTCAAAGTCCATGCTGACCTCTTGAGGACCTTGAATCCAACCTTTAGGAACTCGGGTCCGTTTAACTCTCACCCAGCGCACCAAGGGTTTCTTCACAGGAGCCTGACCCGGCCTTGTACCGTTAATAGACGGAGGGATCAGAAAGCCCACCCTGAGTTTCCTCGCTCCTTTGACGTAATCCTTCCCATCGTGCACGCAGTGGGCTGCGGTCAGGACGTGCTGCTGGGACACCAGGACTCCAGTGCAGCCGGTAGAGATACGAACAGCTGTGGAGAACGGGTAGTCCAGAAGGAAGTGGTCACCGCGGATGTTAAAGCGCCCATCTGAACCGTAAATCTGCCGTTTTAGCCGCTTGTGTCCGGGAGCGGTTACTTTGGGCTGCCTGAAAGGAAGTTCAGTCTCATTTTCACCCAGGTCAACAGTAGTTAATGTTCGGGAGCCATCTGCATAAAGTGTTTCGAAAGCTAGGTGCTCTTTATCCATGTCTTCTTCTTTGTGGTAGCAGCTCTCGTTGCAGTGAGTAGTGAGGTCCAGCTGAGCTTTGGCGCTGAAGCGAGAGCGGGACAGCGGTAGGGTGGCATGAGGTATCAGCGAGGGGAGGTGGGCGGGAGACTGATGTCGAGGTTCTCTCACTGAAACCGAGCTGGGCAGGAGGAGTAAGAACAGCAGGCCAACACAGCAAGGATGGGCCAGTCCCAGTGCGCGGTTAGGCACCATGGCTAAGATGTATGCAACCTAAAAGCAAACACAAACATATATGCAAGCATGAAATAAAACTCAAGATGTTCTTAATTTTGCAGATATAAGGTCATAGAAATTTAATGGCTTCACTCTTTTTTTTTGGCATCTATGGTGCTATGAAGAACCTTTATCATCCATGGAAACAAAAGGTTCTTTATAGTGGAAAAAGGTTCTTCAGATTATTAAAATGTTCTAAAGGTTGGAGTGTCAACTTGTCCAGGCTGTAAATTGGGGCACAAATGTTGTGTAGGAGTGTATTTCAGCCTTAAGAAAAAACTTCACTGAAAGGAAACCAAAAAGGCATTGCTGTGAAAACCCCCGTTTACAACGTTTATTTTTTTAAGAGCGTTGACATGTTTAGCTGGCTCTTATCCGTTCTAATAGTACCAGTGGTTTTGGACTTATCATACTGATACCCATCTGCCTGGATAAATAAAGTTTGTTTACTAGCTACTGTCACTTCATACCAAAGCTGCTTGTTTATCTTTTTTGTTTCATTTTGTCTCATGCTACATTCTGTAATTTGAATTGTAATTTTATATTGTATTTAATTGTTTTGTTTAGTAGGCCTACTTTATGCATTGTATATGAGTGAAGTCACTTCATTTAGAATAAATCAGCTTTTTCAGAGTGTACATCACTTAATGTGTAAAATTAGCTAAATAAAATAAAAAGCTGACTTCACCTGTAAGTTTATATAGGGAAAAAAAGCTGTACTTATTATTCCCTAGGTTTTGTCAAATACGTGCCTTGCCTATTAATTTTTCTGGTGGAAAATATCGATAAAAAAAAAAAAATCAATACGCGACGCACACAATAGTCAAGACATAGGCCTTATACAAATTACTTGATATTGTCCCTTTATACTAGCACTTCTCATCTGCTCTATTCATCATGGACACCCAGTGTGACACCTGAGGAATTCCCTGGACACAACCTGTTTCCTATACAACATCCCTTTGTCCCGAAAGCCCCTCATTTCGTCTTTTTTGTTGTCTTTCACATCATGAATGAATGTCCAAAGAACTTGCGTTGTTGTTAAACTCAAGGAAAACAAACTGTGTTTACCTACCCTCACTTTCCCATCGCTCTGTACAAACCAACAACTACAATGCACTTGCGCCAATGGAAGCCAGGAGATACAGCCTCTACACAAACTGAGCATTTTATAATGGAAAAGTGGGTTAAATAAAATAGATTTTTCGGTTTTTACTCTCTTTTTTTGCAGCTTGTAGAGGCATCTCGAATTAAACGGGAATTTAATTGTGTACAGCCAACAAGAGCAACAGTGTTTGACCCGTGCGCCAGAGCTTTACGCGCGCGTCTGACCGAGAAAATGACACAAAACAGTTTCGGAATTAGCGGAGGATACTTAACTTCAAGCTGTGTTAATAATGATCAAGGCTTGTTTAAATCCAAATCACAAATTCGTCTCCAGGAAGTTCACCGGGTATCCCATTCTCCAGGTTTACTCCCATCTCCACTGTGAAGTGCTGGAGCGCGTGACAGGTCCACCAAAAACATACACAATCCTTTTAACCCCCAGCTTTTATTCAAAAACGGCTTCTTTTCAAGAGTCCTTATTTCAACAAAGCAGACAGCACACTTACTCTCCGCTGAATGGTGATTGCGGTAGTGCAAAACTGAGGTCGTCCAAGCCCAATAACCGAGGCGCAATATTGCGCATCCCTGCGGGGTCCTAGTGCCGCCGTCACAGGGACAAAGGGGAAGATGGTGTGTCCTAAACCAACATCAATGTGTGAACAGTCTGGTACGTGTTCAGTACAGCACGTCGTTATCTCGTGATTCTTTAAATGTAATGACAAACCTGTCCGCTAACAGAGCATTTATTCTGGGCATGTCTTGGCACACATTAAAATATTCCTACAGGTGTTTTTAAGCTGTCTATCAAACATAGGTGACAGTCAAGGCAGGCATGTCTTTAGGATATACATTCCTTCTCAGTTCAGTTAAATTGCACTGCATTTACTATGCCACTCAACGCAAGTACGAACACATGTACATGTGTTTAGGTAATTCTTTTAGCATGTATTTTTTATTGTGACTCCTTAAATCTATAGGTGTAACGAATCTTACCTGTTAGGGTTTAAAGGGGTTCAAATTACAGATTATTGTGGGTTGGTCTCATGGCAGGACACATTCCAGAAATATTTGGGTGTGTTTCAGTCGTGATGGCGTCTTGACTGACCCATAGTGCAAGCTTGAATATAACCTTCTGACCTTGATCTACCTCAAGCACTCACACCACTTGCCCTAACCTGCACAAAACACTTTCGTTCTTCCTTCCTTTCTTACTTTGGTCAAAAGATTTCTAGGGACTTTAATGGCTAAAATACACAGCTTTAAACAGTCTCCAACACGTGCGTGTGAATGTTGCAGGGGGAAAAGCATTTCAATTGCTTTTGTTGCTCAAGTGCATAGCAAAAAGCATATCAAATTTGCTCGACTAAACTAGCAACACATAGTGCCAAAGTATGCAAGCCTGCAGCTTCAGAGTAAAAAAAAAAGGGGGTAATTGTGAGATAATATGTAAAATAAGAAACAAATTCACATTGTGGAATACAGTTACAATTGTGAGATTCTAAGGCACATTGCAAGAAATAAAGGCACATTGTGATACATAGTCACAACTGGTAGATATAAGTTTCAATCACTTACTTTTTACTTTGAGGCTCCCATACTAAAGTTAATGTTACATCTGCTTCATTTCCAATACAAAAGATTTTTTTCCCCCACAATACCCCAGGGCTGTTCTCTCAACCTGCGGTTTCGCACTAGGTTAAGGAATGCTTGAAGTCTTGGTTCTGGAAGGCTGTAAATGTCTAATACCATAGCAAAACACTGTTCAGTGATGGTATCAGTGCTACATTGAGTGTCACTGTGGGTGAGCGAGATTTGGTTGATGTGCGCTGGCACTGACACGCTGTTCTCATTGTCTGTTTCCTGCTCCCCTTTCTCCTGGTTTTCTTTCAGACACTTCCAGACATATATCTTATTTAACATCACAAGCCACCAGAGACTGAAGTGGATATCATTCTAGCTGACAAGCCACTGATATTTGCTATGCTCTTTCACAGTTAGCGATAAGGGGTTAGGACATAGGAAATGCAGCCTAAAGCTCATTCACTCGACAGGAATCTGCTACCTTGGACAATCCCCAGATCTCTTTACAGTGGGACTCTTGTTCTTGACCTGTCCTGGCTTCATGCCTCGTGGAGGGAGGTGGAGCGGGGGGTTCGCCATGAGGAGGGGCCTTTGAAAGTGTGTCCATTCCTCCAAAGCTGATCTTTTATCACCTCCAGCTCCAGCTCCAGTCCTGTGCCTCTGTGGCCTTTTCTCTATTCACCAGGCTGTCTATTTTCAGAACAACTGATTCTTGTCTTCTCTTCTTTGGGTTTTTTAGACAAACTGAAAAGCCTTTTCTCCAGCAACACCAGATAATTTGCAGAGGCTTTGAAGCTCCTATGAAATGAAAAGGGGGAAATTCTTTCACCAAAGGAAGCAAAATAAGTCAATGAAGAAGACACTTGGTTTCTTTCAATTCACAGACATATACACAACCTTCAGTATAAAGCCACTGAAGCACAGATTTTGAGGCATGTGTTGACATATCTCAAAAGTCAATAAACACAAATTCAAGTAAAGCTGAGAAGAAACAACACTTTTCCAGCTAAATACATTTTAAGCAGGGTTTGGAACCAAGAACCGGTTACATAAAAAAAAAAAAAACATAACTGAATGATTTATGTAACAGCTGATGGAAGACTCCATTCAAATGTGTTCCATTTATTACTATTCAGCGCAATACATACCTGTGAAGTCTGATTGCTGTAATCCAAAACATACAGCATGTGCCCACTGAAGGTGATTTTTTATTCAAAAACTTCAGATTCACAAGCAAAAAACTCTTACATTCTGGTCCTTTTTAGTGAATGAAAAACACAGCATGACCATGTCACGTTTTGACTTTATTTGTTCATGTTTAGAGTTTGTTTTTTATCTGTTTTTCTGTTCAGTTCATGTCTGAGTTTCATTGTTAATTAGTTCAGTTCACCTTTCCCCTGGACTCTGTTCAGGTGTATCTTGTCAATTATCTCGTTTGCTCCTTCGTTTGCCCATGCATTCAAGCCCTCTGTTTCAGTCAGTCTTTTCCCAGACAGCAACATAGTGTCGGCCCAGATCCGGTCAGTGTGGAATCCAAATGTACCATATGTGGGCCGCTTCTGGGCCGACACTATGTTGCTGTCTGGGTTGTCTACCATTGTTGATCGTTTACGTGTGATGTGGTTATGTTCTAGTGGATTTCTTTTTTTTCCCAGTCGAACAGATGTATTATCAATTAAAGACTGTTTGTTCTATACTTTCCTTTGTCGGGCGCTTCAGTACCTATCGTGACAGACCAGTGAAGTCTGATCTCCAAGCAAAGACTCTTTTCAGTGAATCACAAACACTTGAATCAGTTGGAGTATCTGAATCATCATATTCGACTCCTAGCCTGGGTTTCCCGATTTTATTCACGCTGCTAGGCAGCCTGGACACCATGGACCAGATTTTCCCCTCAAAAAGGGAACCAATCACAGAACGGGGAGGGAGCAGCAAGACGATGACGACGTCTATGCGACACACCGAAGCAGTTTGTTTATATCTATGGATCCAACATGGCATCAGACGCGAAGTTACCTTTCGATGCAGCTTTAGATAGTGTTCTAAGTAGTTTAGAACGCAAGTTAATTTCGTCTTCTTCCTCGTTGAATTTCTGTCGCTCTACATACGTCATCTGGTATAATTGAAACGATTGGCTATGAGCTACGTACAGGCGCATTTGACAGACATTCGTAGCGCCCAATAAACGGCTCTGGGCATTCGTAAACCACGCCTCAAATACGAGAAAATGAACATGTGGTTCCCAGACCACGTCTCAATGAGAAGAGGTCTGACGTTAGCCAGGCTATTCGACGCCATGAACCAAGAACTGAAATTGTTGTACTTATGGCCAGTGAGACCAATTCAGTGTAATTACTGACATGTTGTTTTAAAGATTCACTTTATTAGTGGTATATTACATTGTTATTTGTTGTTTTAGATTGATCACTGAAATGGTTCCCGCAGTTTGCAACAGATTTGCATTTCAGTTTCTATCATATTTCTTCCTCAAATTAAAAATAAAAATAAAAATTGAATGGAACCATTAAGGAACCAGAATCACTCCATTTTTTGTTTATCCCTGATTACAGATAATGTGTGATTGACAGATAATGTGTATGGGGATAGATGATAGCACACTTTTTGTCTTGGACTGTAAGCTGAGAAGCCACAATAGCTTGAAGAGTATTCAATAGTATCCAATCCCTTTTAGGGGGCCATGCTTTCTTCTCTGGAATACAGGAATAAAGACCCAGACCTATTCAGTGGCACTCCTGTTAACTGCACTTTCAATGTATGTATGAACTCTGTCTTACATACACAGGTGTGGTTAGCGCACAGTTTCAAATCATTAGGGTGTAGTACAGAAGTCCCATTCTTTCCCAGCTCTTAATTCCCATCACACTGAGGCTGAGTGTACAGTAGCCATCCAAGCAAATAAGTATTGTTAACAAGATCAGAGACTCCCTCTGTACTCTTTAATCCATTAATTGACTTCTGGTTCAACCCAGTGCTTTGGACTCACAACAGTGGAAAAATCTTTTCATAACAATAGTCATTGTGCTTGACTCGTTTCCACAGCATACTGCCAATCAGAGTCATGACAATGTGTGCATGGACTGGGGTGAGCGAGGCACAACCTAACGCGGGGCTAGTTGTAACACACTTGTTTTAAATACTTCCACACATACAAGGATGACGAAACTTAGTGTATTTACTAGTTGCCATTTCAACAATATAGAGAAAAAATTGTGCAAAAATTCAGAAATATTTGGAAGATATCACTGAACATTTATTTAACCACAGCAAAAGTAAATTTCTAACTTTTTATATCTGTTTTTTGTGTTTATTTAAAATTAGACACATCTGATATTATTTTAATCCCCAATCTGTTATTTAACAGTTGAGATGGTTCTTCGCTAATCAGCAGAAGATACTAGCCGGGTTTAAATCCCAGTTGTGCAGGTGGGGCATGTTGTAACACTGTGTTACAATGTGCCCTTATTAGAACTATTCTATTCTATACTTTTATGAATTCTATTGAGAAACCATGAGAACAAGGTGAATAAAGACTGAGAGTCACTGTTCAGAAATGATGAATTATTATGTTGTGAACTATGCTGTATAGCTGTGTTTTGTGGTGTCTTTATTGTCAGACTCAAAAATTAGTTTATTTTTAATTATTAAAAAAATGCCATTATTTTATATGAAAAAGTTAATAATTAGGCTATATTTTATCAAAAAAAAATTTTGTTAGTTTGTCTTGTATATATTTTTGATTAGATCAGTTAACATTTTAATCTGTAATTTTCAGAGGTGGACAGTAACAAAGTACATTTACTTGAGTACTGTAAGTACACTTTTTGAGTATCTGTACTATTTTTTCTGGAAACTTTTTTCTTTAAATTCACTAAATTTGAAAGACAAATTTCGTACTTTTTACTCCACTACATTTCTGTCAAGGTCCTTGAGTAGAAAGTAGTAATGTCAGTCAGTGGATGATTTTAGTTGCAGGGGTTGCATTTTGGTTGGAAATGAAAGTCAGATTGAAGTCTGAACCCGACGTCGGATTGACGTCACTATCCATCAGACAGACGTTGGATTTTGCTTGAAAAGAAAAGTCAGGTTGACGTCAGAACCCCACTGATGTTGGTTTCTGACGTCAATCTGTTCTACATTTTCAACCACAATACAACATCTGTCCAACATTGGAGATTAACATTGCAACATTGCAGAATCCAATCTGACGTTGGATTCTGACATCAAACTGATTTTCATTTTCAACATTGGGTTTGATCTTCTAAATGCGAATTTTGTCATTGTTTGGAGCCCACTAGCTTATAGATAACAGTAAGGCTAACATTAATACTAAAAGCCAAAAAACTTTAAATAGGGCACTATTGGAGGGAACAGCCATTTGGTTTTGGACACTGTGGACGTTATTGAGTGCACTTATTCAATCTCACATTCAATCCCACTACTGGAACTGTGATCTAGAAATAAATTTGATATTGATATGAGGGTGGGTAGGCAGGCATTGATTCAGAGGCATAAGGTACTGTAAGTATTACATACATCAATGCAACACTAATAAAACAATGCATTGACATTTACTTTTTACTTTTGATACTTTTAAAAATGAGTACTTCTGTACTTTTACTAAAGTAAAAATCAGTCTTTACAACTTATTATTTATAAATATTAATACATATTTTAAATAGTATGGAAGTAAAATAACTATTACAGTTTTTCTCGATTGCTTAAACACATTTCTTGAAACTATGCCTCGTATTCTCAAAACTGTAAACACAAATCCATAATGTCTCACCCAATTCCCCAAACATCCTATTTTCAGGTCAAAATGAAGCTCTACACTCAAAACCATTCACTCTTGCTGAAAAACCAAACTTTGCCCTCAGACAGGACACACAAGCCCTCAAAATCACACACACTTACAACATAGTCTAACACACTGGTGCAATAAATTCAAAACAACATTTCCAAAACTGGTAAGTTATGTTGCTTGTGGTTCCCCCCCTCACAAACCTTTTCACATGATGAACACAAAAGACACAACCAGTGGATACATTGGCACATTTTTATTCATCCATGTTCTACACAGTACAACACACACACAACAACAAAACAAAAAAAAACTTTTTTTCCCTGTTTTACTTTTTTTTTCTTTTTTTTTTTTCTCCTCTAAATTTTTTTTTATATTTACTTAAGATGTGTGTGACCATCATATGACAGTAAAAGAGCACACACAAACCTTATTCTAATATGGAATTGTATTGGAATGGTAAAGAGTGTTGGGACGTGACAGGAGGGCCTCCACTCAAGGAGACAATATGATGGACACGTCTAAGAATGTTCCACACATGGTTGAAATACCATAATTTGCCTAGAAAGATAACATTCTGGGAGTCAAGACTATAAAGGAGAAAGGATGCACTCCCTTCACTGTCACACTCTGCAGCCACACTGTCTGACTGTACGACTGCTGGCCTTTTCTTGCAAGAAAATAAACCTCATCAAAGACTATTGGAAATGTTTGTCTTTTATTCAGTGAATTTTGTTTGCCACCACTCCTCCCTGAAGGTTCTCGAGGCGACGGTAAAGCGACTCAAATTTGGCCTTACTCGTAGCCCAGCCTCCCTCATAGTCATACCACTGATAAAGACATGGGCAACTAGAGTGGCTTGAATTTCATCTGAGACTGCTTGTCTTCTTGCCCTTCCTTCTCCTCCTTCTCCTCCTCCTCCTCCTCCTCCTTATCCTCGATCTCTTCCTTCATGTCTTTCTGGATCCATTGTTCCAAAACACAATAAACTGATTTGGGCCCTTTTATCTATCTATTGAAGGATCTGGTTGATGTGTGTTAAATTTTGACTCTTAGTGTTTCCACCTGGGTAATTGTGTGCTAACTGAGCTGAAGCTGTGCTGACTTGAGTGAACAATATTGAATGCTAGTGCTTTCTAAATGACAACATGGTGTAGGCAATGAGAAATGAAGGGATTTGTGTGTAGAGTTTTGCAGTGAAAGTTCAACAAATCTGACTCATGTGTCAAAACAGGGAATAGTGTTTATAGTTTAGTGAAATGGGTGTGCTTTTTGATAAATGGCGTTATGGTTTTGCAATTTTAATTCAAAAGCCTGGTTATAGTGTTTAAGCAATCGAGAAAAACTGTAATAATTAAAATGGCAAAAATGCTAAAAGTATATCAGAACTAAGAACCATACCCGTCAGTAACCATGCATGGCCTCCATAAATGACACCAGACCTTTATGAACCTAAACAATGTAGCTTTTTTGCTCTTCCATCATATCTTTTTTTAATCAAAGTTTTATTTTATTTTATTGGACCTCATCAATATGTCAAACACCAGCTCTTGACTGTCCTCATCTGTTCTGTTGTTCCCCTTCAATGGGTCTGACATCTCCTCTCCCACAACACAGCTGTCCACCGACTCTGACCACTACTGTGCTACACAGTTTCTTCTTTCTTCTTCTCTAACCTCTTCTGACAAACTCTATCTCTCCCTCTCTCATTCTGTACTCCCCCTCCTCATCTCCCCAGTTCTCCCCAGGAGCTCCAGAGGGGTATAAATGCAGCTCTGCTTCCCTACAGTATCAGCTCATTCCCAACTTGGCAGCTCGAAGGAGTGAAGGGGAAAATCGACACAAAAACACACAGTTTGCAAAAACAAGTCGAGGAATGCAGAACAAAATAGTCTTATCGCAAAAACATTTATAACGACCATGTAACTGGCTCCAAGCACTGAGTTACACTGTTTTGTTTAAATAAAAAGTTATTAATACTAACTTTTCCTAATCTTCGGACAACTCTGTAATGATAAGCCGCTAAGCGATAACCTGGAATTTATGTTTGGTCATTAGAAATCTTTAGAGAAATAATTCAAGATAATTAGCATTATGAGATCCAGACTTTTTAAATAAATGCAGAAAAATGATGTTTCTTTATTTGATTGATTTGTCCATTTAGAAACAAAAACAAGGAAAGAGCAGCAATGTGACATCCGACTGTGCTGGCATGATGGAAATGAACGCATTATTACCATGCTGGAAAATGATTCTCATGGTGAGAGATGAAGCCAAGAAAAAGAGACGTTTTACTGAACCAACCGGCTGTCTGCAAAAGAAATGTCTTGCTTTTTGCAGTCTTACATAAATGTTTATTTTTCCAATTACAGTAGCTGTGAAACAGAAACACATTTCAAACAGCACTTCAAACTATAGTTCACCCCAAAATGAACATTTTGTCATAATTTACTCTCTTCAATGTCATTCTAACCCTGTATTAAGAAATATGTTATGCAGAATGTACAATCTGCTCTTTCCTATAAAAGCAAAAGTGGGTGGTTGCTTTAAAAATAACAAAAAAGCAGCACCTGAAAGTATTGTATATCTCGAAATTGACTTTCTTTCTTCTTCTCTAAGCTCTACTGACAAACAAAGTTGAAAGATTTTGTCTTTTAAAGACAAAAATGCATACAGGTTCGAAATTCCCGCATTAAACATAGTCTCAGTCTTTGTGTTAAACATTAAACCAAACTGAAAGACACAAGAGCAAGTAAGTTACGACAGAACATTTTCATGTTTGTTCACTCTTTCCATGTGCTTGAAAATGAAAATCAGGTTGCCGTCAGAACCCGACTGATGTTGGTTTCTGACGGCAACCCGACTTTCATTTCCAACCAAAATCCAACCCCTGACTGACGTTACTTTCTACTCAAGGACCTTGACAGAAATGTAGTGGAGTAATAAGTATGATTTTTGTCTTTCAAATGTAGTGAAGTTAAAGTAAAACGTTTCCAGAAAAAAATATACTCAAGTAAAGTACAGATACTCAAAAAGTGCACTTATAAGTACAGTACTCAAGTAAAAGTACTTTGTTACTGTCACTAGTGTACACTAATACATTCATACACGAAAACAAACAAACAAATGACTATTGTTAACTGGTATAAAAGTGATTTCTGCTGAACATCAAGCTTGATCCACATCTGAGAGGAGTTGAGTAAATGATTTGGCCATGTTGAAGATTCCCAGCAGTGTTTTGAGTGTAGTCATAATGTCAGGACTGGTAGACAGAGACAGCTGTAGAGAGTCTGATGTGATTGCTGTGCAGATGTTACCACAGACACACTCCAACACTCATCTGGACGCCTGACCTTGTGAACGGACTCCTTAAGTATTGGCCACTTTAAAGTGATCCACGTCAGCCTTGCACGAATGCGTGCTGTTTTCAAGTCATTCTGAGCAAGAACTTTTATAAATGTCATAAATATTGCACTGAAACACTGAGAGCTTTTATATAAGGACAGTGAGATGATTGGGAAAAGGACTTCCCAAACAGCTGAGCAAATAGAAAATTCTGCCATAATCATGGCAGATTAATGCACATATTTGGGATAATAGTTCTCCACTTTGGGTTAATTTATGGTTCATGCTATGAGAATGAGAGGAAGGATTATTAGGAAAAGAGAAAAAAGAAAGAGTATAAAGGAATTTCAGTTTCTCAGTTCTCTGAGTCAGTTTTAATTCACTCAGATTCCCAGAGCAATAACTGAAGAAAACATCATGTCACACAGAACATAAATGAAACAATGAAATTACACTTTTACCCACGTTGAATGAAATGCCTGCATTAAATATCATCTCCATTTTCATCTTCAACATTTAGTAAACATCAGAGTCTTCTGCCTTCTTGACCACATACCTTCAACAGAAACTGATAACACACTGAAAAGCAATCAATTGAGCTTATTGCTTTAACACAGCAGTATTATGGCCATGTTGGGGAAGAGAGCAGAAATCAAGATGTCAAAACCGGTATTCAGTTATGACAGACAAATGGACTCAGAAAAATCCCTGTTTAAAAAAACAGGGAGAAAAATATGCTCTGAGGCTCTCTATAAACAATCCAAAATATTTGCGGTGGATCTCACGGTGAACTGCTTTGCACTGCTTCTTTGTCTCTCACACGTGTATTTGCTCTGTATTATCAGACACTGACTGCCAGGATCACCCAGTCTCCGGCGGTGGCACGGCCAGAAATGTTAAAGTGAGTGGACCTCAGTGCCTACTCTCAAAATACATCATTTTACAAAACATGGGATAAAAATAATTTTGACAATTAGGATTAGTTATTTATTGTCAGCCAAAAGTGTCTTGAAAACCACTAAATCCATTTATAAATAAACTAACCAAACAACAGAATAAGAACAATACATTTAAATGAGCGTGTGTAAGGCTTTAATTCCCCTGGCCACGGACATGAGGCGGAAGGAAATTTCTCACTCAAATCACTGCCTGCTGCTGCTTCTGATTGCTTTTAGAGGGAGAAACTGCTCATATTTGCTGGTCTAGAATCAGTTGCTCCATCATAATAGCATATTGCCGATTTGCCAAACGATCTTTGTTTGCACTCTGGAGAACATCTGGGTTTCCATTTGCAACGTGTTTTTGCAGCATTGAGCAATGTAGCCAATCGCGGACATATCTATTGATCTCTTGAATACAATGGCCAACCAGAGGTGTTTAAGTTAGAAGTTTTCGAGTTTTTGTTCAGTGCTGAGCTCTGCATGCTCACAAATCCTCTCATTATAACAACGTGTTTACATGATGTAAATAAGAGATTCATTGTGCAGTGTAGACAGCTTCGTTGATCATAATAGGAACTTTGTGAGATCGCATTGTCGCTATGAAATTATAATTATAATTATAAAGGGAGCGCTCTTTGCGCACTTCCTAGGTGATATAGAGCCTTATAAGTCCAGAATTTGGATAAATATTTAGTTTTTCATGCTTGACCAGCGGCATCAGCTAAATCCATGTATTTGAGCGATTATTATTGTCCAGTATGCGTGATAAAAAAATGATTTTGTGTCTCATTTGATTGGGTGGAGCAGCCGTCAATCTGAGTGGGCCAGTGCCACCCACCCAATAGGGTGGTGCAGGTATGACGTCACTTTGTAGGCCAACAGGCAGTCAGCATCCCGCTGGTTCCCTCGACAAAAACCCAATAGGATTTTCCCATTGGCTTTTGGATTATCGCTAAAAACAAGCTCTGTGATCAACAAAAGTTTTTGATACTTGCACGTTTTGTCCATCAAGATAATTATAACAGATGAACACAATTATTATGAATTTTTAAGCCTAAATGTAGTTGCCAGAAGTAAAAAGCTAAAGGTATAAAAAAACTACACCATGGTCCTAAGAATTCAACGTCACCATCACTTAAAGCTTCCGACAACTCTTTCAGTTTTTATGTAAAAACATTTTCCCAAAATGTAAGAGCACAATTATAACCATAACGAGGTTGTAAAAGCGAACCTTTTCGGCGTGATGACGTTTAATCTCCTTGACAGCCTCTATAGTCCCATTTAGCTTCAGAAAATCACTAGTGAGGTAATATTGACGTATTTTATGTCGTAGAACAAAACGTGAAAGTGTCTTGAGCTTGTGTTCACCACAAACATTATTTCAGCCATTTAACCAAAACCCTATTCAAAAAAACAATTGACTTCGGGACGATGGAACCGGAAGTGGTAAAACGTTAACTCGCTTCCGCGCTTTGGCCTACAAAGTGATGTCATACCTGCACCACTCTAAAGAGACATAAGCTGAATAGCAAACTGAGTTGAGTTGGGAATTGATAAGAATGACTAACAATTTACACGTCAACCATGACAACAGGGAGTGACCCGAGTAGCAGGCTGAAAACCTCTTGAGGGAGAGCGAGACTCAAGTGGATCTCTGTCTTCCGCAACTGGATTGTTCTGGAATGACTAACGCAACACACATAAAAGAAAACTACAATATAAACCACAGCTCATGATTAGAGCAGTCTGCCTGAAATATGAAAGGCCAACATTTCAGTTTTCAAAAATATATTCCTTTCTCAACCACATTATTTTCTAAGCTGTCAGAATTAATATATATCTATATATATACATCATAAGCTCGTAAATTAGCAAGATGACAAAGAGACAAACAGAACAAAGACTTTTTCATCTCCTGTGTTTCAAATGGGATTTCTAATCCACCACAAAGACACGTTTGAGCCTCCCAGTGCATTGCATTCGTCTGCACGACGGCAGTTTTCCTTCACCACAGCTCAAACTAATTACCAGACGTACTTCACAAGCCAAACAAACTGCAGCCTGCGTTTCGTCTCTGATACTGCGTAATGAGACATTTCCCCTTTGACACTTCACAACAATACAAACACAACTGCTTTCCCTTTAGGTGCTGTAGACACCACACATCAGTAAAAAACATTGAACTACTGAGTATTAGAAAGAATTTTTTGGCTTCATTCAAAATGATGCAAAGCTATTCAGTTCTGCCACAATGTTTTCTTCCAGCCTGAAGCATTTGGAGTACTTATTCCTGCCAAAATTGTGAAACAGGGGGGACAATGGATAGGACAGTTTTATGTTTTTTTTATCAAGAGAGAAAAAACAGTGAGTCGGATGGAGGGAAGAAAATGTGGCTTCTTTTCCTGCTGCATTCTTTCCTTCATCAGGAATTCTCTGAGGTTTTGGCAGGACGCTTTTATGTCTATCTGCTTTACTTGGTGAAGGATAGACTGTATGGAGAGTGCTGGGATAACAGTGCAGGACACTGAAGTGTAAATCAATATATAACCTCTCTACTCCATCTATTCATAAATAACAGCCATAAGACTGGGTCAAAGCAACCTCACACTCCTGGTGATAAAAACATCTAATAAATAATATTCTAGGATTACATGTGACCTCTTCGAGATTTTGATTTAATCTTCTTTACTAATCTCACCTTTGGTATTTCAATATATTTCAAAGAGCCCTGCCCTGACGTGTTTTTTTATCCACTTCTTTCCCTCTGATGTGGATTCCAGTGCTGTACCGCGAGCATCACTCCTCTGGGGCATTAGCACCAGCAAGACCAGGCTCATCACATCAGCACTGTTAATGCATGTCAGTGTAGCAGAAGATCCATGCACGATCTCAAACATTTAGTGTCTGGCCAAAGAAAACATGAGGGGAAAACATCATCCCTGTCCATGACAGCAGGAATCTATCTGAGAGAAGCTTATAAAAACAGAGCGACGGTGCTATAAAAGAGTGGATTGTGACAGCGGGTTTGTATCAGCAACAAAACCAACATCCCATCCTCGCATGAATCTGCTCAGAACAGCCGCATTTGACACAAGCTCTGTGCTCTATTCAGGACATAAAGTACAGAGAGAATGAGCTTGTTACAAGACCGTTACACTTGCATAAAGAGACGATGGGAATGAAGCTCTCTAGTGCCTTCCCATACTTCACAGCTGAAGTGAGTAAGCTTTTCTTCACTGTTTTGTCAGGTTGACTCAAAACGCACTTCATGTGATAAAATAATTGGTTTATTATAATATTTCATTTAGCCAAATCAATCTGACTACATTAGCTGAAGTGTAAGGTTTTTTTTAAGTTTTATTTTAAAGGCACACCATGCAAGATTTGTACCTTAATATAACATCTTCGAAATCATTTTGATGGTAAACGAACTCATAGTAGGGCGAATCATCCCGATAGGGGGGGGAGGGGATACGCCGCTGGCAAAACCATAGCCAGTAAAAGAAATGGACACAGCGACCCCACTCGATTCAACGGAGAAAAGTGAAGTCAATTAGAAGCTCTCACTTCCTGATGGCTGAGCGTACTGCGCAGACTCAAACTGAGCTTGACGACATAGATGTGACATGAGCAACCTGTCTGTCTTTAGTAGCTGTGCCAAGAGAAATCTGAATCATTCCCTTCCGAAACTTGCAGAGACGGAGATCGTGAGTAGGAGCTGTCCATGAGCTAGGAGCAGGAGCAACTTTTGCTAAGTATTCTGATTAATTATTTTGTCATTTTGCCTCCACGCCCCCCCAATTGCCCGCGAGCTTCTCCTCCTGTCCATACGGTAATTTCTCTACTATGACGCAAAGAAAAATCATTAGCCTATTTTTCAAAAACTGCTTCTACGGGGCCATAACGTAAGATACAAGGTAATGGAGCCTTTTATACATTTTCGTGTTTCTTTAGAAATAATGGACAAATGGAGTCTTTAAACATCTCAGATGTGAAGTTATTCACTGTCAAAGTGACGCCAAAATGAATGGGAGTCAATGGAATGCTAACAGCAGGTGATGGTCTGCTAATCAATGGCGGCCCCCGGGGAAGCTTCAGTTTCCGGCTGATGGATTACCACCCTGGGCAAAACCAGCAATGCAGGTCTGAGAGGTGGCACCCTGACAAATCTCGCGAGTATCACGACTTGCTTTACGGCACGATGTCACATACATCAACAACATATGAAGCAGCCTCTATAGCACGCATTTCAGACGTGAATCATGGCAGAGTCGACAAAGAAAGCGCGGTCGGAAGAGTCAAGGAAAAGAAAATGACGGCTCTGCGTGAGTGGTATTTACGACAGTAACGTTAAATACAAGTACGCCACAGCGACTCTAGGGGTCGCTGTTTGAGAAAAACAGAAACTGCATAGTGTGCCTTTGAGGGTCATGCTTGGTTGAAAAAGCTCTTTATATAGAATTTTTTTCATTTACTTTATTTACTGACCCTCATGTCATTTTGTGACATTTTGTTATATTTTTATATTGCATGGATAATTTGCAGAATATATATGCAGCTCTTACTGGCAGTTCATACCCAGACAGCAACATTGTGTAGCCCAGATCCGGCCCACATCTGGTACGTGTGGAATCCACATGTATACCAGATGTGGGCCAACACTATGTTGTTGTCTGGCCCATATTAGATTAAAAAAGGACAAAAAAACACAAAAAGCACTATAAAAAATATTTGTTCTTGCTGGACATAAAACCTGATGCTTGCTGCCATATTTCATTTGATAGCTATACACAGGACAAATTGGCAAAATTATTATATTATTAAAATAAATAATAGAAAAGTAAACATGAAAAACATGGATGTCATCCACAATATTATATACAAGAAAAATCTTTTGAGAGCTGTTATAGCTCTCAACAGTCTTTCATGCTACAGCTCTGATGCATGAAGCTTTGATCTGAAAACAGTGCTATGATTTAGTATTTTAACAGTGATCTGGGCCTGTGGTGCATGAGGTGTTGGATTTTTAAACGCCCCATATGTCATTAACAGCAGACTCACAGCAACACAAATGAGCCACTCATAACAAATCCAGTTTCTGTTGTGCAACATTAAAGATAAATGATGCAAAGATGTGCAATAAATGTCCCGCACTGACTTTCTGTTATCCTCTTGTGTATCAAACTTAAGCTCAGAGCATGCAGGCACAGCTGTAAACAGCGCTCAGACTCGAAGATCAGCCCCGCTGCTCCTTAATTAATAGCATGAGAGACTGAGATGAGATGATGCAGAGACTGGGCTGCAGCTGCGTGTCCTCTTGTTCAACCTCTATCTCTCTGTTTGGTCCGATTGAGCGCAAAATCCAGTATCCCAAGAGAAAGCCTAGTCTCCCTAATACTCTGCCAAGCACAGGCTAATACATCCTCCTTCACAATTTTCCCCGGCACATCCCCAACAGCGAATTCCCGGAGCCAACAGTCTCCAGCATGCGGGAGAACAAGAGCTCCAACATCTTTAAAGACGAAATCCAGCTCATCCTTCTACACCTATATGAGAAATGATGAAGGTAAATGAATCATCTCCAGGAGTTTAGATATTATGTACTGCTGCCAGTGCCGTGTCTGAATTTATGGTGAAGATCCAGAGCCACAGAGCCAGTCCTGTTCTAAGGCCAATAACTGTCAGTGAGGACCAAATGTGAAGCAGCTGTTATTATGCAATACTTCCTAAATGACCCACAGAAATCGCCCCAGGGTGGCTGGCACAACCTGAGCAGATTGTAAACTACTGACCTCACAGGTACAATCCCATCTGAAGACTTCCTGAGCCAATCTACAGGGAAGGTGTTGCAGATTAATGTGCATAGTTTTCCGGGGTGTTAAGTGAAGAGGACACTGAAAGCTGTCAAACTAAACTTCTTCCTGCAGTGCTGAAGCATAGACGGAATATTTTGACAGAATAAAGGAATATTCCGGGTTCACTATATAAATTAGACAGCATTTGTGGTATAATGTTGTTGATTATCATAAAAATAAATTCATTTTCACATGTCCCTCATTTTATTTAAAAAATAAAAAGCAAAAAATCTGGCCGTTTGTAAACACTGAAACATTTTCTACAACAGTTTAGCCAAAAGACATGCAATATAGCTTTGTAACCTTTTTTTGTAAAGATATATCCAATTTTAGAAACTGGATACCATAATAATAATAATAATGCATTTTATTTAAGGTGCCTTTCAAATCACTCATGGTTATTATACATCAAGAACAAGAGGTATAGCAATAACAATGTCGAAGTAATAAATAACAATAAATAACAATGTCAATAAACAATAAAAGAGGAAAGCAACAATTACAAACATAACAACTGTTAAAAAAGCCTGATCTGAGTGCAGACAGTAATCAGGAAGGATAAGTTATTATTAATAAGTGAGTTTTGAGTTTGACTTTAAATTGGGATAGTGAGTCTGAATCACGGATGAACTGGGAGAGAATTCCAAAGGCAAGTGGTTGGTTAGACGAGTAGAGGAGACCCAATGAAGAGGAGTGGAGAGTTCGAGTTGGGGTGTAGGGCTGTAAAAGATCTGAAAGGTAAAATGGAGAGAGGTTATGAAGAGATTTGTAAGTGAGGAGAAGAATTTTGAATTCAAAGCGGAATTTAAAAGGGAGCCAGTGAAACTGTTGAAGGGATGTGGTAGTAATATATGTTATATAGATGGAGTCCGGGTTATGATACGAGTAGTATAGAATTCTGAATCAGCTGGAGTTTATGAAGAAACTTGTTAGAGAAACCAGATAAAAGAGAATTACTGTAGTCGATGCGAGAGGTGACAAGCGAATTAACAAGAATAGTGGTACTGCGCGGGGTGAGAGATGGACGGAGGCGAGCAATACTACGAAGATGAAAATAACAAGACCTGGTTATGCTATTGATGTGAGCTTCAAATGAAAGTGTGCTGTACAAGTTCCCAACCTGGCGGTAAGGAAGAACCGTCAATGGATAATGAAAAACTGCAGGACCTAGAGAGAATAGATTTAGTGCCTATAAGGAGTACGTTTAAGAAAGTTGGCAAAAAACCAAACTCTTATTTCATGAAGGCAGTTGGTAAGACAGGAAGGCGGAGGAATCAGGATTTGTAGATATACATAAAGTTGTGTATTGTCATCGTAACAATGGAATTTAATACCAAATTTAGAGAAGAAATTACCAAGTGGGAGAAGGTAAATTAGGAACAATAAGGGACCTTGGACAGAACCTTGGGGGACACCACAACTAACAGAAATAGGTTGAGATTGAAAATTATTTAGTTGTACAAACTATGTGCGATTTGAAAGGTATGAAGTGAACCAGGCAAAAGGAGTACCAGTGATACCAATGGCGTATAAACAGTTCAGCAAAAAAAAAATAATACAAAAAAAAAAACATGTAAAGCTGTAACCTTTTAAAGCCTAAAACAACTGTAAAATGATTATTCAAACTGCTTTAAACCTCAAAAACAGTTTTTAATAGAACAATGAAAATGTTTTTAAAAATGTTAAGCTTTGCATTTATGCTTTTAAATCCTCCAAAAACGGGCCAGATTTACGTACATTGTACATTTCTTATCATACCCTGTTTTTGCCTTTTTTTTTTTTTAGTAAAGGAAGTCAATATGATTATTATTATCAACATTATGCTCAACCCGTTCAACTTGTATTGAACCCAGAATATTCAGTTGCTTCCACTGATCTTCTTACATCGGGACCATTATGTATGAATGCTAAGCCAAAAATAGTCAAATATTTATCTAAAAACCTTGTTTAAAATAACCAAATACAAGCTGATATGAATCTACTATATAGAATCTGACAATATTATAAGCTTGGCAAAAATTTGACAGCACAGCAATATGTAGATTTTGTAAAGAAGAAAATTGCAGAGTGGAGCCTGAAGCAGAGTTTGGGAGATCCGACAGCAGAGTTGATTTATAGCAGGGCGTCTCTGCTCTTTATATGATCATAATACAAGGGCTTCCTCTGCGTTTTTTAACAGGCAACCGTAATGGAAGCCAACACCTAGCAGAACAAACTGACCACCTGTCTGGGGTTGCACACATTTCTGTGGGCATCCCTGTGAAGGTTTATAGCACATTGTACAAAAAGGGATCTTTATGAAGGAAAGATGAATTTCCTTGACCTTCACTTTACTTCAAGCTCATAATTCCCCCAAAAAGCTTCCATGACACATTAGATTGAACCATGGACACTATCTTCTTGGATGCAGATGAACATGAACTTCTGACATGTTCTTTCAGTGGAGGAGTCATGAACTGTCTGCCAGTAAATGATAAAGTGAGCTGAATTTTCCACATCAGTCCGGAGGCTGGTCTGGACACGTTTCACAGCACCGAAACGTAATCCCCAGATGTAGAATAAGCTGTCCTTGCTCATATCTCTATAACACTCAATATCACACTAACAAGTGTGTTAATATTCTGAAAAATGGAACAATTGCAAGTTTGATATTGCTTTTATAGGACAGCTCAAGAAATAAACCTTACATTGACTGAAACTGAACTGACTTACATTTTAGACACAATATTGTAAGTTTCTTTGTGTTTTTTGTTCCCTCAACGAACATTTCAACAAAGTTCCAAACAAAGCCAAAGCAGACTCGACCTGCTTGTCTGAGGAAAGACAGTAGTGTTTCACTCTATATAAATAAAAGTGTTTTATAATAAAGTAAATGATTCAACGGCTCAATCATGTCACCTGGCGCAACATGTGTGTAGCAATCTAACCTACAGAGTCAGAGGGATCCCAAAAATCCCCAGATTCCCCACCGTTAATAATAGTCACAGTCTGTCTGGAATACACAGACATGCGGAGTGATACAAACAATGAAAATCAGAAATCTTGGAATGCGGCCAATCAATTTCGAGGACCGGAACAAATTGTTTTGTTATCTATGTTATAAAACCATATAGGCAATTTGTATATATGTATATTGGGATTGTTTACTTTCAGTGTTAAAAAGCATTAAACTGGTTAATTTATAATAGCATTATAAATTCATTTGATAACTACAACAGGCTATTATGAAATTAATTTACACATTCACTTTAATATGGTGGGCAAACTGCAGAGATTCCATTATATACAAAGGCAAACATTAAAAAACATTAACCACAAGCATTCAAGAGCATGAAAGGTTGACTGAACATTGCAAATATGTTTTGTACACATCTTTAGTATATAAATCAAACACAACAGGAACCAGTTAAGGCTTTGATGAGCACGACAAATTCCAGGAACAAAAAAAAGGAGACTAGCTGAAAGCACTGATGTTGCTGTGACAAAGTAGTGGGAGAGGTTGAATTAATATCATCTGTTGAGTCCATATAGTGAATTTTGAACAGAATTGCCTATTGGCCATATGAAGCACAGATGACTCAAGTTTCAAACCAGAGAGACACAGTGAACTGAATACAGAATGTTTATTCTTTATAGGTCAGTGAAAGGCAGTGTATGGATGTAGCAAGCTCTCATTCTGTGTTTCTCTTTGACCTGTTTTTCTCATTTTGGCTGGAGCTGCAGGTACAGCACATCCGTGGAGCCGCAGAATGCCTAAGCGAGTCCAAAAAACTTTCAGCGCTTTGTAATCCTTCAGCTCTTTTCCTAATGACTGACCTTAAATCGTCAGTGTTGTGAGAGATATTGTGCTGTTAAAACAGCAGGACAGCATGGCAACATTAATCCTTGTTAACAAAAAAAAAAGTGATTCCAGCCATTATGGATTACAATCATTTTGAATTTGCAGAAAGACTTGTAATAAATCTCACACTGTGAAATATAATGTTTTTGGATTCAATTGTTTGTCCTGCAGAAATCAAATGGAGAATTGACTAGCAATCTTTGACCTACTCCTGGTTCACACTTGTTTTGTCCAGCAGATCCTTCATTTATTAAATGTCTTAAGTAACATACAGAAACAAAATCCTTCATACGCCTTTTGAATACACTGTCACATAAAGGCACTTATGGACTTTTAGTGCTGGATGACAAAATGGAATGACAGACTCCAGTGACCTGAGGGTTGGCAGGCCATTTGGTTTCCGAAAAAAAAGTCCCATAGTTATACAATGTGAGAAATAATTCGGCAAGCTTTCTCAAGTCAGAATGTACTACTCTAAACAAGCCTCCATAAATCATGCGCACAGATGGATTTAGTCCTCACATACCACATCTAAAAGCAAGACGTCATATTAAGTCATAAGTGTGTGTTTGTGTGTGGCAAGCTGCTTTCACAGATTCGATGGATCCACTTTAAATGCTTGAGAAAGATTAGCAGAGAGGAACGCAAACAAACACACAACAAAATCTTTATGACAAACATAGCAACTGAGCTAATGTTTGGTTTAGGCATGTGTCTGTATATTTTGTTTAGAAGAAGCCTAATGAAGAGTTATGGATAATGGGGGATGTTTTTGTTTACATCTCAGAGATGATAAATGCAAAGGATCCCCCGACATGTGCAGTTGCAATGAAGTATAAAGCCACAAAGAACAGCTCACATTGATTTTAACAGCTTTAATTTTGTGGTTTTAATCATTTCTAAATCTGTAGAATACAAAAATCTGAGGCCACTATAACAAAACAAGTGACCGGCTGCATCCAAATATCCATACTTCCCTACTATGTATAGTAGGCGAAAAACAACTACTGCTGGTAGGTCACATACAATGACAACATGGCGAATGCTGTACGCCTGGATTACATTCATGGTACACACATTCACATTATATATAGTAGAACATACTTTATTAATGGATGCAAATTAATTACTTACTCAAAAGTAGTACTTAGAGATATGCGATTTCAGATGCAGCCTCTGTCTTAATGAGTGAGTCATTGAATTATTCACTCAACAGATTCGAGAACTCAACACTGATTCATTCAGGAATTAAAGGGATAGTTCACCCAAAAATGAAAATTCTGTCATCATTTACTCACCCTCAAGTTGTTTCAAACCTGTACGAATTTCTTTTTTCTGCTGAACACAAAAGAAGATATTTTGAAAAATGTCTGTAACCAAACAGTTGATGGACCCCATTGACTTCCATAGTAGGAAAAAAAAATACTATGGAAGTCAATGGGGTCCATCAACTGTTTGGTTACAGACATTTTTCAAAATATCTTCTTTTGTGTTCAGCAGAAAAAAGAAATTCTTACAGGTTTGAAACAACTTGAGGGTGAGTAAATGATGACAGAATTTTCATTTTTGGGTGAACTATCCCTTTAAACACCAGTAGTGTGATTTATTTTGTGGTTAAGGACAAAATAACTGGCTATTTTGGGTCTAAAATGTAAGTCAATATTGATTTCTCGTTCACATTAACAATCGTGCTGTTGGTCTAAGTATCAGCAGACTTTGATGGCCAGCAGTCTTGCTCATGTGATATTGCATAATTGTTTTATTATTAAAACTTTTTCAATGTGGTCTCAGACCTTTGGGCCCCACTGAATGAATTAATGGCTTTCAAATGTGGCCACTAAACTTAGCAGTATGTGAATAAACGATAAAGAAGCCAAATGCAAAAAATATCTCAAGAGAGGAATAGGCAGTCAACAGATTTTCTGTGGTCTGTGCTTCTCCTTGTTTGTGACTGACCCCTTAGCTGGAAATCTCCATAGTGATCCCAAAGGCTATTCGCTGAGCATTTGGCTCCCTCTCATCAGCTTTATACTGAGGGTCATACATCTAAAGCACCATCTCCTCAAAGAAGAAAAAAAAACAAGAGGAGAGAACTCAGTGCTCTTAACGCTTACTCACTACACAAAGAAAGACAGTTCGCAAGAAAATGTTCCAAAACCTCAACAAAAAAGACTTGCTTATTGTTCACACATCATCTGTGAGTAATTTGCGAGGCAGCAAAACGAGAGCGCTTGTGCGCTGATCTTCTCTCGTTAAGACCTATAGTTCTCATTATATTCTTCACAACTTTTTAACAAGGAGAAAATAATGTTTGTTTGGATTGTAAACCCATAGCAGCGAACACAAAAATGCATTATTCCTTTTACCCCCTAAAAATTGAAATTGTGCACTTCCTGTACTGGAGATCCCCTGAATGCCTGCCGTAAAGAAAACCAGGCAATAGGGCTCTTGAAGGGCTCCAGACTCAATTTGATGATTTAGATGCAACAACTTGACACTTATTTGGTGTTTTCCAGCTTTCAAAACAAGTGCCTTTAAGTCTAATACAAAAAAGTGGTAGAATTTCACCCTCATATAAAGTCTGTTTCAAATTATAGCTAAGACAATTATACATTCGTAATTTGTACTAAATGGCTCAATTGAAACATTCAGCCTTCACATTTTATGTGCAAATTCCACACAAAAAAGCAAAGAATAATCAATCAAATAGAAATTGCAGCACATGAGGGCACTGTCTAAAGAGGATAAGCGATAATACTGAAATGGCTGCATGACAGCTAACAGAATGAACAACAACAGCTGATGTTTATCACATTTCTGTACTAAAACTGTGTGAGAAACTCTCCACCCAGAATGCTTTGTGGCACATGTCTGCAAATCCTCTTTAGCTGGCCTCCCTCTATACCCCTCATTCTCTCTCCTTCCATCGCCACAAGGTACAGAGCTCACATTGTTATTAAACGGCCCTCCCTGCAGCCCTCCCTCTCGCTCCTACTTTTTTACGGTGGCATGTTATTAAACTCAAGGGACCACCTGGGAAAATAAACAGGCAAATAAAAGGGGAGATGTAACAAAGCCCCGTTGCCTCCTCCGGCCCTGCCATGAAAATAAAGAAGCGTGTCCGGTTCTCCTCCCACTCCAGTCAGGCAGCTCCAGCTCACGGGTCTTACTTTACAGAATTTCCTATGTCAAACCACAGTCGTATTCGCTCGTGTCATTCCTGTAATTGAGAAAATGGCTTCTGGAGGAGCTGGAGTGAGTGGTGAGGGGCGTGACCTTTAGTGCAGCCACGAAAGAGTTTCGCACATTCAGGACGTGTATCCGCCAGCTACAGATTCTCTCATGCCTCGAGCAGCAACTTGGCAGAGGACGCAAGCATGCGTGCAGAATGACGGCGCTGGCACACACACTCATGCCCTCTTTGTGGCAGGGAAATTGGCTTGACACACAATACTCTCCCAGATGAACTACAACTTGCTTCTCTGATAAGCGACGGAATACCACAGAGCAAATGATCTGGATGGACGGTCAGAGAGTCCAGGCTAACGGTAGCCTGCTTTGTTCACAGCTGGTTTTAATATCAGCCATAATGACAGTCTCGCAGACTGACAGAATTGGAACCTGAAGAAAAAGCAAAAACAGAACCATGCTGCTGAATGTGACACATCCATCATTCTGTGCGTTTATTATTTTCCACTCATTTAACATGGAGGTCACATGAAAGATTGTGCATTTTAGAGTGAGAGATATATAGAGCTTGTTGGATAAAGGTCTCAAGGGGTTAAATAGATCACACCACTTCGACTGACCACATACATATTTGTGTTTGACCTCAGGGAATCCCTAAAACCAAACAGAAGGATAAAGAAAGGGGTTTAAGTTGAGGCAGCTGCTCCGTCACTCTCGTCGTTTCTTTCAAATCACCCACGAGACTTCCTGCTAAACCATTAGTGGAGCTTTCTGTTTAGGTCGACCCTGGATCTGATCCATCCCTTCACACATAACAAGCAACAGAGACCTGAACTCACACAGGTTAAGTATATTATTACAGCTAAGGTTTAGAAGATTGACAGGATTCAGACTGACTAAAGCAGAGCAAGTCACAAATAGGCCTATACAAGTATATATTCAATAAACATAACTAAAAATGCTGTAATATATTAACTTTTGGGCTGTGATTGTTTTTTTGGAAATAAATATGACAGTATGTACACTACAGTTCAAAGATTTGGGACAGTAAGATTGATAGTGAGTAATTAAAGACAGACTTTTATTTTTTGGGTGAATATGCAGCATAACTGCTTTCAACACCAAGAAGAAATGTTTCTTGAGCACCAAATTCAGCATAGTCTGATTTCTGCACAGAAGACTGCAGCTATGCTGGAAATTCAGATTTGACATCAAAGGAATAAATTACATTTTAAAAATATTAAAAAAGAAAAGTTATTTTAAAATTTAAATAGCTTAATAGTTTACAAGTTCAGGGTTTAATTGTATTTTTTATCAAATGCAGCATTGGTGAGCATAAGAAACGTTAAAAAAAATATTACCGACCCCAAACTTTTGAACGTTAGTGTACACAAGTATATTAGGCTACATTGGATGTATATTATTAGATATTCAACAGATAGGCTATTTAGCTTATAATTAATTGTCTTTCGCAACTCTTTAGTGTTATTATAATTGTGTGGTCCAGTCAGTGCAAAAAGAAACACCACGAGAAGTTCACTATAAAGCGATTAAGAGTGTGTGTGCTGGAGTCAGTGCACGATCTGGACAATTCCTCTTCCTCCAGTTCTCTGCCAAAGTCAACTGGAAACCTGGACATGTCTCAACAATAAGTCATGAAAGGACTTTTCAAAAACAGAAGGAAAATTTTATTAAACGAGAAAAGGTCTACAATAAATTAAGGCTCGTTGCAATCATTAAAAAGAGGAAAGAAATGTTATAGGTCACGCGACTGGGCCTGCTGTCGAAAGGTCAGTGGAAATTGATGGTCATAAACAAAGCGACGATACTGACTTTACAGAGTGAATACTATCATGGATATAACCGTGTTTGTGTTGGCTCGTTTATTTAATAAATGTTTAATAGAATGCTAATTGCCTCAACATAAGAGCTAGCGAATATTAAACCGTGGTCAGACAGACAGGCCAAAATCATGAGGAAAAGCACTCCGTAAAGGATAGATATAACGTCTCAGAACCACCCAGAGAACCGGAACCACATCGCCATCTAGAGGCAGAACCACAGCACAACATAAACACACGGTGCAGCGGATTCATTTATAAAGGACGTGAGAATGACATTCAACGTGTTATTATTCACAGAATGCATCACTAGACCCAAAGTGTATATAATAATGTATATTGTATACAATACTGTGCCAGAAGATTTAGTTCCTGAAATAGTGTTAAAAGCAGTAATAATTAATTGGTGTTGCAGTTACATACACATTGTGATTTACGTCATATGTTATTTAGTAATATCGTGATTTCTGCATGACTGTAACATTGTTGGCCAGTAAAGGCTTGGGGAGATAAATATGCTAAAAATAATAAAAATAAATAAGGATAAATAACAATATTTTAAAATCCACAGGGACACGGTATTATTTGAAAGATTTTATTAATTTATAATACAAGATTTAGGGATTTTTTTTTTTACATGTAATAATTTGTAGCTAATTTTCATAGCAGTGACAATGATAAAACACTCTTGCAGTAATTGGCCAAACAAAAGAAGATTGGAGACAGTTTCTGTGGACATTTCCACAACAAACTCACTATCTTTCCAAAAAAATCCTCATCCACTCTCACTCCCACACACACACACAATTAACACGAGTCAGCCATCTGATGTGTACTAATAAAAACTCATACATGGACAAGATAAAAAGGTCCCAATTATTACTCCATTATTAATAATATTAATTTCCCACAATCAAAAGGCAAACAAAACAGACGGCTTACAAACATTAGGAAATAAAACACTCAATTGTTTCTTTCTTCTGGCCCAGTGGGAGGCCATTAGGGCCGGCCATCCCCAACGCACATTTTTACCTCTAATGCAACAACATAGCAGGGGGTCCATGAATCCATAGCGCTTATAATGGGGGCTTTTACCAGCCCAGCCCTTCGCTCCAGACAGAGGCTTTCGGATGATTTCCTTATTCTTTGCACCTGGACTGTGTCCCTCAGGACGCATTTTAGACAAGCATGGGACAGGATACAGATGATATATCCTGACTGGGCAAGAAGAACAGTTTGTGTCACTTCACATCAAACACATGCTTCTTCAGCAGAGACGAGGAAAAGAAAAGAAAAAAAAACTCTATTCAAGTAGACACAGGGTGAATGGTTTTCAAAGGCGGCTGGTACACACCCAGGGCGAGGAAACACTAGACTAGGGTCATGCACAGATGTTGACGTAGCTAGGTAGTAAGAGGAGTCTGGCGACTTTGAGATCCACTCTCGATTGGTCCTAGGACAAAGGCAAAAAACGCAGGTGGCCATGGCACAGTCAAATCCACCAGCGCTATAGCAGACTCCCTCGGTCCACAGCAACAGACTGGTGCTTGTGTCATCACACCTCTCTCTCCGTAAGCTCCTTCTGTTTGAGGCAGGCAGGAGGATTAAGACTACAACACACACAGTGACTTCAGATAAGGATCCGTGTTAAGTGCAAACCAAAGTCTGTGATAATGACGCATATTAAGCTTCATCTGAGTCAGGCGTGTAATGCCAAGTGAAAACTGACACTTGGGTGTTGGGAGAACAGGAGGTCTCTCGAATACAGGACGTCCCTCTGAAAACCTGTTCGCACATCCGCTTACATAATTTCCTTTCAATGATTCAGGTATGTCATATTTGCACAGTTTAATATTTTCAGAGGAGGCGGCCTATAAACAAATGGCCACTTTACCAAGCAAAAATCAATTTTGGCAACCAAACGAAACGAGAAAACCAAACCAAGGCAAACGTATGAGATTTGATAAACTTGGCACAAGAGAGTCTCCAGCTACTATAAGGAGCAAAAACACTGAACGAAAACCTAGTCGCACTGTCCCTGGGGCTGTTCTGTAATCATCCAGAATGCACCACGGGTTGGTGAGCAGAGACAGGAGCGGGGAGCAGAAGGACAGGAGGAGGTGGGGAAAGCTTTGTCTGGGTTTTACAGCAGTAGACAGCAGCTGCTCTCTGTAGTCTTCTCCCTGTTCCTCTGGCCTACGAGAAGAGAGCAAATATTAATTGACACCTAATAAATCAAAGAAATCACAGGTCCTCCTCTGAAACACTCTTCAGTTACAAGAATGCGAGGGAAAAGCATGACACTATGATGACTTGACAGAGAAGGAAATAGCTCATTTTCTTCCTTGAATGACAGTGAAGGGTGGAATTAAAATCAACAGAGTTGCTTCGGTAATGTAATGCATTTCAGAGTGAAAGAGTATTCGATGAGAAATGCAAATACAGGACTTGATTTTATACATCAGGAATGGATTGGATCAAAGTGGGCGTTCTATAGGAACCAGGCCTAGTTCATAATCAGCCTCAAATTCGACTTCAAAATAAAAGCTGTTCTTTTGAACTTTCAATCAAATAATCCTGTAAAAAAAATTTGTATCACGGTTTCCACAAAAATAAAACGCTGATAATAATAATTAGAAATATTTCTTGAACAGCATATTAGAATGATCATGTGACTGAAGACTGGAGTAATGATGCTGAAAATTCAGCTTTGATCAATTACATTTTAAAATATGCATAAAGTTATTTTAAATTTTAGCTGTGTGTATTTGGATCATATAAATATAGCCTTGAAGACTTCATCAATATATATCCTCTTTTCATGTTGACTTTGCATGAAATCAAGGGAATTTAAAACCACAAAGACTGTGGGCTACAAATGGGCCATTTGTTCATGTTAACTTTATCTATTGTGAAGCGACAGTGTGAATGCTGGCTAAAACAAACCTCTGCTCTGAAGCCAGTGTTTCTATTTTTGATTATCAATACATCAAAGCATGCAACCTGCTTCCTCATTCCAAATATAATAATGACAAGTCATAGTGAACAAGAAGCTTGCTTCAATAAATCCAGCACAACTGGTTAAACTGGAAGTACCAAGAAAGTTACAGACTTTACAGATCTTACGTTACAGTTTTGACTCAGCATTGTGTGACTGGATAAAGTTCAGTGTTAATGTGACTGTTTGCATCTTTATTATTATAATGTGTCTGGAAGATTTAAGCCAGTTGCTACCTGGCATCAGTCCTCCAATTACTGCTGTGTCCTTGTCCTTAAAACAAAAAGTGGATGTGGATAGGCAAGCCAAAGACATTTAGCCGTGTTTAGAGCAGTAGGAGCTTGCCGGAGGAATATATCAGGACTTACCATGGGAGTTCGGCTCTGGCAGCGTCTCTCTGGCAACCAAGTGCATGACAGTTGTTCGGCCAGGGGGCAACTTCAGAGCTATTCAACAGAGAAGTGGCATTCTGAATATCTGCAAACAACTTGGCTGCTTTGCCCAGTACAAACAGCTTCTGACCTCCAGCATATTTTAACATCCACTTTCACTGTCCTCACAATAACGTAGAGACAGACAAAGAGAGCGAAACAACAGGACTGTCAAAGTGCGTTGACTGTGACAGACACGCAGACAAGGTCTGGTGCTCACCTCCTAGTGTGACATTGCCATGCAGGAAGCGGCCCTGGAAGATCAGCCTCAGGATGCTGGGGCTGCTCACACTCTCCTCCTCCCAGCCTGCAATGCAAGTCATTACATTCACTACTGAAACAGGCTTGTATGAAGCTTCACTATGAAAAAAATGGTCAAGATCATAGTTGGACCGCATGTGGTCACAGATGATATCCAGTTAAAGTAAATCAGCAATAAGAAAAGTATCTAATCCATATATTTATTCCATATACATCTATGATAGACACTACCATTCAAAAGTTAAGGTTTTATTATGCTCACCTTAGGCTGCATTTATCTGTGATGGCAAAGCTGAATTTTCAGCATTAATACTCCCGTCTTCAGTCACATTATCCTTCAGAAATCATTCTTATATGCTGATTTGGTGCCCATGAAACATTTCTTCTTACCATCAGTGTTGAACAGTTATAAGTTATGTTTAATATTTTTGAGAAAAGATTCTTTAATGAATAGAAAGTTCAAAACAACAGCATTTATTTGAAATCGAAAACTCTTTAGTCACTTTTAATCAATATAATGCATCCTTTCTGAATAAATGTATTAATTTCTTTCAAAAAAAATCTTACGGACCCTAAACTTTTGAATGATAGTGTTGCCATTTCAAAGTGATTGTTCACCAAAAATAACTAACATTTTACAGTGGATGATGTTTAGCAGTTCCACATATATTATTGAGTTTAACAAAAAGTTCTGTGCACAAAAAAAGTGTGTCAAACACAAATACAATACTTTAGCTATAAATACAATTAAAATATACACTCAAAACATACCTGCTGGCCAGTTTTCAAAAACATGGCGGGCAATGTCTGTGGCAGAGTCATTCGGAGAGAAAGTGAAATCCTGTGTCTTCCCACTTACAAGGATCAGCCGTAGATTCACCTGTATCCGAGTGAAAGGAGAGAGGAAACTAATTAAATCTTTAAATCGTGAAGCAGAGCCCTATAACTCATACACAGTGACATTTCCACCAAATAGACCTCAATGACCCTTTAATCTGTGCTCACCCCAGAAAACATGAGACGACCTGGAGAGTCCTTTGCAGAAATGGGCATTCCCTCCTAATTAGATTTATGTTCAACTTTAAGGGTGAAACTAGTGGCTACCCTCTTTAAAGGTTCCTGTGAAATGGTCTGGTGAGTGGGGAAACGCAGGGTAGGGCAGAAAGGAAGTGCTAATGCCTTTTCGTTTGCATGTAGTGATACCAGCCCCCCCTTTCCTAGACACCCCTTCACCCTAATGCGATAACCCCAGGTGTCCCAGACAACCCAGGGTTGAGTTATTAAATTTACATGGCCCATGCATAACCCCTAGCAGGACGAGGGGAGCAGCACGGTGGATTAGCACAATAAATTTGCCCCATGCATGAGTCCTATTAAAAAGCAACAGACAGACACAATGCCTCTACAATCAGTATTAACACCACAAAGGCCAATGTTCATCCGTTTAAGAGATCCATCATGCTGCCTAAAACATAAGGATTATTTGATTTTTATTGCCAATATGTTCAAAGCCTTAGAAAACATTTCTCAGAATAAAAAAAATAATAATAAAAAAATTGTTACTATTATTTAATTACTATTTTATAATAATAATAATAATAATAATAATGATTGTACTATAATAATTGTAATTAATTTTAAATAAATTCCAGCAATAATAGATACAACAGCTATAAATTCAGACATAATTTTGCTGGAAAACAATAACATACAGTTCCAAACATTACTGATTTGTTAAGCATTTTTAACTCATTCTAATTAATGCTTAAATACAATAATAACAAATAAATCTAACCTATGTTAGCCAGCTAAACAATTTTACAGTGGTTTCAATTTTAAATCAGTTTGCAACAATATTCAATACATCAGAAAAAAAACAAGAAAAAAAAGTTTAGCCTTGCAATGATGACATGACCTTGATCAACCAACCCAAGACAGTGATTTCGCCACATTGCCCAATATAGGAATTGAACTGAATAAATTTGGCAGCATCCTCTTTGAATATAAAAAGCACCATAAGACTCAATGTCTGCACAGAAAAGACACAGAGTGCCACTATATCAAACCATAATTAAAATCAGACCAGGAACTTTGAGATTCCAAAGAGTCTCTTGTTCAGTTTATTTCTTCCAGGGTTTACACGTCCCCCTGCCGCCTCATGGTTTTCAATGACTGCACTTTAAATTACATCACCCAAACTCAGTGTACAGAGCTTGGCTGGGCATTAATGCTTTCGTTCAGAATCAGATGAAGAAAGGGAGGGGGGGCTAAGAAGGTGAGCCAGTTGGCCCTGGCACTGCTGTGTATAAAGCCACATACGACAAAGCACAAAAACGAAGGAAAACTAGCTTCATGGAGACACTGCAACCAGTCAGCGGACCAGGAACAACTTTCAACATGTTTCTGAGAAAGTGGAAGTGAAAGAAGACATTCAGTTCCTCTCAGCTTCAACTGAAAATGTGTGAGGACAAGTTGAGTAAATCGGTTTACATTATTATTTAATTTGAGTCAAACATACTATATTCGTGGCATTAACACCAGCTCGCAATAGGGGGCCCGAGTTTTCCTTCCACCCCACCTTGACAGCAGCCCAGGTCATGACCCAAATAGTGGAAGCAATCAAATAACATGACAGGAAAAGGACAACCTCTTCCAGCCACAAAAATGTGTTCATCCTCTCGCACCACGTGCCAGCTAAATCCTTACTAAGGGCCCCCCAATGCCCTAACCTAACCTACTGTGAAATCAGGCTCCTGTGCCGAGGGCATTTGCAATGTAGGGCACCCCACCCCCATTCAGACACTCTTGAAAGTATTCGGCTTTCACCTATGGGGACCAGCAGTGAGAACAAAAGAGGTCAAAGCATGATGCATGACGTCATGATAACAGACTGTTTACAAACCCCCGATAAAGGCACAGAAAGCCCTTCTCCAGCCTGCTCCGGTGGATTTAGGGTGTTATCAGCAAATCTGTGATGGATAATATAGATGAGAGCATAACAAACAAATAAGCACTCCCTGCTGCCCCAGTTCTTAAAGCCTTGACAAATACAAAACACCAAATCTGCCTAAATGCCCCAGAAACAGTACGCAAACACCTCTATAATCTCACGGCTTATATATTTGTCTGCAATAACTTCATGTTGCTTTCATCCCAAAATTCCGAGTATGGGACGCCATACTTGGCTACACGTCATGTCACTTTCAAATCCAGAGCTTAAAGGCATCACCATTTGCCCCATCCCCAAATAATGGCTTTAAAACAACAAACAGGTTCAGAAAACAACAAGTAATCTCAAAGCAACAGTTAGACTGAGACTGTAACATACAAGATTCATTTAGTTTGTTCATTTCAAATTCACAACTTCTCAAAATTGATGTGCTTTTGTCATTTTCATTAGTTTCAATAAACAAAAATTAAGTTTACAATAGTAACTTAGTGGTTTACAAATAACACTAACTGTTTTTTTAATATAACATTTTTAGGCTTAAACTAATAAATGATTTCACAGACAAATGCAATGACGTCTCCCCACAAATGCGGATAAAAGGAAGAGTTTACAATGAAAACGGTCATCATCTGTTTGTCTTTGGTTTGAATAAAACATGCAAGATGCATGTAGATTTTTGTGAATAATAATGCAAATTTTAGTCTATTCATCAGATAAAGCCATCAAAGGCTTCAGAAGTTTTGACAAATAGTTAAAGAATCATTGTTTCCCCCGTCTTATAACTTGACAGCCATGGTCACCATGCACTTTCATAGCATGGAAAGGAGCAGCATGAACATTGTGCCAAGTAACTTTTATTGCATTTAACAGACAAAATAATGAAAATATAATCAGTTCTGTGGAGCAACAAGGTAAAAATAGATGACAAAAATGTACATATTTGAACGCATTCTAAAATGACACCTGATGATGCTCATCATATTGATATTGTGCAATGGTGCAGGATGTAAAGAGAGATCTGGCCTGATATACTCACTGTGTCAGGGTCTCTCTGAGAGGTCATGGCTGTGATCAGAGGTGGAGGGCAGCCAGGAATCGATGGTTGACCAGCAGTGAGAGGGCAGCACAACTCCTGGCACAAAGACTCAGTATGTGTCTTCTCCCTCAGGCCTTTCACTGCCTCGCACAGCCTAACACCAAGTCAATTATTCACAACATGCCACACAGATTTGTTTACTACACACAGTCTAGTGGTCAAACCAGCAATAACACGATATAACTAGTTACTATCTTAAGTGACATACTTTACAAAGAAAAACTGCAAAGTATTACAAAATACAGGTGAGATGACAAGACATTACAAACACTAGACAAACACTAATTCACGAGATCCTGGTGAATGTTTAGCGAGTAAGGTAGTGACTATCCGATATACTGATTAATGAATCACCTAAACAATATGCAGCCATATAAACAATACAGTGTATATGGCTTATAAACAGATAGACGTTTAACAGCGGAGATGGTATAGGGAAATGCAACAAAAACAAACATCACATACCTTTGCTCTACTTGACGTGAAGCCAAACTGTTGTTTGTATTACTGGATCAGCATTATATATATCAGCTTGAGTGCTTGAATCCGTGTTAGGAATCCAGCCCTGCCTGTGAATCAGACACCAAACCAGGATGAGCTCGACTGCCGATCAGGAAAAATATATAGTCCAAAATTAAAGACACATCAAAACGATGATACACGAACCATTAAAGAAGAGAGATGTGTCGATTGTGATGCGAGAGATGTGAAAGGTTGTATGAGCAGAGAAAGTGCGCGCGACCGCTGGCCTTGAGCTGGAATAATTTTGACTGCGGCAAAATAAAGAGGAACTAAAACGACCGCTTTGATCGAGTTACAGACGCCTATCAAATCAGGCGCGGTCGTTTGATGGTCCAGTGCTTTCGTGATATATTAACTGATGGGTATATCCATCGCTATAATCAGATTAGATGTAGCCAAAATCACTCGCAGCGTTCGATCAGATTAATGGTTGAGAATTTAAAGACACCGGAAGTCAGCTGGCCATATATGCAGGAAACGGAGCACAAGGCTTTCTGGGACTTGTAGTTTTAATGCAGCTCTCCATTTTGTTCGCACCTTGCAGAATGGCAGTCATTTCACATGCTGTGTGATGGAATGTGGGGTGTTCTCTCTCTCTCTTTTATATCTAAATGAGCTTTTCATCTTTTGCTTGTCTTTGCCATTATGTTAAACATTATGTAAGCAAACTCAACATTTGGCATGAATACTGACTTTATCTTCTATATGAAATTCCTTATAGAATTTAATTGTTTTCACAGATAGACTCTCTATTCTGCAATCTTCATTTTTAAAAGAAAGCAACTGAATGACAATACTTCATATATTTATTTGATGACAGCATAGCACACAATAAAGGCACATTGAATAGGCTATTTACATTGGAATAGGCTATTTACATTGGAATAATTCAAGCTGAAGTGTGTAATTTTTTTCAGCGTCAAAATACTTTCTCGTCCTAATATGCAGAGATAATTTAAAGTAAGGATTTGTTTTCCTATGTACTCAAAAAGTGTAAATACTGCAGATCTATGTAGCCATCAACACATTCCTCTGCTTAAGCATCCCAACCGGGGTGCGTTTCCCAAAAGCATGGTCGCTAGTTCCACTGAATTGTGTTGGTAACGACGGATACTTTGCGTCTGCTACTTTTGACCAATGGCAGATGGTGGTGCGTTCTGGAAACATGTTTGAAAACAGTAACTATTTTTGAAATTTCATTTGCTGGCATTAGTGGCACAGAAACTTCACACTTCAGCTTTAGAGAGAAAGTATGTACATGGATATGAAACCATAAGTCTTACAATACAGTAAACAGTGATGTCTTTTCAATTACAGTAGCAATACAATACAGCTATTCAGTCATGATGTAAATTGAATGTAAAACAGCTTTGAAAGAGTGAGAAACAGCAAGTCACAACACTGAGATTTGTAAAACCATTACTTCTGAGGAAATCTACAATAATACCCATAAGGGATAGACCCTTATGGGTATTATTGTAGATTTCCTCAGAAGTAAGAAGGCAGTGTCTGTTCAAAGGTAATACAACGGACCCATCATAACTAGTAGAAACAAGTAACAGATATGACTTTATAATAAACTGGAGGAAACAGTCCCAGCTCAAGTACACAGCAGCATTGTGTAAAAATTAACTGTAAAACATGCTTTAAAGTCACAATACTTGCAGCAAATTGTAATAACTTTTGAAAAATATACTGTACAAACAACTGTGTAGTGTAAAGAGCCATACACTATTCTGTCCATGTCAATAAAATATACAGTATCACAGCAACAAATGAAAAAGCCACTAAATTCCCAAAGCTCCATAATCTCCACTTTCAGACCTACTTTTCCTTTAAGAAAAAGCATTTACATTGCAATGTTTTTACAAAAAACATGAAAACAGCATAAACAATGTTATCTTAAGAAGATAACTACAATGGCAAAAATCTGCATGACAAATAAGAGCACTTAGAGGCTGACGCTCAATGTGAAAAATTACAAATTTTGTCACACAAGTAAAAAACAAAAGACTATTTTAGAAAATAAGACAATTATGTAATGCCTGATTTTGCTATTAAGCACATTTAAGACAATGAGGTTTTCCTATTTTACATCCCAAAAATGTAACGCTCAATAGTGACAACTTTTAAAAAAAACTTTACAGTACAATAAACAATAAATATATTTTCCTCCAACTGGTACATAAATACATCCATAAAGTTACAAAAATGTACAAGAATATACTTTTACATATAGAAATCTACTGATAAAATCCAATATTTTTCATGTATCACTTTTTCAAATCATATCAAGTTTATAAATTTAAGTACTACAAGGACGTTTTGATTTCAAAACAATAAAGCACATAATATTTTACTAAATATATTACACTTTCCCAATTATCTCTGGTCCAGTAAACATATTTTGGTTCTGTTTACACAAATCCGAGTCGTCTTTAAATGTGAATTTAGGACTGAGTGTGCTCACTGTGATTTTGCAAGGGATGAATTCTGATCCGTTTACTTACAGTAGATAGGCTAGTAAATACCGACATTGGTTGCTAAACTTGCTATAGTAATGATGTAAACGCCAGCATAATGCAAACAGGCTCATACAACACCTGTTGGGGTGGAAAGAGAGGACAGACCAGTTTAAATTTTGCCATCTTGCCACAGTGCTGAACTCATGAGGCACATTAGAGAACATCATTGTGCAATTAGTCACATTCACTAGTGAATGTCAGTGTGCTATAAGAGAAAATGAGTGAATTTGGACATGAAGTTAAACACACGTTGCATCATGAATTACAAAAAAACTTCAGTTGGATACACCCAAAGAGATGTTTGCTGCCTGTCTGAACTAAGTCTTTGAATAACGTATTTATTATGAACGAGATGAGTCATCCTATGACCAGAGAACACCCACAGGCAGAGACACCCAGTTCACAAATGTAACAGTTCTGGTCCATCTCTTAACTGGTACCAGAAAAAACAAAAAAACATGTGCATACAAAGTACATGTAGGACTAGACCGTCTTGTCATAATGAAGTCTAGACATACATAAGTAACACTGTCACAGTACCACTATGCACTGACACAAGGTAAACTATTAGTAGGGAATACAGTTTACCTACTGAATAAAATTGGTCGCTTTTTGATGCATACTTCAGAAAAATGATATGGTGCAAAAATGAAAGTGACTGCATTTTACAAAACTGGTTGTTACGCAGCTGCCATACCAATCTAGTTTGTTCTTCTTAAGGAGTGGGCCCCTCATGTTCACGGTCATCTTCAGACAGGTAGATTGGCTTCTTTCCTTGAAAAATGGGCTCAGATTTTTTACCCTCTGAGCTGTTCCTTATTCCATACGCAAAATAAATAAGAAAACCTAAAAGAGACATGTAATGAAGTCAAACTTTGAATGAAAACCTGGCAAAATATCCATATTAGTGTTCAATTACAATACCATTCAAAATTTTGGGGTCTGTAAGATTTTTAAGTTTTTGAGAGAAGTCTCTAATGCTCAACAAGACTGCAATTATTTATTAAGAAATAGTAATACTGAAAACATTACAATTTAAAACAACTGTTTTCAATTTGAATATATTTTAAAATGTAATTAATTGCTGTGATGACAAAGCTGGATTTTCTAATTTCTTATTATCAATGCTGAAAACAGTAGAGCTGCTTAATATTTTTGTGGAAACAAAAAATTTTTTTTCAGGATTTGATGAATAGAAAGTTCAAAAGAACAGCATTTATTTGAAAAATACTTCTTTTATTACATTTATAAATGTCTCCACTGTCACTTTTGATTAATTTAATGCATCCATCCTGAATAAAAGGATTATTTTCTTTCTTACTGACTCCACACGTTTGAATGGTAGTGCACATTTAACACACAATTACATCAATTATCCAAGTCAACGATTTGATATGCCATAACTTACCAAAAGCCATCCATACTGCGAAACGAGCCCATGTAGGTCCATCTAATTGCATCATGAGGTAAATGTTTACAAAGATACTGACCAAAGGCAGAATGGGGAGCAAAGGCACCTACGAAATGTAGACAGAGGAGTATTATAAGTACCTAAACATCTGACACTCTCAATTTTTCAAGCACAAGGGTAATAACGCAGCTTTGTTAATGTAAGTCTCTGTACCTTGAAACTGATAGCCTCTTTACTCTGGGGCTGTCGCCAGATGACGACAATGCAGACAGCAGACAGAACAGACAGGATAACAACCAAAGTGATATAGAGAGGGTTGCCCATCCCCTCCTGCTGAATTTGCACTGACAGCACCACACAGAGTATAGTGAACAGCACAGCTGAAGAGCAAAAGAGAAGGTGGTTATCTGCCTGTTCACTTTATGAACAACAAAAGTATTATTTTACATTTCCCTGGGCTTAACTTTACAGTTACATGTTGCAGCAAAAACGGTATCATAAGCGGGACCAAAGGAAATGCTTACATATGGTGCCAGTGGCAAAGTAAACAATGTTGCCCGAAATCTTGGTGGGTACGTCATGGATAGGTTGCACCAGCATCCTGAAGGAAAACCTCTCCTTAAGGGGCGTTGTCTCCAGCTCCTGGCCGTACTCATCCCCACTATCCACATCTGCCATGGCTCCTTTAGCCTCCAGCCTCTGTAGTTCCATTGGCTTCTCATCCACAGCCCTGGAGCTAAGGCTGCCTGGTTGGTACCTGCAGATTTAAAAAATAAATTAGACACATTTTAAAAAAGCATCTTAATCCAGGCTCACCAAGGCTGCATTTATTTGATTAAAAAATGAGTGAAATATTATTGCAACTTAAAATAACTTTTCTATTTGAATATATTTTTAAATGTAATTTATTCCTGTGATGATGGCAAATATGAATGTTCAGCATCATTACTCCAGTCTACAGTGTCACATGATCCTTCAGAAATCAATATAATATGCTGATTTGGTGATCAAGAAACATTTATTATTATTATCAATGTTGAAAACAGCTGTGCTGCTTAATATTTTTGTGGAAACCATGAAACATTTTTTTCAAGAACATCTGATGAATTGAATGTTAATTGCATCCATATTTCTTTCACTTTTAAATGGTAATTTAAGTAAATACTCACCGGAGAATGAGTACACAGACAGCAACCAGAGTGTATGCCAGCAGGGTCCCAATTGACATCAAGTCCACTAAGGCAGCGAGATCAAACAGGAAGGCCATCAGGGCTACAGGGAGGAAATAAAGGAGATTATAGGAGTTAGACAAAATTACTAAAAGAGTTATCTATTGACAGACATTATATGAATAAGAAGGCAGTTTTACCTGCTACAATGCCAGACACAATGGTTGCCAGCACGGGTGTCTTGGTTTTCTTGTGCATGCGGGAGAGGGAGCGAAAGAGCAGACCGTCCTCAGCCATAGCATAAATCACACGAGGCATAGGGAACATGGAGCCCAACAAGCTAAAGAACATCCCCACCAAAAACAAAACAAAACAAAAAAGTCAAAAAGACATTAGTTGTTTCATGATGACTTTATGTCAATGTCAGTAATGTAATTACGGCTTCATAAATGTACCTGGTGGAAAGGGCACACAGAGACCCCACAGCCACAATATAGCGAGCAGGCTCCCAGTGCACATAATCAAAGGCCTCAGGAAGTGGACTCAGGACGTCCAGCTTGTAATAGGGTATCATGAGTGTGAGTGCTGCAGAGACTCCGAAGTAGGCAAAAAAGCAGATGAGCAGAGAGGCCACTATGCCGATCGGGATGGAACGCATGGGGGTTTTGGCCTCTTCACCTATGACAACATCATCAACAAAGCTGGGGTGAGTTTGGTTTTAAAAGTAGGACATTCTGGTTTTACATGAGAAGTTTGTTGAACTTACTTGTGGTTGCAATGCAGTCAAAGCCCACAAATGCATAGAAGCATGTAGCAGCGCCAGAAAGGACTCCGGTAAAGCCAAACGGTGCAAAGCCACCTGAGCCGAATTCTTTTTCAATGTTGCTAAGACATGAAAGATATTTCAACTTTAAGTTTACAGACAACATAATGCATATACATTTTTATATACACACAGTATAAATAATGTTTTTAAGTATTTTTGTTTTGTTTACTACCCTTTCATTATCATTCATTTAATTGTCATTTTTATCTGATTTATTAATTTTATATTTCTTGGAATTTAGTTGCATATCTGTATTCAGTAAATATGAACAAACTGATCAAGTTTGAATTATGCTCGAAACTGTACTTTCCAGATTACTATTGCTTTGCCAACATATAAAAGTTGAGGAAGTGTGACTTACTGTGCTTCAGATTTGTTGGTGCCATTAAGGTAGTCCTCCACAGTAAGGTTCCAGTTGGCAGTGTCGCCTTTCACAAAGCCCGATATGATGACAAATGTCAGAACCACCAGGTTGATTCCTGTGAAGATCTTGTTGACAAATGCAGACTCACTCACTCCAAATGCCAACAATCCTGTAGTGTGGGAGGTGAGAGGCAGCGAATTCACACCATTATGGTCTTTTGCATGGCAATGGTGAAAAGAAAGAGTGAGCAACAGTCCTAAGACTAACATATATTGGTTAAGTGGATAATTTAAAATGATTTAATTCCTTCAGTGTAGTTTGTGTAGTAGAACCAATAAAAATCAGGTGTTGGATAAGAAGTGAAGTCAAGAAGATTAATTCTGGAACAAAGATCCACTGGGTTAATGGAATAATGGAAGTCTTGACTTTGAACAACACTTTGAGTCAACTAAGAATTAACTAGGCACCATCGTGTTGGACAGAAAAAGTAGTCAGATAAAAGTTTCTTACCAGTGAGCAACAACACCAGGATGAGGGCAAACAGATCTGGATACTCCGCTAACACATTTCCAGTGTCTGGAAATGACATGGAGCCATTGAAGAAAACAGAGATCCTTTTCTGCACTAGATGGTCGAAAGTTGAGCTCCAAGCTCGTGCCACACTAGCTGTGCCTGTGACAAAGAGAGGAGCACATATGTAAATGAAAAAGACTTCAGAACGTCCACTTGTTAAGTTAAACTTAAGCACCTGCTCAAGAGTCCTTCACTCAAGTGAAGTAAACACTTCATGCAGTTTCAAAACCACTTCAGCTCATTCGTAATCGCATATAATTGGTCAAACTCTTGGGCTTGCATTCAGAATAAACTCTTGGGAGATGACAATTAATTGTTATATTTGAATTCAAAAAGGGAAAAAGTAATTTTAGTCAAAACGCTCACCAATCACATACGACAGAATGAGGTTCCATCCTGTGATGAAGGCCCATATTTCCCCAACTGTCACGTAGCTGTACAGGTAAGCGGATCCCGTCTTGGGAACACGTGCACCAAATTCAGCATAGCACAAGCCAGCGAGGACAGAGGACAAGGCCGCAATAAGGAAAGACAGCACGATTGCAGGCCCAGCCTTCTCTCTGGCCACTTGCCCAGCCAGGATGTATACACCTGCACCCAGTGTCGCCCCCACACCGAGGGCTATGAGGTCCAGAGTGGTGAGACAGCGAGCAAAGCGGGTTTCGTCCTGAGAGGTGTCCAGCATGCGGCGCCTAAGCAGCATCTTCCCAAAGGAGGCCAGTTTATTTTCAATCATGATGGATAACGTTGAGAAGACTGGGATAATAAAGCTGAAGGCACTAAAGGAGAAGAGAAACAATATAAGTATATATATACACATACATATACATTTATATATACACATATATATAGACACACACACAAACACACTTTTTATTTATTTATAATACAAAAAAAGTATTATTTTCAGTAAATACTGTCTTTTTTGTTAATTAGGGCTATTTTTGGCTATTATTGGCTATTACAATAACTATAATGATAACTATATTAGCCTCCACACCAACGCACCATACTGTTATGTTTATTATAAGTACGTACTGCTTAATGTTTAAAATCTGGCTGTCAATGTTTTTATCGTTCATTAGCTGGGGAAAAAAATTGTTCGGAAAGTGATTCAAACTATATGGTTATCATTATAGGTGTGGTGTGGAATTCTCTATTTTCATTGAATTAGAATGATTATTAAAACTTTATAGTTTTTGTCCTTGGTGTAAACGCCTTTTAACCAAGTCATTACATGTAAAGGGCATAAATATTAGGGTGTCTGCTTCACACCACACCCGTAGACACAGACAGAGCACTTTATGAACAACCCATTTCACCACAGGGCAGTTCGATCCATCATTAATAAGATTAATATCTAAGAGGTTTATATTGCCTTTTCATTATTGAGCCATAATTCATAAAGTACAACAGCTTTAGAGCATTGACATTGGTGTGGCCGGAAACAATTTTCAGGCAAGACCAAACTGATTAGTCACAATTTACTGGCTAGATGAAAAGAGCAGACTGGGTGAAATGGGAATAGTATCATGGCGGAAGTCAAAGAAATAAAAAATTATAGGAAACATTTAAAAAAAGAAAAGAAAAAAAGAATAGGGAGGTAACTCACCCTCTGAATGCAGATTGGTGAATATTTTAAAAATGCTATTTGAATACAATGTTTACATATGACAAATAGTAGCGACTGATGATAAGCAGTGGCAGTCCAAAGCGTTGCACACTTTCATAAGGAAATAAGAGAACATGCAGTGAAGGTCTTCTTGTGTGGGTTTCTGACCAGCAGCTTTGAGTAGTCATGCATCTTTGATCAGGTCCTGTCTATGGAACACTAGAAGTAAACCTGCACCTGCTTACATGACTATTTAACAGTTAAAAACTTTTAACACTAATCTTTAAGCATTCTTACCACATTTTCTTTTGTGATACTCACACACAAATATATATATATATATATATATATTTTTTTTTTAAACTATTAAACTCTTTTTGCTAACTCCACGACGTCACTACACGGAAATCATTGACTTCCTTCCAGGGTTTTTACATAAAACCACTAACACACACACAAAACAAAAAGCAAACTATAAATCTAGCTAGCCCATGAAAATGGTTGTTAAATTGCGATAATTATCAGTAACCTCACATAATGCACTGCCCTGTCCTAGACGTTCCTCTACCCTAAGCAATTAAGCAAATAACTAATTCCAAGTAATAAGCAGGCAATTTAAACAGGTTTGGACAAGGTGAATTCACAGGTCCACTGTCTATAATCTGACTATCCTGGCACCTGCTTCACCCTACTGATGAGTTTGCTGGTCTTAGAATCAGATTCATATATTTCAAGATGATGTCTGACAGCAGCCCAGGTTTTTGAAGCAAAGTGGCCATTTCACTTGGCCTTAACAATTATTTATTTATTTAAGCATTTACATTGAAAACACTGATTTAAAGATAAAGCCAGTGATTTAACTTACATACATGAAGTCCAATACTGCACAATTACTGGTGTATCTTTTACTTTTCAAACTGAATAGACCAGCAGCACCTGTATGACACCTTTACAGTCATGGAATTTCATCATGACTTAATGAAACTAACTTACACTCCAGCTCAGCATCCCATTAATAATACTATAGTTTTAGACCCACAGGACATGAGTTACATATACATGTACTGATGCATTCAGTTTGGGATGATTTATTAAAACTATTCGAATAGGTTTTATTTAAACCATGTTTAAATGAAGTAAAACTGTACCTGGGAAAATAAACATCAAGAAACATGTGCAATGACTGCCTACATGATGGAAACTATCATAGTGTCGCACGCAAGTATAATAATGTAGATGTAAATTGAAAAAAATATACATGAACGTATATTTTTCACATTATTAGACAAATATAATACGTTTTGGTGATACGATAACAAAAATATAATTTTCTCGGATTGTTTGAAATGTATTATGCTAGTATAAATAAATACAAATACGGTAATAATATAGAAGAGTACATTAAACATCGCGCGCCATTTCTACACGAGGATGTGTAATGCAATGATAAACATATGGGATTTCCGCTTTACTGTTAAAGAGGCTCTCAACACTTGACAGAAAACACAATTCAGATCTTTTACTTCACGAATACTCCCTACGTCACACATGTGAAGATTAAGAATGACATTTTATAAAGAATAAAGGTTAAAAAGGTAGTTACCCTCTCTAGAGACGATGAACTGGAAAGCCAGACGAGACGATGCACCGTGTGTGATCTAATCTAGAAGAATGAGTGGCTGACTGGCAGGACGTGAATACTAAACTCAGGCGGAAATTCAAGCCTTTTAAGGAAAAGTAATTTCCCCCCAGGCAGGGTCGTTTTTTTCTTTTCTGACGTCAATCGTAGTAGGACGGGTTGCCATCGACGACAATCATTGTTTTGAGAGAGCGATGGTTTTTCCAGCATTTTATAAGTCCTGCTCTGCTTATTGCTGCATTTATTTGTAATACCACACGATGACCTAACTAAGGCAATGTGTTACAGTGGAAAATGTAAAATATGACTCTTCTCACATGCCTTTAAAACAAACAATAAACCATATTTCAATATTTCAAATAATTTCATAATTTATTAGGGAAAGCCTAGAGACAATTTTATTTGGGTTACATTTTATTAACAGTGTCTCATTTTTAGAAGCACATAAACATGCATAAAACTGCATAGAAATTCCACAACTGGTTAAAGTTAAAACTTTCTTTGTCAACACTTCTCTTCTTTTCTCCTCTAAGTGTGGGAGAGAGAAAAGACAGAATCAGGCAGAGGTATACAATATTGCTTATATTAATATCAGCATAATACAATCATTTGATATTTATCTGTAAAAAGAACAAAATGCCAGGGATAAATTGTGAAGAGACACAGAATACCTACTTAAATTCTCTTCATTTCCTTTACACACATCTCAAGTTTTTCCTGCAATGGTCCCCATTTTTTACACTCTATAAAAAAAAGGTATGCAAAACATAAGACATTATAATAGGGTAAAATTATTGGAGAAAAAATATTCAACTTATGAAAAAATAATAATAGAGATACCTGAACGCAAACCCATTAGTTCTTGGAGGACGCTCTCAAGTTTGCCTTGAAGTTGCAAACAATTAACACAGCCTGGATGGGGGTTTAAAAAGATTAGGTAGGTTTGAAAATATTAGACACTATTTGTGAATTAGAAAACTTACTACATGAACAACCACCAAAATTCACCTGATTCATGTGCTCCGTCAGCTGGATGCACAGCATCACTCTCTACTGTAGAAAGAGCAGCATGTGCTATGGATACAAACACACATTAATACATTACAAACAAACACATATATAATATAGAAATACATTACAACAAAAAAGTGTTAGAATATTTCACAAACATTTACTATACAGTTGTCCATTCAAGATTTTTTTTTTTTTAACAACATACGACGGTAACAAACTATACCAACCAATATCTTATTGTCTTAAGTATTTGCTCACCATTCACACTTGCTCATCCATATGAACACTACCATTAAAAGGTTGGGAATGACAAAGACATTTTGTTTTAAAAGGATTTAATATTAGCATGTAATTGATAAATCAAAACATTTCTAATGCTGCAAATTTTATTAGTATTCAAAAAAAAAAAGTTGTATCTTTACCAGCGATGCCAAAGCCATTTTCAACAGCCATTACCCCAGTCTACTAAGAAAACACTGTCACCTACTTCTGTGGTAATTTGGTACAAGAGGACACTTTCTTCGTATACAAGCACAGATGAAAGTGGCTCTTAATTGGTTCTTAGGAGAAAGCAAACTTGACCAAACCAGGACAGAGAGAAGTGGACAACAGAGGACATCAAAGGGTCTAGTTTGAGAAACACTCCTCTGAGGTCCTCATTTTGCAGCTTCATTAACCAGGGAATAAATCCATGTTTGAGTTGGTCAAAACAGCTTGATCCTAACATCCATAAAAAGTGTCTAGTGTGATCCTTTAATGAACAGTTTGGAGAACACAGAACTTATTTAAAACAGAAATAGTCATTTGCAACATTTTATAAAATATATATATATTTTCTATTTTACATTCATAATTAATGCAGTGCATTATGGTGGCACGGATGCCAATGTACCATCCTATAATTGAGTTTGAACAGACCTATAAATCTCCATTTCAAAAAGAATGAAAACACTCAAAGGGAAGGCATGCACACACTACTCCTTCACATGGATGAATTAAAAAGCTTTCAACAACAAGCTCCCAAATGCACCAATCTATTCAGTAAGGCTATTACTGCGCCCTTCACAAGTATATCAATCCGCCTGGATTACATCTGATCAAGCAGGGAAAATACCTTGCAAATAAGAAATGTCAATTTAATGACTCAATTTTCTTGCCCAGATTCCTGGCGGCTTCTATTTTCCAGTGCTATATCAGGAGCTGTCCTGTTGAGATTTGTCAGTGTGGCTTAAGGCAATGGGTGGCTATTTTCCACATTTTAGACACTATAATGTTCTTGAACATTGCTTTGACACACCCAATGCTTTTTTGTTCATAATGGACCAGATTTACTAAACAGGGCAAATTAGCATGAGCGCAATCCCATAAAACCGCAGATGGGAATGAAAAGTGATCTACTGAAGACGCGCAAATGTAAGAACACAGACTCAGCCACGTCATTTCCATAATGACCAACGAAATCTATCAAGAGCAGCGCAAATTAGTGTCTGTTTTAAAACATGCTTTTTTTGGGGTGCAACTGGTAATAATGGCGCAAATACCAGTAAATTGACTATTTAAATACTGTCCTCCCATAGATTTTGCATCTGAAAGGGAAACTCATACAAATGCATATGTAATAAGGTCAGCCGCAAAAATAACCCTGTCCATGATTTTTCAGTGCTCATTTTTCACTGACAGTAATTCTTAACAACAAAAGAGGGTTTGCGCTGGTGTAAGCTGTTAGTAAATCTGGCCCAATATCTTAATGTCTTTTAATTTTTAAATATCACAAAATATTGTCAGTAGCTAATATGTTTCCATCCAAAGTTGTTATTTCTCAAAATTTTAATTCAGTTATCACATCCACTGCTGATGCAAAGTCACATGAGTTTTTTTTTTTTTTTTTTGCACAATAAAGGGATTTATTCAGTAAATAATACCATACATTTCAATCATAGTTTACGCGCATGTCTTAATATCGAATAAGACATTTATCTGCCTCAATTGAGCACGTTTTTTTGCGCATGTTAATAATTTATGCGCATCCTGGCGTTTCCATCCATTTTTTGTTATGCAATGTCCCAAAATGCGCATAAAAACAGGTTGATGGAAACATTACAATAACACTAGTTTTAAGAGGGTATAATAAAAACTTTTTTTTTTTTAAATCTCAAATTTACCACAGTCCCTGCCAACCACCACAAGTGAAAATACACCAGAGACTCATAATTACATTAAATTATTACTTTAGTTGGCTTTCCAACTAAACTTCATTGGTTTAAAACATTTTGTGTTTTAGTGTTTAAAAGGTGTTGTAGACCTTCTGAAAGTATTAGAGATATACCTGTTATTCATCCAGTCTCACTAATGCACTTATTTCCTATAGTTGTTAAAAGTAAACAATCATTATAAAAAATAAGGACAAATGATCGCACCAATTCTTTTTCTCTTTGCCGAAGGCAAACCATCATTGTTCAAGTGCGTTTGGCCCACACTGGGAAGCAGTGAATTCCTCGTCCTCATACCTTTCATAGATAGAATTAGAGGAAACATGATTGGAATGACAAAGCATTACATAAAACCAGAGTCCTTCATTTACATAATAATTTTGTCTAGGTATTTACCATGTATCCATGTTGCATAAAAGTATAAAATCAGCAACAAAATCTGAAGATACACAAAGGAAAAACTATCATGGAAAAACAATAATGAATCGTACCTTGTAATCCTGTTGTTGGTTTATTACTGGGCTGAGTCAGAAAGGTTTCAACAGTGGATCGTGTAGTCTGAGGCGTCTTAAGAGCCAGTCTTTTACGGGTTGGGGGCTGTAGTCCTGATGGTTTGTTTTGCGGTATACCAGAGCTTGAAGGCTTTGCAACTGCAACCACATTACAGCTTACAGAAAGCACAATTACTATATAATACACCATAGTAATAAAAAAAGTACTGTCATGTACACTATCATTCAATTTGAAAAGTCTAATGCTCACAGAGGCTGCATTTATTTGGTCGGAAATACAGTAAAAACAATAATATTGTAAAATTATAATTTCACTGTTTTCCATTTTAATATATTTTGAAATGTAATTTATCCCTGTAATGCAGTCACATGATCTTTCAGAATTCAGTATAATATGCTCAAGATTGGTGCTTAGCTGCGAATTTATCATCAATGTTAAAAACAGTTGAGCTGCTTTTGAGGGGAACTTAATATATAAAGGAATTTTTGATGAATAGAAAGTTCAAAAAGAAAGTTCAGCATTTATAGTTCTTATATCTTTTGTAACATTATAAATGTATCACTTTTAAATAATTAAATCCAAACTTGCTGAATAAAAGTATTTTAAATAAAAACAAAAACCTTTAACATTTGAACAGTAATATAATTGTGCATGTATAAAATGTGTAAAAAAAGAAAGAAAATGAAAAAATGTGTATAAGCCACTCACCAGCAGTAGAGTTACATCCAGTGACAGAAGAAACCATAGAGGTCTATTTACCAAAAAAAAAATATATATATATAAATAAATCACATTTTAACCCAATTAAACCCAACAAATTTTTATGTTTCCAAGTGACTGATTCATAGCATAGAATTTCCTACCTTAACAGTGCTAGCTGACGCTGTGTTCTTGACAGATGCGATGTTCTTCCCCTTGTTCATCTGTACTGACTTCCGGTTGCCAAGCAGGGTGGTGGATGTTGTGTCGCGATATTGCGGAACCTGTGTCCCTTGGATAGTCTTTGGTTTGTCCGCTACTGAGGAGTGCATGGACGACTGTGGCCTTGGTGGAAGACTGGATTTGGGATAACTGAGCTTAGAGGAAAGTTGAGGAAGCTGTCTTTTAATTGGAAGTTTTGTGGGAGGCTTGTTCTCATTTGCTGGTTCTGATGTACTGTGACTTGAAATGCAGTTTGATGTGACCTTCTGACTTGAGCTCTCAGTCGCCTGCACAGCACCAGTTCCATTGTGATTACTCACACCAACAAGCTCATCATTCGATTGGGCCTCCATACTGTGGATCACAGACAGTCTTTTTCTCATAGGTGTGGGCTTTGCATCTCTCAGTATCTCAAATCTGGGTTCTTTGCCAAAAATGATAGGTGTGGATGTAACCATGAAGCTTGTTTTCATGTCCAAACTATCATCCAAACAAAAAATACTGTTTCTGCTGATGTTTCCCATATCAGAGGAGGGAACGGACTCACTTTCAGCTAATCCAGGTCTCTCTTTTATTTTGTGATGCTCCTCTGCTTTGAGCTCAGGAGCATCATTGGGAGCATCTACAGAGCAAACAAAAGCTAAGGTGCTTATCTCAACGTTTGTTTCGCTGCTGTTAGAGACTGGTTTAGTGATTCCCACCGAGTTAGAAGCACCACTGACCAGGTCTAATTCTAAAGCTAAATCTGTGCTTGAGGGCTTAATTTCTAGAGTGGTGTCCTTCAAAACTGGAACTTCTGGCATAGGAAGATCAGTGGTTGTATTATGTTTAGTAAACATCATCTTAGCTGGTTTTAAAATATCTGAGCTCGATTGTTCAATCTCGCTAGAAGGTAGATGAGGTGCACTGGCTGTTTGCTCCACAATATCAACCATTACATTGTCTTTTAAATTAGCTTCCTCTGTGTTTTTTATATTATCATCCAAAGTGGAGTTAAGATTACCACTTGGTTTTTCTTGTGGCTGAATGTCTACGGTTACTTCAAGCTTTTCATTGAGCTGTTCTGTTGTAGTGTTTAAGGGTGCACTATTCACAGATGAATTGGTTTTAGAATGTGCACTATCTAGATTAGGAATATCCACAGTTGCATTAACCCTAGTGTCAGGACTCTCTTTAGGGTCATGTGACTGGACCAGGTCAACAGTGGTATTTCCTGACTCAGTCTTAATATTGGGGACATCAATATCCACTGTTGAATTAAGTCTAGGGTCGGACCTCTCCTTTGACTCTTGGCACTCAAAAGTGCTGTTCTTCTCCCTGGCGTTGTGTAGATCAACAGTCACATTAACATCAGTGTCAGACCGTTCTTTCGAATCTTGAGTCACATTAAAAGTGCTGTTCTTCAACACTTCATTCACAAAATCTGATTTCTCTAAAGATGTAGTGGATACCGCGGGTTCATTGCAGTGCCCATCTGCTTTATCTGCTGTTGCACTAATGTCTTTCTCATTCTGTATTGATCTAGTAGACATGCTTCCATCTGCTGACTGACAGTGTGCTACAAGAGAGCAACTAAGACCGGATTTGATGGCAGCCTCTTTACTTGGTGCTAAAACTTCCTCGTCCTTATTTTTTGTTTGATTTTCTGATGGTGTGCAACCAGGGGAATTCAACACAGTTCCGGCTTCATTTGAAAGAAACGACGGGCCGACAGTGTCATCAAGAAATCCAGACACTTGGGGAAAAGGTTCATCTGCAATTGAATAGAAACTAGAACACACATCTGGCAATTTGATAGCCTGGTAAGAAGAAATGGGTTTCTGAAGAGATGATCCACCCATTAGGTTGCCACCGGCCTGGGCAAGCCTTTGCCTTAGAAAGCTCTCCATTTCAATAGCAGGAAGGTCTCTGAAAAAAATTGAAAAGTCTGGGAATTCTTTTGTGGCTTCCTGAAACCTACTTACTAACAATCACACATCTCACAGAGGATGACACACGAGGAAACAATTATAATATACAATACAAAATATAGCACCAGTTTAAATTCCTTAAATACTGATCTAAAAGTAAACACTAAAGTACCGCATTGAAGAAACCCAAATGTGTTATTTAAACATCTGATAATAGTTCAGGAAGTATAACATTACACAACAGACTAAAAATACTAGAATGAACTAACTAACGTTAACTGACAACTGCAACGAATGTTTTGCTATGGAAACAATAACCCGGAAAATTAGTAACGAGCCTACTTTCGATAAGGAACTAACAAACTCAATACTATTTCTAAACAAATAAACATATCATAATCATTAGGAAGCATTATCATCTTCTTACCAGGTCTCTAAACAGCCTCAGGCTGACTCTCTCTGAGTGTTAGATACTTCCGTGTCTGACGATTTGAAAACGGCGACATTCTAGTCATTGGACAGGACGCTCAGACCTTGACCAATCAGAGCGACGATCTTTGAGGCGTTTAGAAACATCACAGCGCCCCCCAGTGCTGGCAGTTATATAGAACGAAGACCTCAGTTCTTTCTTATACATTTGCATATTTAACATAGATATGCGCACTGCGCACACACCTATTTGTAGTTTCATTGTGCTCTAAAACAATTGCCTACATACTTGTCAACCTTCGATAGGCTATATTAAGTGAACTATTTATTTATAACAAATGGCTGTCACAGATAACGGTAGTCAGTGAATTCGCGATATAGACAATGTAAATTTATAAACTTTGTTATGATTGATTGCATACATTATAGGTTGTTAAAAAAGAGAAATAGGCCTACTTTTCAGTATTAACCATAGACTGTAAAAAAATATCTAACTAATTAACATCATTATTGGTTTACTCTTTTCTTGTTAACTTTCGTTTCTGTAAAATCTGGGTAAAAAGGGTCAAATATTAGGCAACATTAAATTTCGTATTTCATTTAAAATTCCATATTACATGTGAAATTCCATATTACACTTAAATTATCCATATAACATTTAAATTATGCATAGGCTATACTTTTATTGACATATGTAATGTGCTTACATCAGTAAGAATTATATGTGACAAATTCATTATTAGGCTATTATTTTTATTTTTAGAACATGTCTAGAAAAACATTAAATGCCAGACATCAAAAAGGTAAGGGGAGACCAGGGCGTGGTTGTAACACATTTTGTTACAGCATCTGTAACTCAGTGAATTCTTGAACTAGATTGCTCAAACTTTTATACAAAGTATATTTGTTACTACAAAAGACGCTAATTCAATCCTCTACAAAAATATCACAGCCCTTACGAGTTGATGTCATATACATTTTGTGCCTTTGTTACAATCTAGCCCACTGCTGGGGTAAGTTGTAACAATTAAACAAAAGATGCAAAACCAGAGGCCACATTATGCAATAAGCTTGAAACGATCCAAGAGAACAACACAAAACAGTGTCTCTCTTTCTGTGACTGACCATATCAAATCCTGTTTGCCAGGTGTGTGTAAATTAGTCTACTCGAACAAACTCCCTTAACAGTGTAATGAACACTCAACTCAGTGTACCTGTCTAAAGAACATGTAAGTCTAACAAAACAAAAAACAGTGTAAATGTGTGTGAGAGATTGTGTGTCTATAACAGTGGTGAAAGTTTGCTGCTTGGCACAAATGACCTTCCCATTGACTTTGAGTTGCCATACAGGTTAAAAATGCATTACATTTTGCCTGAGAAACTACAATTTGATGTAATTTAAGTTATATTATTGTATCTGCAAATGTTTAAGCGTTTAACGTTTTTCTTTATGAAATCTGCATGTGCCTATTTACAGCCTTGACAACCATGGGATCTGGGATGAAGTGGGTAAATAATGAAATAAATCACTTTGACTATTTAATGTGTATGTGACATCAAAGGCAAGTTATCAGACATGGACCATATAGTGTCAGTGATTGTCTGATTATTGGTAGAGTCGATGTAGTGATTTACACTCCTAACTACAAAGTAAATTTATTTATTTTTTTCAACCACAAAACTATGATCTGCTATTAACACTTACTTATTTTAACAATTATTTTACTTTTCTTTGTCAATCTTCAGTACATGTTTTCAGTATGAATTATGAAACCATAAAAAGGAAAAAATATCTTATTGTTTATTTTCAATTTAAAAGAGTTAACATCACTTTTTATTCCATACATATCTAATTGATAATGAGTACTAGTGGGGACCGTGGGGTGTCAACTACTGATTAAAAAAACAACAACACATTAATAAAAATAAAAATATAATGTGTTTTTGGTCAAAAAGACTGTTCAATTAAAATGTTTTCAAAATAAATGAATGACTTAATCACATATCTAATAGGCCTACTGGTTTTCACCAGGAAGAGTTGCATCATGCTGTGTCCATACTGCGCACAGCAATTCTGGGAAAAGGGGTAATGCCTCGGAAGGTCCTGTGGGTATTGTAGTTCTCATGGTAGATCCGTGACCAGACAAACACATGCATTAAAAAACTTACGAGCAACAGCTGACCTAGAATGAACAACAACACAGTGACAAGTGAAAGTCTGTTTTAAAATGAGTACATTCAGTGGAGGTTACATTACACCACTGAGGGGGCTCTTCAAAATGTAAATGTATTGTATATAAACTTGAATTTAATTTCAAAACTACGTAAGAAATCTAGCCACGGGGCGATTTCAAATAATGGCGCGTCTTAACGATAACGACATTGTGGCGTAAACGTCTAACATAAAAATAGCTTCCATCCAATTGATCTTAATTAAAAAATGAGATTGCCATTTCAACAGGAACCATTTGGACAGCATGAGGTAAGGGGATTCCATTGCATTCCATTGGAAATCTATTAGGGGATTAAGGATCTTCATCTTCATAAAAACACAGAGATTCTTAAATGACAAAACCATTTAGCCACAGTCAGGACTCCCTCTCACACGCACACACATATTTAGAAACTATTACATAACATTTTGCGTGCTCAGTCTTTTTTCGGGATCCCGGTTATCTCTGGTTGTGTATTTACGGACACGGTACACGACTCTCATCACATGACTGACTTCAATTCCCATCAATCCCTTCGACGCATGCGCACGACGCGTTGTCTGGCAGTGGTAAACAGACGTCAGAAGGGAGTCTTCGCCTCGAGTCAAAACAAAACAAAACAAGTAAGATCTACGAGGAATGGCTGTTTGTCTATCTCCATTAACAGCAGAAGAGAAACGATTTCGCATTGATTTCAAGAGACGACCGAGTTATTGAAAAGAAGCAGGTTTCTTCGACTTTTACCGGAGGGATTTTAACTCATAAAAACTGGAGTTGGCTAACTAGTTACTCTCTCTGTAGTAAAACTACGCTTTCGAGTTTTCTCCCAGAGGCCGAGGTGCCGGTGATTGCCAAGAAGCGGACGGGCTACAACTTTTTGTCTTTTCGAAGAACACATCGACTGTAGTGTGATTTGGGAAGGCTTCAACGGGACGGACACGTTCGGCTTAGCTGTGCCCGCGCAAGCATCGTGTGTAGCTGCGTCTCGAGGAACATGGCAGATGGTGACACGCGCCAGCAGCACACAGCGTGGAGGACCGTGCAAACTTGAACGACAGTAACAGATTTTTTTATTGTACGGTAAAAAAAAAAACATAAAACAACCCGTAATGATCGAGCACTCCTGTAAGATGTTATCTTGGTATTTTTTTAAATGTAAAATTTTGATCGTGATTAATTAAGTTAAAGAGCCTTTTCCCCCGTAGTGCTTCTTTTGGCGATTTAACATTCTTGCTCAACGCAATTGAGTTAGGATGTACTTTAAGCCTTGGATTTATTTGCTTTAACTTAATAATGGATCCCAATTAAAAAATAATATGGCTTTGTTGACTTTGACAGGCAGCTCTGACAAGTAATTTCCATTAACTTGATTTCGTTTACAAGTACAGTATTCCTACATTGTACAGAAATATAATACTCAGTTTACTAGAGGGGTTGTTGTAAAACCCGTATTAAGGTGGTTTATCGCTTTTTGTAGAGTTCCTCAATTTGTCTGCTCTGTTTTTTTTTTTTCTTGTTCAAGTCTAATTGCGAAAACCAATCAACCATTCGCTGCTATTATAGGAACCAGTTGCAGGTTGATATTTTAGCAATTACGGCGCATGCTATGATTGGTTTTGCTATTTCACTTATTTAACTGCTTCGGCAATAATTTTTATCTGTAAAAAGGTGTTTATTTTTCCATGAAAAGTTCATAGATTATCCCGTCACTCCAGGGTGTCCTCTTTCCTGAGGTTTATTTCAGTAGTTGCTCTTGACAATCCAGCTGTTTTGATGTGTAGTGAATTTCCTTTGTTCTTTCTACATAAACAAAGAGACCCCCATTCTGTCCTCGTTTGCTCTATGTAAATCAGATGGTTTATGTTAGTTACTATTAAGGAGATTATTTGCCCCCTTTAATCTCCAATCTGAGGATTAACTGACGCTATATTGGTGTGTTCAGATTATTACGAATGTGCTGTTACCATAGGCAGTCACGGTTAAATTTAGTCTGGATTCTGTAGTGTAATATATCAAGCAAAAAGAAAAAAATTCTAATCAAGATTATTTGACTTATTTAGTTATAAATAGTCATACTCTTACTTTCATCGCCCAGTTGGTGTATTGAACCGTGTTTTTAAAAGCATCGCCCCAAAACTATTTCACTTAAATCCCAGCCTTCGTCTGAAATTATCTGGATTGCATCGCACAATGGAGGAAGAAAACGTACCCCCGATTGACCCAGATTTTGAGCCGCAGAGCAGACCGAGGTCATGTACATGGCCATTGCCTAGACCCGACATCTCATCTGTCAAAGCCGGGGGGGCAGACGGCTCAGAGTCCGCTGCTGGAACTCCGCCCGCCGAGGATGATAAACACGAGCCTCAGCCAATCATATCCGAGCCTGAGAAAGTCGCGCTCTCTGAGGGCGGGGTCGTCGCTGGAGTGGGCGGGGCCACGCCTCGAAAAGGCACTTCCCGGCGTAATGCTTGGGGTAATCAGTCCTACGCAGATCTGATCAGCCAGGCCATTGAAAACTCGCCAGAAAAACGACTTACTCTGGCGCAGATCTACGATTGGATGGTGAAAACGGTGCCGTATTTTAAGGACAAAGGAGACAGTAACAGTTCTGCTGGGTGGAAGGTACGTAGAAGAAAGTATTGATTGATCATTTTGAGTAATAATAATCAGGGTTTGAAATGAACCTTTTCACTCACCAACCTAATTAGCTACACAAATTTTAAGTTACCGGCCAAAACAAAAATATCAGAAATAAACCACATTTTCAAAAATCAAAACTTATATTGAAATATCATATTGAAATCTATTTATTATAGAGCATTGAAGCCTCTCCTCCACTGACTAAAAAAGTTAATGATCATTAAAATCATGCCCCAAAATATCATCATGATGACAAAGTTATACCCAAGCAATATTACTTAAAGGGATAGTTCACTTTGAAATTAAATTTTGGTATGTTTTAGCTTACCTCAAGGGCATCCAAGATGTAGGTGTCTTTTTTTCCGCAGTAGTTTCAATTTTGATATTTTTAGGTCAAACCGTTCTTGTCTCTCAGTCATATAATGCAAGTCTGTGGTCACTGTCTCAAAGAGCATGCACAGAGTCCAAATTAAAACAATTCCCCATCGTAAGTACACATTGATGGCCTAAGACACGAAATGAGCGGTTTGTGTGAGAAAACGAACAGTATTTATATAGTTTTGACCTCTTATACACAGCCACGTCCAAGTGATCTGATCTGAGGGCGCAGTATAGATATATATACACTAGATGTCGCCTTAAAGACATTCGTTCCAATGAACTGCCGTAGCCAAGGCGACATCTAGTGTATATTTCTATGCACCAGTCTGCGTACACGTCACACACCAGGATGCGCGAGCGCCCTCAGATCACTTGGACGTGGCTGTGTATAAGAGCTAAAAAAAACGATATAAATACTGTTCGTTTTCTCACACAAACCGCTCGTTTCATGTCTTAGGCCATCAATGTGTACTTACGATGGGGAATTGTTTTAATTTGGACTCTGTGCATGCTCTTTGAGACAGTGACCACAGACCTGCATATGACTGACAGACAAGAACGGTTTGACCTAAAAATATCAAAATTGAAACTACTGCGGAAAAAAAGACACCTACATCTTGGATGCCCTTGAGGTAAGCTAAAACATACCAAAATTTAATTTCAAAGTGAACTATCCCTTTAAATAATGTTAAAATGTTCATGCTTCACAGTAAAGATGCTAGAAGGGACTTTTGGCGTCTGTATAGTGGCACGCGAAGGTTGATTGGTGGGATTTAATTTCAAACCCTGATGATCCTAACCTTGTTATGCAATAACATTGTTTCTATTTCATGTTTTTTAAATTTGAGATTTGATTTTTTTTTTTTTGTTGTCCTATTTAGAACTCCATTCGCCACAATTTATCACTCCACAACAAGTTCCTGCGAGTCCACAATGAGTCCACGGGAAAGAGCTCTTGGTGGATGCTCAACCCTGAGGGTGGCAAGACCGGCAAAGCCCCACGCCGCCGCGCCGCCTCCATGGACAACAGCAGCAAACTGCTTAAAAGTCGTATGCGAGCAAAGCAGACTAAAAAGCAAGCTGGAGCAACTGGGATTGGAGGCTCTGGAGCTGCCCTGCAGGGTGAGGGTGCTTCCGGCGCCAGCGGTGCGGACAGTCCCGGGACTCCGGGTCAGTTTGGAAAGTGGGGAGTGAACAGCAGCAGCCCTTCCTCTCGTGGCAACCTGGATGACCCTGACATGTGGACAAGTTTCAGGCCACGTACAAGCTCCAATGCCAGCACCCTGAGCGGTAGGCTTTCTCCCATTGCCACGGGGCAGGAGGACGAGGATGACCTACCCGAGGACGGTCTTCTTGGTGGCTATTCTACAGGGAATCTTCCCCCAACACTAACTGAGACCCTCATGGAAGAACTGGATTTGATTGACGGACTCACTTTAATGACGGGTTCGCAAGGGGGTGCGAGCCCAAGCACGGCTCCCCCTGCCCCGCCTCAACCTCTACCCTCTGCATCCACTCTGCTGCCTCGAGGGTCCAGCTTTCCCTCATTTAGGCAGCTGCAACCAACGAATGCTTTGCAGGGATCCACTCCATCAAGTTCGCAGAGCTCGGTTCAACCCACCGCCAGATCCAGCACAAGCCCTTCCAGCTTTGGAAACTCCCTCTTCAGCCCTCTGCCTGGTCCGGGTCACAGTGGTTTCAGTGCTCGCGTGCCCTCCAGCCTCGAAGCTCTCCTGACCTCTGATTCGCCCCCACCAAGTGACGTCATGATGACCCAGATGGATCCTCTCATGCCTAGCCAAGGAGGTGGTGGCCTTTTGGGGCTTGCAGGATCTATTTCCAGCAGCCAAGGCAAAGCAGGTCAGATGATGTTGAGCAAAGGCATTGACACAAGCACGGTGGGGCAGATGAGCCTTCAACCTCAATCCCAACTCCAGCACTCACAGATGGGCTTTGGAATGATGCACTCACCCATGAACCAGGAACCGCCTCAGCTCGCAACCATAAAGAACCAGCATCATGTGCCAGGCGCTGGGCTTCTGCAGCATGGAGCTATCCCGTCACCTGGTGGGAACGGAGGCCTGCAAGGTCTAGGCCAATTTGCTTCAGCACCCTGCTTCATGCCCTCCCAGGACCGTCTACCTACAGACTTGGATATTGAGATGTTCACTGAAAACCTGGACTGTGATGTGGAATATATTATCAACAGTGATCTAATGGATGGAGACTTGGTTGACTTCAACTTTGACCCCATCATACAGGGTGGGCAGGGCTATTCTGGGCCAGCGACCACACAGAGCTCCTCCCATAACTGGGTGCCCAGCTAACTCCATTTTAAGATGAGAACAGGTAATGTATCAGAATTTTAGTTTGCTTTAAGGGATAGCTCACCCAAAATGACATCTCACCTTCATGTCGTTCCAAACCTGTATCACTTACTTTTTTCTTCAGAACACAAAAGAAGACATTTTATATATATATACAGGTGCTGGTCATATAATTAGAATATCATCAAAAAGTTGATTTATTTCAGTTATTCCATTCAAAAAGTGAAACTTGTATATTATATAGACTCATTACATGCAAAGTGAGATATTTCAAGCCTTTATTTGTTATAATTTTGATGATTATGGCTTACAGCTTATGAAAACCACAAAATCAAAATCTCAGAAAATTAGAATATTACATGAAATCACACAGTAATTACACAGTGATACCATGGTCATTGAGCCAGGTTTTGGTTATTTTGGCAGTGTGGGCAGGTGCAAATCCTGCTGGAAAATGAAGTCAGCATCTCCATAAAGCTTGTCTGCTGAAGGAAGCATGAAGTGCTCTGGAAATGTCCTGGTAGACGGCTGCGTTGAGTGGACAGCACAGTGGACCAACACCAGCCGATGACATGGCTCCCCAAACCAACACAGATGTGGAAACTTCACACTGGACTTCAAGCATCTTGGATTGTGTGCCTCCCCATTCTTCCTCCAGACTCTGAGACCTTGGTTTCCAAATGAGATGCAAAATTTGCTCTCATCAGAAAAGAGGACTTTGGTCCACTGTGCTTTATTAAATCCAGAGTCAACGCAGCCGTCTACCAGGACATTTCCAGAGCACTTCATGCTTCCTTCATTCTCCAGCAGGATTTGCACCTGCCCACACTGCCAAAAGAACCAAAACCTGGCTCAATGACCATGGTATCACTGTGTAATTACTGTGTGATTTCATGAAATATTCTAATTTTCTGAGATTTTGATTTTGTGGTTTTCACAAGCTGTAAGCCATAATCATCAAAATTATAACAAATAAAGGCTTGAAATATCTCACTTTGCATGTAATGAGTCTATATAATGTACAAGTTTCACTTTTTTAACGGAATTACTGAAATAAATCAACTTTTTGATGATATTCTAATTATATGACCAGCACCTGTATATATGTATATGTATGTATATAAAATGTCAGTTGGGTCAAATGCTGTTTTGGCCCCATTGACATTCATTTAACAAAAATGGTTGAAACATCCTTCAGATATCTTCTTTTGAGTTCTGTTTTTGAGTGTATGGTTTTGCATTATTTATATAAAGCTGCTCCTCTTTGTCTCCTAATATGTTAATGTTTTTTCTATGTGTTTTTTATGTTTTTACAGGTTTATCCCTCATCCTTAAAACAACTTCGAAAACAGATGTGGCACATTGCCCGAAAATATTCTCAAATTTTTGCCTCTGCATTTGCCATTGTACCTCAAATACATAAACTGCTTTGGCTAAGGACAACACACACTTAGCCAAGAAGTCTTTGTCAGAATTTTCAATTAGATGACAAAATCAAACCTCATACATGTCAAGTGCCAATGTCAACTGAAGAGTGTGCTGTTGGACACAGAGAACATGGTCTTGAAACACAGTTTTATCACTTGTCTTATATGTGGAACTTTTTTTTTTTTTTTGAAAGGTGCTGTTTTTCGGCCAATCTTGGACTAAAGAAGCACAACTAATAAACAGCTAATCATGTTTATTGCATTAAGGCCTATGATGTGTAGTATAAGATGGAGATGGTACTACTCCTTGATCTTCTTCACACTGATAATGCAAGTCATTCAGCCAGGAGGATCAAACTCTGCAGCTTTTCTTGATGTGAACTCTTGCTCGTTGAACAGCAGTGGAGAAGTCTGAGCAGCCGCGATTCTGCATTGATGGAGTGACTTGCTGTTGCTCTCAGCCCCCCTTTGAGGATGAAAACAACATGGCACCACAGGAATGTTAAGTTGAGAACAACATTAAGTGGCGATGGTCGCAACAACCCCTGAACACAGAGCGGCTGAACTTTTACGCTCTCTCAACGATATGATGCATACTTGTGCATCAAAGGGCTGAAACGTTGCTGAAAGTTTCAAGGTGTTCATTGTGGTTCAATGTGCAATTAGCTTGACTTTTATGACCTCAGCTCTCAAGGGTTTTTTCCTGTGATGTGTTGAAGAGGCTGATAACTGAATGATGATTTAACTGTCTGCTCTTAAGTGTTTGTTAGTGATAACAACAGTATGAAGAAATGTGATTTTTTTTCTTTTCCACAGGGCATTTTGATGCATTTTTAATCCTGCCAACAGGTTAAATGGTATAGTGTTATTGTTGGAAACTCGGTGCCCTTTTGCAGAATGCAATATCTGAAGATTTTTTGTGTGTGCTGGAGGGTGTGTGTGTACATTTGTGTGTGTGCAAATATGTTTAATGCTCCAGAAACTTGATTCCAACACACTGACAACAGAATTCAAAGTTATGGTGAATCATTTCAATAAGGCACAAAAGAAAGTTTGTTTTCTGAGTTATATGCGAGTTTGAAGCGAATCTTGAAGAAACATGGCTACGATAATGAGATGTTATGGTTCCTCTGGCATGTTTGACTTTGTCAACAGAGGCACAGAAGAAAAAACTATTTTCTCATTGATCAGTTTTTCATAAACAGCACTACTCATATTTTGTTTAAAAAAATGTTATTAAAGAACAAAAACAGTTGGATATAACGACTATAATTCTAATTTAGATTGGAGAGTTATCCTTAACAGACTAATAAAAAAAACCATGCTGTTAATTAGCTTTTTTTAACGGTCATTTTCTATGTAATCTTTTATTTTTGTAAAAGATGAGATGCATGTAGATTTTATACAATAACCAAAGGAACACTAAGGACTGCATGTTGGATGGATGGACGAATTGCAGTGCGAATAAGCTTTACAAAACCTTTCCGAAAAATCAACATGTAAACTAAATCTTAATTTGATTGGTTGCATGATTACGTTTATCAGAATACAATGCTCCAAAAGTTGAAATATGCTATAATTGTTTGTGCTAAAAAAATAATAAAAAAAAGCCCATGAACTTTCTAGGCAATGAACATCATCTCAAAATGCTAGACTGGTCCAACCGAAAAGGATTAATCCAATGTTTCACTCTCAGGGTTATGAACAATAATAATTAAAACAACTTCTGTAAGGAAGTAATGAGATAATCATATTATGACTTAAATGCTCACGGCTTTGTCTAAATTATGAGTCATTTATGCAAGCCAATGTCACAGATATTTTACCATTGGAGAAATATATCTAATGTCGCAGTTTATAATGAGAGATTTAATGTATGCTTTTTTTTTAGAGTTCCTACAAAAACTTGTAAACTGCCAATGAACACTATAGCATGTCGCTCCAGAGCAAACCATACAGTTTTAATGCCCTTTTCTTTTCAACTTTTACCTTTTCTGTAATAGAAGGGTTAACTTTTATTTTATAATTGTCTCAGATGGTTTTTACTCTATTAGTTTAAAACCAGCAGTCTGAAGGTTTATTCATTTTAGGAGTGTATGAATTGGCTTCAGTTTGAGAGCTTGATATTAGTTACTCTTATGACATCAATGTAATGGTCTGAGTACATTAGATTAACTTAAATGCTCTCTCCTTACAAAGGAATAATTTTGATCCTATTCATTGGTGCTAGATATTAAATGACAATTAAAGAGGGCCATATTTTATTGGTGCATATGTAGATATCAGGGCCTTTAATAATTTTATGCAACACATATTGAATACAATTTCTTAATGTAGAACATAGTATGATAAATGTACCTTTGTTTTAATTCCCAGACTCTCAGTTTTTCTCTTCATTATAAAAGAAGCTGTGAATGGGAAGGGAGGGACTTTGCCATCTCACCACATATTGTGAATGGTGTCAGCGTGGTGTAACGTTTGATACAGCAACTGATGATTTCCAATCAACCGTTTACATTGATGTTCTTGTCTTTTGGGGCATCTTTTCTCATGTTTTTATGTTTGTACTTGTAATGCAGAACCTTTATGTGGTTGTTATACCTGCATGGTACATCTTCCAGAAAGCTTTAGGCTGACAGTCACCTTTGGCATTTTCTTTTGTCATTTAAATGTGTTGATATAAGTTGAATTTTTATGATTAACACCCTTAGTTTCATTTCTCAAAGTACAAATATTGTATGTGCCCCATCAGACAGATGTCACAGGGCTGCTGCATGAAATGCAGGAATTCCACACTCTTTCCAAATCAAAATCTCTCTTTCCTTGTTTGATATTATCATTTTTTCCCTTTAGTATTCATTTTTTTAGTTCCTTTAATTTTTCCAAGAGTTTGCTAAGTATCCCAGTTGATAACACAGGACATTAGTTTATGGTCTGGGTTGGGTTTTTTCCTCCGTTTTTGTTTTGGGTTATGGCGGGATGTAAGACTGACGAGTTGTGCATAGCCAATATACTGTATATGTACTTGATTGCTTATTTTGTTTTGTTTTTTTTGTCCCCCCCATATTTTGTTAGTCAGAGGCCATTGAAAGCAATAGAAATAAACCTAATCTGTTTAACGGAGACTGTTTTGATGTGTTCATTCTGTCATTGGTCCATTCATTTGACATTAGCACACATGCAGGGCATTCATTAAATCCAGACTAATTAAGCAGTAGTAGGCTAAACATGATTCACATTACAGCAGTTTGATAAACTGAGGCTCAGAGTAACCATATTAAACATGAAATTAAACATATTAAATCTAAAATGACCTGGCTGGCATGATGGTCGCACAGAAACTTGAGCTGATAATGCATCTCACCTTAAAAGAATATTCCATGTTTAGTAAAATTTAAAGTCAATCGACAGTGTGGCATAATGTGAATTAATTTGTTTGAAAATTAATTTCTAGGCTACTTGTTCCTCCTTTGGCTAAAACCTTGGTTACAATGAGACCCACCAAGAACGAGAACTATAACGTTTTAATAATCATTCTAATTTTATTAGAAAATTAAAATTCTGTCAAACCCTCAAGTTGTTCCAAACCTGTATGAGTTTTATTTTATTTATTTTTTTTAAGATATTTTGAAGAATGTTGGTAACCAGACAGTTGACCATAGCCATTGTCTTCCATAGGAAAAAATGACCATGGAAGTCAATGGCTGCAGTTAACTGTCTGGTTATCTTCTTTTTAGTTCAACAGAAGAAACTCGTACAGGTTTGGAACAACATAAGGGTGAGTAAAAAATGAAAAAAAATTTTGGGTGAACTATCCCTTTAAGTTTAAGCGTTAGTCCACACCTCACTGTTTCCATAGTGTAGCCACAAGACGTAAATAATACGCATATCAACATGATTTAAAATAAATAAATAAATAATAATAATAATCAAATTTAGCCTTTTCCGTGTAAAGAAGGTAAACGGTAAAGGTAGAAGGTAAATATATACAACTGTCACCATGACATTGACAATGCTATATACACCACGGTTCTTCAAAATTGGCCTAGGAGGTCAACAGTCCCCCAGAGTTGAGCTCCAGTCTTTATTAATATCACCTGTCTGTAATTTTTCTAATAATCCTAAAACATTGATTAGCTTGTTCTGGTGAGTTTGATCAGGGTTGGAGCTAAACTCAATGCTTCAGGGCGCAACAGTGGCCCTCCAGGCCAGCGGATATTTAAAAGAACCCGCAGTAAACTCTAAATTTGAACAGCTTTACAGATCAAACAATACAAAGCGTTTTAAAGGAACAGTTAATGTTAGTGATTTTATAACATTAGTTATAAACATTACTTTATAACATTTTATAGTATCACATTTCTCATTTTAAACGCTCTATTTTATTAATCCAGGAATATTGTAATGCTTTATTTTATTTTCTCAAAGTGATTGTGAAGGGAGATCTACCACTAGATGGCAGGATTGCAGTTAGCAGTATCAGACGCCATTATTAAAAAAAATAATTCTTAAATGCGCGGTCATGCTGAAGACATTTACTTTGATTAAATTATTTGTAACCATAACGCTAGTTTACTGAATCTAGGCTGATAAAACTTATACACATTCATACTTAAAAACGAAGTAAAAACAAGACACATCAATAATATTGCATATCTTTATAGAAAAAATAATCTTTCACATTTCAAAACTTTTTTTTTTTTGCTTGGTTTTTCAGTGTCTTTTATTTTTTTTTCTTTCTTTTTGGTCAGTTTAAATTTTTATAGTTCCTACATTTACGTGGTAAATAAACATTTTGGCAATAGCCAGGCTCGTTCAGTCAGCATCGCTGAGGAACCATCCTTCACGTCTTCCAGCTGAGGAGGTGGTGGAGACAGTCTGGAAGTCTCCACGTTTCAGGGATTTGGCAGACTGCCATTCAAGAACAAGCATTTAAGACAGTCCTGCTTAAGGTAAGAATGGCTGTGCTGCAGTTGTATTCTGCTCCTCCTGACAAATGTCTCCGGTTGTCTGTTGCTGTTGGTCAGCCCGGATGATGCACACTCTTGGCTTGTCTTCCATTCTCAGCTAGATTTAATGCAGTTTAATGCCATACTGATGAGCCAAGAGCCAAAAGTCAAAAGGCACAGAGCGTCCAACACAGACTGCGGCTCATGTACTACTTTACACATTTCTGCTGATTTACATATCTTAGTATTAAATCAAAACAGTTCAGAAAAGAGCAAAACTGATACAACAACATCACCCTCCCTCAAAAACAAGGACAAAAGTAATGCAAATGATAAATATTAAAAACACACAAAACCAACCATAGGTGTTGCCCAAGTCATTCTGCCAACTGCAATTAGTTAACCAGAGCGATGAGAGTTTAACACAGTACAGGTATTTGGCCTTGTCAACAAAACTGGACATTGAATATATATGTTCATGGCATCAGAGGGCTCAACGCCCTGTAACAATGACAGCTGCAACCACACTTGAAGGGTTTTGTGCAAAAGGTTCAGTGCAAAATAATAATAATAATAATAATTGTGTGCAGGTCAGTTGTGGGAAAGATAGTGATGACAGGCTGACTGCAAACCTTTCTGCATCTTATAGTCCTGTCAGAAGCCTTCATTTGATCTATACCAACGTGTCGACGCTAAAATCACAAATTATAAGCTTATTCTGAGCCCCTTCTCACATACATCACAAGGTGACTTCATTTTTACATGGTAAAATATTTTAAAACAAGTCCTAATTATTGGATATTAATTTCTCGTGAATAAATGTCTACACTGGACAACCAGTGCTTCTCACTGATCGCTGCTCCTTTCAGAATCCATTCAGTGTGTGAATTACTTAGGACCTGTTCAAATTGAAGACTTTTAAATGTTTTTTAAACAGTTTTCAAAATTAGTATACAACATAATGGATTTCAAATACTGTGTTAATTTGGCCAGTCCGTAAAGAGCAGGTGAAACCGACTTTCTGCCCTAAGAAACTGAGAAAATCTGAGAACACTACCACAAAGCAAACATACAATTTAAAGTAGTTTAGAAAATGCAATTCCTTTCAAATGCACACTGTAAAGCTGTTTAGATGACTACTGAGATGAATTATTATGGATCCTATCTTTATAGCACCCATGCAGAGAGGAAAGCATGTGGAAGATTTCGGGAAAAAAACATCAATGCTAATCGATCTGGGGTGCGTTTCCCGTACAATGATGTAACTCGCTGCTTAACTACCATAGTACGATGCATCGTTGAAGAAATCAACTAGCTAGTCACGACTGTTTCCCGAAACCATACTGTCGTAAATTGGTCGTTCAACCACATTGGTAAATGATGTCACGCAGGCGGTGGAGTAATAACTACTTTTAATGAATCTGTTTGAGATCGAATTAATGCTAGATGTTTTGCTACAAATCATGGACATGGCTTCTGAGGACTATTTCTCATTTTTCTCAGTTATTTTGCTTCATTTCCAGATTTAATCGTAGGCTCGTACTTGCGTAGTAGAGCTCGTACGCACATGCGCACTCTTCAAAAACAACGCTTTAAATCTCGACAAACTAAAATACGTAAATTACATTATGTATTCTAAATAAAATATATAGATTGTACTGAATGTTAGCTTGCTTATTTGGCTCAAGATACGGATTTATTGAGTCCACGTCATGCAAACAAGAAACTCTGCTTCTAACCACAGGTCGAGAACGGTTCCAACCACACAACTTTGCGATGCTGTTTGCGAATGTTCGTTAGAACTATGTTTTCGGGAAACACTCGGGACTCGTTGATGCTGAAAACGATGGAACTTGCGACCAAAGTTGGCTAATGATGCTTTTGTGAAACGCACCCCTGAATAAGTGAAATCAGTACTCGGAGGACCTGCTGTGTGCCGAACGAAGCCACAGCCGAAAGCTTATTGAGATATTATTTAGATGGATACTGTCTTAAAAGTGCTCATTAAAAAAGAAAGTTGCAGCCGTTGAACCTTCGTTAAATTTTGCTCTGGTCTCACTATTCTACATTCAAATGAAATATCTGGAAGCCATGTTAAGCAAGCACCTTTGTCCAGTCACTCATTTCCTGTAAACCGTGACCTTTCCAGAATTTGATACCTTGGAAACGGACAGTTGGACACTTCTCTCAATTGAATAGCAACAGAAAAAACAAAAAAAACAAATGGGAAAATATTAACAACAACAACAACAAGTGAATAAAAAGAATTGCACATTAACCGTCTAGGATAAAGAAAAAAGAAAGAAATTGTACACACACAAAAGAACATCTAACAAATTCACGTAGGAGAAACACATGCAAAATGACAGTAGGGGTGAGCGATTGCTTTGCACTTTTTTTCTTTCTTTCTGAAGTTTCACCTTTGGCAAAGAAACTTTTCACAGCAGTACCTTACGTCACACTGATCAACTCAGAGACAACAAATACAGAGACGGAGAGACAGATCTCTGCTTGTATTTCTTTGCCTTGATTTCCGTTGTACCACGTCCCTCTGTGGCGCTGTCCTATGCGATCATGTATTGGGTGATGGCTCTGAGCGCATACAGCAGCTCCGCCTGCAGACGGGCCTCCATCACTAACAAATTTACATGAACCTAAAACCACAGAAAGATTTGCATCAAAACACTATTATAAAATATCATACAGCCATTTAAAGTAGATGATATATATATATAAAATGCCAAGTCAGCAGCATCTTCATGGCGAGAACAAAGTAAATAACTAAAATACATTCAGGTGATACTTTTTTTTATTTTTATAAATACATCAGTTAATCATCTCAGATGTATTTGACTACAATGTTATCTCAAAGTAAAAACATTGTCCATTTACAATACAATGTCCAGTAAAGTATGTCTAATGTTCAAACTGAACATAATATGCAATTTGGTGCAGTTGCTGATATTTATATGGTCAAAAAGTAGACGTGAAACGATACATTGTTATATTAAGATACCGCGATATGAAAATGCGATGTAAACGATATGATTCAGGATAGAGTTAGTTTTATCCAAGGCTAAGCTTACTGTATTTATAAGGTATAATTAACCCAAAAATGTCAATTCTGTCATCATGTACTCACCTTCATGTCGTTTCAAACCTATAAGATTTTTAAAGAGATTTTTTATGAAACCTGAGAGATTTGTCCCTCCATTTAAAGTAAATTCCCCTAAAACTTAAAAGATCCAAAAAATGTCATAAAGGCATCGTAAAAATAATCAATCGAGTGGTTTAATCCAAATCCAAGTCTTCTGAAGAGACACGATGGCTTTATATGATGAACAGATTTACAATGACGCTCATATTGTAGTAAACACGGACAGTCAAATGCTTGCGTGGCGAGCGAAAACAACATGAGTGAGTAAATGCAGAATTAAAAAATTTGTGGATGAACTAACCATTTACAGTTTGGGAATAGTCATTTTGACATGCTTTCCTGTGATTAGAACTGTGCACGCTGCCGAAACGGCACTCCGTTAACATCATTTAAATCACCATATCACATGTAGTTGTAGAAGTACGATTATTTAAAACATTTTAGATGGTATATTCTTATATGTATAGTGCATTAATAGTGGGAGAGGTGGGACACAGCAAGCACAGGGAGAGTCTGTGTGTGCACGGATTGTATGTGTAAGAGATCCAACGAAAACCTGCATTGAAAGCGCGAGTACTGTCTGCGTGAGAAAAAAAAATTACGTTTACAGAGTTTCAGTGACATCTCTTCCAAATCACAGTAGTTATGGCGTGAACGCATCGTAAGCTTGTTGTTTTGGTTCAGGAGGAACTATAAAAGGTGGCTGCTGTTTCGGTTGGGGTGGTCTGTGACTGACGTCTGTCTAACTCTGCATAGCATGAAACGCGCTGATGACATGTGATGTCTGCTGCGTGAGCAGGCAATACATATGTTGACAGGCAGGTAGGACATTGTACCATTGCATTCGAACCAAATGATTGGACGGACATTTTATGGTCCTACACCTTCCACAGACAATAATACACATATAGTAAATGCATTTAGACCACTAAACTTAGTGATTGCAATCAGGATGTGAAGAGACTTTCAACCAACATAACAATAAATGTTTATGGAACAAATCACCCTGCCTATCTTTAAAGGAGAAGTTCACTTTTAAAATGAAAATTCTGTCATCATATACTCACCCTCATGTTGTTTCAAAGCTGTATGAATTTCTTTCTTCTGCTGAACAGAAAGGAAGATATTTAGAAGAATGTCAGTAACCAGACAGTTTTTGGGTCCCATTGACTTCCATAGTAGGAAAAAAATATACTATGGAAGTCAATGGGACCCAAAAACTGTCTGGTTACTGATATTCTTCTAAATATCTTCCTTTGTGTTCAGCAGAAGAAAGAAATTCATACAGCTTTGAAACAACATGAGGGTGAGTATATGATGACAGAATTTTCATTTTAAAAGTGAACTTCTCCTTTAACATGATTTAAAAATAAATAAATAATAGTTTCAAAGCAAAGATCATGTTGATCATTTAGAGGCCTTAGAGATTTCCATATTAAATATGATACAGTAGACTTAATAGGGTTAAGCAGATGGTACTGAAGTGTACGCAGCACAAATTTTGATAGGAAATTACCTTCTCTGAAGCTTTGACAGGGCCCCAGGACAGCGGACATATAGGGGTCTTGCTGGAGTCGGGGTAGCAGGCCACAGCTTTAATGTAAAGTTTCAGTCCACGCTCCAGTAACCGGTTAACTTCCCCATAATCGTAATCATCATATCTGAAGGCAAACATGTCAATGTAAGTGCTTTGTTTTGTTTTTTTTCCTTTTTCAGCATGTTCAAGTTGATGAGTCACAAGAAAATTTTAATGTAGGAGTGTGTAGTTTAAAGCTAGGCTAGAAATAAACTCTAATTTCATTTCATGTTTCTTTTGCATAAAAAGCGCAAACTAAAACCAAATTGCAAAAGTGTAAAAAAAAAAAAATATATATATATATATATATATATTTATTTTTTTCCAGAACTGTACCTGATTCCATAGATACAATGAATGTAGTTCCAGATGGCCCGTTTGAGATCGGGACTGTGAGGGAAAGGGAGGGAGGCCACATTGCGGAATCGCTCGTCTAACAAGTGCCCTATATCAGAGTAGAGCCTGTTTACCAACGAAAAACCATGATCCTCCCATGAATAGTCCTGCACAGAAAGACAAATAAATAGAGTTCATAACATCAACTTTACCACAGAATTTTAAAGATTATTAAAGGTAATTTCTGTATATAATATTATATATAAATATTATTATAATTTAAAATAACTATTGCAATATATTTTAAAATATTTGTTATTCCTGTGATGCAAAGCTGAATTTTCAGCATCATTCCTCCAGTATTCAGTGTCACATGATCCTTTAGAAATCATTTTAATATGTTGATTTTCTTATTATCAGTGCTGAAAGCAGTTGCGCTGCTTAATATTTTTGTGGAAACTGTGATAGTTTTTTCGGGATTCTTTGATGAATAGAATAAAAAAGAACTCTAGTAATAATATTACTTTTGATCAATTTCATGCATCCTTGCTGAATAAAAGTATTTACTTATTTCTTACTCCAAACTTTTGAATAATAGTGTTAGGATAAAAGTAAGAAAGTAGTAAGTTGGAATAAAACAAACTATATTAACATAAAAAAATGTAACTACAGGAGTTGCATCCAGTTCCCATTCAAATCAAATGTAGGAAGCCTAACAGGCATTTGAGAGGCACAAAGCCTCCTTTTAAGGTTTTGAGAGTAACGTTAAGTTCTGACAGTCTTAAGAAGGGCGGGCATGAGCTGTATTTCTGACCCTTAGTACCCTTTCATGCTACTACTTTTGGTAGGTGACACCCAATGCAAACTCTCCGTCCCCACCTGCACCCGGAATACTTGGAAATGGTCCTCCTCCCGTCTGGCAAATTCCTGGTAGCCGAATTCTGGATCTGTGACGAAGCGAGAGGGGTCTGCAGAGAACACTGCCTCCTCCTCCTCCTCCACATCTAATATGGAGTTGCATTTGAGAAAGAGAAAGGCAGGTTACGAAAGAGGGTCCATGAGAGAGAGATATATACACACAAGAAAATGCGCTTGTGTAAAAATAACTCGAAACATTCGTCCCAATCCAAAATTACGCTTCCTGTTTACAGCAGCATTGGGAAACATGGTTACACAACAGTTTTTAAACTGGTGAACAACATCTTACCAGAATGTAGGAGTGTCTGTGAATGAAGTCGGTCTCCTTTTCTTTCCTTGATCTCCTCCTGTGATTTTTGAATTTGTTCTAGAAGGCAAGCAACTTCACAGCTGGAGTCTAGAGACTGCAAAAAAACAGACCACTGTTAACAATAAGACATTCTGGTTTTGCCTAAATTACAACTGACTTCACAACGCTTGCACACTGCTGTACTAGGGTTGTCAAAAATATTGTTACTTAAGAATCATGCTGATAGTTAAAAATAAGTAATGATAGCAGTATTTCTACAGTGTTGATAGTGCCAATTCAAAGTATCCAAATGGTATGTCCATGATCAAGCCAGCCACGATCAAAATATGTGTGTGCCTATTGTGAATATCAGAAAATGAGTAGAAATATCGTACTGGTGCTGTATGAATGTTTGTAGAATTCAGTTTTTGTAGTTTTTTGTAATATAACTGAAGTAGTCTCTTGTCCTCACCAATTTATTTGATCAAAAATACAGTAAAACAGTAATATTGTAAAATTTTACAATAAAAAAAAAAAAATGCTGATTTGCTGCTCAAGTAACATTTCTAATTATTATCAATGTTAAAAACAGTTGTGCTGCTTAATATTTTTGTGGACACCGTGATACAGATTATACAAGATTATTTGATGAAGAAATGTTTAAAAGAACAGCTTTCATTTGGAATAGAAATATTTTGTAATATTAATGTTTGCTGGCACTTTTGATAAAACTGTCAACTTTATAAAAAAAAACAGTGTATATTTGATACTTTTTTACATTTCTGAACGTAATACTGACACTGCAGTTAAATACAAAAATGTTCCACTGTTTACTTCATTTACATCAGTGATGTATTGCTTTAATTGAATAATATTAACAAATTAAAAGTGCTCAGTGGTGTATTAATGGTTGAAGAACTTTTTTTGATATTGCGATGACTCTATGCTGTATATTTTATCTGCTTTTTGTTATTTACCAGCTGCTTCAAAACCCGAACAAATCTAATCTAATCTTTTATCAACTGAAACTGTTGTGAATGATCATTTATACCCTTCGGCGTGATGTCTTCTCTGTGGGTCCGGCACGGGGCGGTGATAAGGCCGTGTTGCCGTTAGCAGCATCACAGAGACAGTAACCGGGGGGCGTGCCGTGATGCACTCTGGGAGTGGGAGTGCCATCAGAGTCAGAACCAGAACCAAAAACAAAACTGCAAAGGGAGTGACAGTGGGCCAGCAGAACCACCGCCTGAACGAGCTCAGCCAGAGACCAGCACTGCTCTCCCGTCTTGAGCAGAGCCTGTATGTGCGAGCGTGCCGTGAGCCAAGGCTGATGGGCCAGGACCTTGTTGATGTGGTCAAGGTGCTGTAGACGTGGGGGTGCAGCCTCCAGCCCCTGAAGCCATAACGGGTCTCCACCCACACGCAGAAACTGAGCTGAGTGCAGAGACACCAGGTACCTACAGTGATGCCGTGCTGCAGCCTGAAACACAAATATGTGTCATCAAGTAAAAGCAATAAAATCCAGATATTGCTTGAGCCTGTGATCAACTGTAGAGCACGTGCAAGTAGGGCTGGGCAGTATGATAACGTATTTATCGTGGCAACAACAATATAAAACCTATCGTTAGAAATTTCGCTATATCGTTAATATTGCGGTATGCAAATATGTCCACGTAGCACAGTACTACTTAAAGTTCTTGACACTTAAGAGTAGCCGCGTTTCCATTACCCTTCAAATTGCGCAAATTGAAATTGCGAATTGAAAATACGCTTAATGGAAACACGTCAATTTCGCAAAAACTCCCATTTATCGCAAAAAAGTTTTTACGCTCTCATGAGGTGGTTTTTCAGGCAATTCGAAAAAGGAATATTTCGCAAAACTGCAATGGAAACAGTTTTTGCGCATTTACAGTCACCTGACTTAGAAGACGCAGTGTGTTTGAAGTCCATGTATAGCTACGCAAATAATAATAATTTTATATTATTTTATTATAACATTTAATAGGCTATATTTAGAAGACGCTTTTATGCAAAAAAGGAACAAAGCTGAGTGTGGAGCGCGCACTGCATGACACGGAGGCGCGGCCGCGAACACTTGCATTTTCCTATCAACAGTGGAAACAACTTAAAATACTCTATCATTTCTGGTCAGACAGAAAATAATAATACATTATTCTCAACCACTTTTATTTGTGTAAACTCACAATAACAAGAAAACGCTGTGCTTTTGTAAAATAAAAGAAACAATCAGACGCACTTTCATGATCTCCGTAAACTGGAGCGTGAGAACTGAAACAAAATATAGCCTATGTAGGCTAAAGCTTGAAATGTCCACTTTAAAACGAACAAATTCGAATCGAAAGCTAATACCTTCTGATTATGTAGGCTAATCCGTATGAAAGTTGCATTTCTCTCTAAAAGCGCATCTGCTTAACTGCGGAGATGGAGATGTGATTTTAGCCGACACTTAGAAAACAATAGTTTATTAATTATATTAATGGCTCTTCTCATTCAGCACTGCAGGAAAGACATCAATTCCAGTTTCTAATTTGGCCTTAGAAAACCAGTAAAATCGACATGTTTTCCATATTAATTTGTGAATATTTTAAATGTTTAATAAAGGGGCAAAAAGTCATAAACAAAGCACAGCAGTTGTGTGTAGCCAGTTCAAATGAAAATTTTGGTGTTCAACTTTGCGTTTTAAAAAGACAACAACCGTTCATTTTTCGTTTTTCAATTAGGGGTTAAAAAAGGAAAAACAAATAGACACAAAAGTAGCCTACATGGATCGTTTGGACAGAATACGAGACACAATTCTTTATTAAATTCATAAAAGAAACAATAATTAGCCTAGGAATACTGGATTCTAAATCTCAAAGAAATGCCACAATCGGAGCAGAAATTAGGGCGAAACACCCAGAAACTCCTTATATGTGTCGTTCGGGGGTCTTTCCCTGCCATTAATGCTTGGATAACACGCCACGTCTCCTTCCATTAATAATAATAATAATGTCTAATGCGGTGGCTGTGATATTATAACCAGCATCCGTTGCCGTGATTTTTGGAATGACTTATCGCGAGAGAAAAAAAGATGTTTTAGTCGCATAACATCGGTTAATGGAAACGCCGTCATTTCGCAATAGTTTTTTATCGATATTTAGATAATAGCGCAAAACATTTGCGCAAATCTGTAATGGAAACGCGGCTAGTGATAAAGAAACATGTATGAATGAGAATAAGAATAGCACATGCAAGATGTTAAAAAGTTATTGAGTGCAATAGGCCGTGAAATAAAGAGTTCAATGCGGTGATCGCGCTGACTGACACACCTGAAGCAAACGCATAAAAAGACGCCTTTCTCAGACAGCATGCGATCTCGAATTCATTTCTTCACATCCACTTCTCGAATTCACATCCATTTTTTTCGCAGCTTATTACGCTTAAATGGTCAAATACACATATTATGTCAGAATGCCCATCGTGATGAGACTGAATTCAGACTATTCATGTAAGTGAATTAGAAGTTGTGTCTTAAGTGAACATAAACAGTTGGATGCGTGTCAGTATATTGTATCTTTACATTAGGTCTTAAAGTAACAGCAGCCTAATATTCCTACTGCCATCTGTGTCATTAATGTTAATCAAACAACTTTATTTTTACATTTGATTTCTTTTTTTTAGCAGTTCTTACTACGTTAAATAAACACTATGTACAAGTTCTATTGTATTTGTCCCATTGTTTGAAATTTGAAACAAACAAAACCAAATTTGTGAAATAAAATTTCTCGTAATGTGAAATAAGACTTAGGCCATAATGCCTGATCATTCTGTTCTTACCATGATGGCAATGTAGTGGCGGTAGGGCAGGGGCAATGGGCCATCCATATAGAGGATGTAGTGCTGTGTGCGCAGGAAACTCTCCAGGTATTGTGGGTGAGAGGCCATCTGCTGAGACACCGTGTCCAGACGCCCCCTGTTGGCCAGAGCCTTCATACACAAGAGAGAAGCACGGTCTTTCTCAGAGTTCACCATCACCTGCCAGAATAAAAAAAAACAACAGAAATTTACATACAAAGAGAAGGTAAAAAGAGCATTTAGTGAATAAATCATACCTATTCAGTGCAGTTTTTGTGTGTCAAGTTTGTTAATCTCAAAAGGAACCACTTTCAAATAAAATTCCTTGTAATATTCCTCAAATAGTTTCCCAAAAAAAAAAACGAGTTAAGGAATATTAGCAAACAAACACTGCTTCTGCCACGGGTCCTGTGGGTTTCGAGGGACAGCAATAGACATTCCACACTTAGTTCCTCCTTTAGTATACAGACTAGACAGACGTCTGTCGACCTCAATCTCCCACTTTCACGCCCCAAGATGCTTAATATACATCCAGATGATAAAAACAGCAACTGGACACCATACCCATGGATAACCACAGACATAACTTGAGATCTATGGCTCAATCATCCGTATTTAGCATATGGAGTCTAATTTACACAATTAAGACACCTTGTGGAAAGGAAATCGATGTGAATATAGCAAATGTAATCCCTTGATGCCATTGTTTAATCGGTGTTGAGGAGATCTGCTGACTCATGTCTTCATGCTCTTAAATGCTGACTGTGAAGGCCAATCGAGGCCTTGTTCCTCTGCCTTTGCCCTGCTTTGTGTTTGACTGCGGGATTATGGAAATCCTGCCTACTCCCCTCCTGTTTCTGCGACTCACAGACAGAGAGAGAGAGATCGTTCACTAATATTAAGTTATTCTCCAGTTTGAAACTACTTTTTTTTCTGGTGGTGGGGAAAACTATGAACCAATTAATATCAATTTCACAATTCCACACAGAAATACGTCACATTATGGAAGTTCAACATTTCGAAAGTGCATTTTGACACAATAACAGCTCTGTGGAAATGGTAGATTTTTGATTAACTAAGCAGTGAAACTACATTGGGTCTAGGCTAAGGCTGCACAACATGTGCAAAAACACTTTTTATTTTCTATTATCATTATTATAACTAATGTATGATAAGTACATTTTACAATAAAACAGTGATATATTTGACATTATCTTCAAGATAAATTGAACTCATTTAGGCAGTTTGTCCTGAAGACCTTTCAGTTTCAATGTGAATTTGACAATAGCTTTTCTCAAACGAAAAGGTGAAATGCTCAGAGGTGAATTCTCAGAGCAGCTCTGGAGATGATGAAGTTCATGTGTACGGTCCACATACAGTGAGACGGCAAACCCTGAAAAGAACCATGACAAAACTGAGCCGCTCATTCACAAAGAGATAGACAGCACCTAATCGTCCAGATGTGGGCTAGTTATCATTGCAAGTGCGTGATAGGAGATCAATTCTAGTGTTCGACTGTCCGTACTGGCAGAAGTTATTCCTTCGAGTAAAACGCTGCTCCGTGGGTCTGGCTGGAGTTCGGTTACACTTTCTGGGGGGTGGGGGGGTGGGGGGGAGAAAAAGATGAGCTCTGACAGAACGAATGAAATCTTGTTCATAGCTACGGGGGACAACTGAGGGTCATTGCCAAAACAGCCCTGGGCCATCATAACTCTTCCTGACACTACTGAAGATTCACACTGATAGCAATCTCTTAACATTTTCACAATTTCGTTGAGCGTTTTCACTTGAAGAATAACAACAACATGTTCACTTCGTGCCCTCACAAACCGATGGGGCCTTTAAAATCTGGACTGTCAACAGGATCTGTATGATGATGATGAGGATTTTATTTCTTTTGAACAACTCGGCACCTAGTTTAACATCCCTCATTCACATTTCTTTAGATATTTGCAATCATGTAGTAGTCTTATATCATGCTAAAAAACATATCCATTACCACCACCTATATCTACTTTAGAAACTGTACTAGAACTCAAACCACATGCTGAGAAGATTATTGAAACCAAGATTTCATGACCTTATTGAAAAAACACTGGAAAGATACGCTTAAAGTGCAAATGCCAGAGTCGTCTTGGCAAGATGCTTTAGAAAAGATACATTAAGTATGCGTCACACAATCATTCAGCTCAAAAAAAAGTTTATAAATTGCACTGGTCTAAGATGAAGCTGGCCAAAATGTACAACAAAAGTAGATGCAATATGTGATAGGTGAGGAACAGAACAAGCCAGTCTTTCACATATGTTTTGGTCATGCTCAAAACGTACAAGCTTTTCAAAAACAAAAAGAATTGATATTATTGCAAGCCTGCTCACTTTCTTCAATGTTGATTGTGAGGGAAAGTATGTGGGTAATAAATTATGTTAGGACTACAGATTGGCCTTCCCTTCCCAGCTCTTCATACAGCGGCTGGCAGAAAGGAGAGGGTTATAAATAGTTCTGGAGGACAGCTGAGATAGCACTTGCATAGATAAGATAGAAATGCCATTCCTGCGCAAGGGACACCACGAAGAAACAAAGATCCCAGCGTTTTCGCGAGATATAGTAAACATCTCTCCAGACAGGTTCTTAAGAGTAAACATTCTTGAACTTAAACACTAGACTAAACCTTCAGTCAATATTTGTGTCTTAACCCAATTTAAAGTGCATTTTTATTGAAATGGAGTTCTGCATTGAGGTGCAAACTGTGGTTTGTTCTCTATTTGGAAAACGTGTCGGCATAACCTGTTTACTGAGGTATTTGAATGACTGAAGCTCAACATTTAGACCATTTAAAAAAAGACACTAAAGCTGGTTGATGACAGATTTTGATCACACAATGATGAAACAAGAACAAAGACACTCTTCTTCTATCAAAGAAAAATATCTGTGTCAAGTCGGCGCTGAAAGTACGATATGTTTCTGCCTGAGAAAAGGTGTCTTGTCATTCAACAGAGTCGAGGCTTGCAAAACATGCGAGCACCATGGACTAACATTACAGTTACCTAGAAAGTCAGGCATTTTGATACATGTTCCAGATCAAGAGGCTATCAAGGCCTATTTTTATAACTTCCATACATTTGTTGTGTCCAAAATGACACACTATACCTTCAAGTGAATGAACTTTATAAGGTTATTTTGTCATGAGAGTCTGATCGACCCTCCACCTCCGGTACGCAAGGAAAACTGTGGCAGATGAGTGTATACCAAGTTTTCAATATTTCACACTTCGTTTTTTCAGTTAATTAAGTGCATCATCCAGGTATTTAATGTTTAATTTTCAGTATGAATACACTATTCATACTACAAAATGGCAGAAAATAGTACTACATAACATTGGGATGCACCTTTTGTTTAGATACTGTATAGTGCACTAAGTTTTAAGACTAATGAAGTGAAAATATGGTCGACTAAGGGCCATATTGGCAATATAGCACAAGCCATAGAGAAAAGTCATTTAAATGGGATTAAGATGTTGAAGTCAGCTTCAAACAACGAATCAAACACTAGTTTCCATTGGGACGCACTTTCCCTGGTAAACAGATCACATGTCTCAGAGTCTGTTCGCAATGCCCAAAACTTTTCAGCGGTGACCCAGAAAAACAGGCAACTGCAAATACAGATATATTCAACATGCTATCATGGTTCAATACAGAGTGTTAGTTTCATAGCCTGTATCGGCAGCTTCACAAAAATCACAAGGGGAGTCTCTATACCTGGAACGAGACAAAACAATTTGTAATTAACTACTAATGAAACTTCAGAGGGAAATTAGAGACTAATGCAAGTCAGATGAGAGGCTGAGAGACGCTCACACACCCACACAGATGCGGCTCAACGAAACGCTGCTGCAGATGCTGTCAACTGAGGAGTTTTTTATACCAAAACTGTGATCAACAAAGGTTAAACTTGATATTTAGAGTATACAGTTCAGAAATAACGCCTTCCCAGTTCATGGTCAACTGTGTAGGGCTATTTTGAAACTTGGGGTGATTTTTGTTAATACAGTATGCCTCATTAGCACCAGTAACATGCACCGACATGTCTTTACCAACAGTCAACACGAAACAGGAAGTCAGTCTCATATCCTCTTGGTGAGTCGCTCAAATTCATCTGAAATCTTATTTATTGGGTAAAAAAAGTGCCACTTTCAGCCATCATAATTCCTGTTTCTGTGAAAATAATGATGCCATGTATGGTCTTTACATAATAAATCAATTATTTGTTAGATAAAAACAAGTTAATGTGCTAAGGAAAGCAGAATCTATGTTTCACAGATAAAAAAAAAGGAGTGCATGATCACTCCATGAACAAACAAAACAGCGTTTAGATTTGAATAAATTTGCATGTACCCTTGCATTGAGATTTGAATGAGTTAATGTGCTTATTCTAGCTGGTCAAAAGGTCTAAATACCACACACACACACACACAAAAAAAAAAAGTTTTGTAATAGGGGAATAGAGAGCTAAAAGGGAAAGTCCACTCAAAAATGAATACGTATTAATGAAATTGTTATGGCTTTTTCTTCAGTGGAACATAAAAGACATTCTGAGAAATTAATTAGATTTTTTGCAAACTATGGTCACCAAAACAGTTTGGTTACAAACATACTTCAAAAGATCTTCTTTCGCGCTCCACAGAAGAAAAAGTCATACAGGTTTGGTTTGGAACAGCATGAGGGTGGGTAAATGATGACAGATTATTTGGGTGAATTATCTCTTTAAATGTGCAACATCTTGTCATTCACTAAACCAAAATAACCAAGACAGCAGACATAGTGAAAACAGATAAATATAAGCCTACTGCTCGTCTTTTGTCATTTGAGCACTGTCTAAACATGAGGCTCTAAATGGCGGGGGGCTTCAGTTCAGGGCCTGAGTCCAGAATAAGAGCAAGATGCGATATTTAATCTGCATTCTCAGAAGGCCTGGAGGGCTCCATCCTTGACACGCTGCAAATGTCCCAACTGCAGTTGCACAAACCCCATCGCTCTGCTGCCTCTCTACAAAGGAAACACTATTTTGGCCTGCCAACCTGGAAGCCAGGAAGAACAAAACAGCCAGCTGCACCTCACTGGGGGTTGGACTGAAACAAGCCCTGCAGCAAACACACACACACACACAGTAACACACAAACAGACAAACATGGCAAGGCACATATGGAAGCAGTCAGACAACCAGGAAGACTGACATTTACATAAACAGACGGTGACATACATTGAGCAGCTTGCACATGACTGTCAGTGAAGTGAAGGCAGATTATTGATGAATCACATTTCTGTTTGGAAAGTCCAAGCTTTGGTCTGCTGGTGAAATCGCTTAATTACGTTATTTTGCCAGCGATGTGTTTTTCATAATCCAGAAGTGAATCATGGTGTCAGTTATTCCTCTTATTTTATCCCCTTCCTCCTACGTAAGATGCATAACAGATTACTATTGCATTACAATGGTTTTCAACAAATTTTACCATAATGTTCTGACAAGGTCAAAATAGATATATAAATATATATATATATTAAAGATGCTCTTTATGTGAAAAACATCAGGGGAGATTTGAAACACATACTGTGCCCTTAAAACACTTCTCATCTACAGATATTTTCCTGAAGTGTGTCTCTTACAAAAGGACTAGTGGTTAGTTGAAGGGAAAAGGGAACGAGTTTATGATGTTAACAATCCAAGTACAAGCTAGGGGGATTTTTATGGGCTGGCAAATGAAGAGCATATTTCTGAGAAATGATTAAATGACACATTCCTCTATTGTTCTCCTGTATGCGGAACAGCGCCGTCACAACAGCGGCACCCTCAGGTTTCAGAGGGTACTGCACGCGATTGAGGAGAAAAACAACTTTGATTGGCAGTACATCAGCATCACAACGCATAAATGGAGAAAGAGAAAACACTCACACTTCCCAAAACCAAATAGTCAAGCATGAAGAAATGGTAATACATGTTACATCTTCCCTTAGAGTCGTGCAGATTGTCGTGTCACGTCTTTTATGGTTGTAACTACAAAGGGCTTTGTGTCCGCGCGACATGAACTGCGAAAAAACACTACGGCCGCGCTACAGACAAATTACAGCTTTTCATTTTCACAAATGCTTATACACAAGCTTTGACTGGATGATAAAGCATGCAGTTAAACATTAAAACTCAATACCAGAGGACAAAAAAGAAAACAGAAAAATACTAAATCGATTGTCTTCATGTATGAAACAAGAGGTTCACCTTTTAAATGATTCAACAAATGGCTCAGACATGACGGAGAGCGTCAAAACCCACAAAACTTCAACATGCCAGCATAAAAGCTTATTGTCATGTAGGTTTACATCATTTCTTGAAATCCATAACCATGACTTAATCTGCACCAAAGGCTCCCAAGATTGTTCCAGACTGCAGTCTTAATTCCCCAAGAAGCTTAAATGTAGAATATCTCCAGCATTAACAGCAAAACCTCAGGTTTTTCAAATGCACATTGCACACTTTTACGAGTAGCCTAGTCCAAATAATAGTTGCAATATGAAACAATGGTCATCTGAACTAAGCATATGCGCGATAAAAGGGGATTATAAATGCAAAAGGACTTGCACAGCTTCTTTTAATTACATAAAAAGGCAAAATAGGCGACAAAACAATGTCAGAGGATCAGTATTGTTAAGCGAGCACTTTGGTTACACAGATGAATGGCAGGGCAGCACAAACGTCCTCAAAGTCAGATTAACTGTAAAACTGCAGCTTTACACCGTGTAAGCACTTTGGTCTTGTCATAAATCAACTTTATTTCAGGAACAATGAATAAATAACAATGAATTAGCGTTTAAACCTCGAAGTGAATAGTTACTGGTTGAAAAGTAGCGATCAGAAGAACAAAACCGACAGAAGAAAGAAAGACATCTTGATTCTGCAAATATGTGACTCATGACATTCATGTAACGTTACGCTTAAAAATAACGGATAATATTTATGGCGATGAGTCTTTTCTTTCAAAGAGGGTCTTTTGAATATGTATGCAATTTAAAATGATGACATAAGTAACGTTATGCGATTGAGGAGCGTTTTGAACATGAATGAATGAACGATATAACTTGCTAAGTAGATGAACTGTCAACTTTGAAACTTCCCAGCAAGAGTCTAGATACGGTTAAGGTTTACAGACAATATCTTCACTTCAGTGATATATGTTACCTGATTTTGAACAAACTGACACTGGGTTCCAATGCGATAATCCATGATTTTCGTGCAGATGATCATTTTCCTCCCTGTAAGTGCATGAATGCGGCTCCTCTGGCTTTCTTGGTTCTTCTCACCGACTCGCTAACAAAGGCCAAGCCGCTATGAGAGCTACATGTCCGGACATACAGCTGCAGTATCAATGGGTGAAAAAAAAGCTGTTGACAGACACGTCCAGTGATGTTGTCCAATCAGAGAGTTGGGAAGGTGGGTCTAAGAGTGGAGCGATGGCCAATCACCTTTCAGTACTGGATTTTGAGTGTGTGTGTGTGTGTGTGACGGCTGCGTTTGTCCGACATGCGAGCCAATGAGCGCTGTCATGTGGTGGAAAACTACCTGTCTGTCAAGCACGTAAGCCCGCCTACTTTCATGACGCAATGCAGCCTGACAACTGATTACAGTATCGCGCTGTCTGTGAGAATAACTTATATCTTGTTGTGAATTAATTATTTGGCCGTTATTTCACTGGATCAAAAATGTAATAGACATACATAGTCAACATACAACATCATAGTCTTACTGCTCAAGAGAAAGTGTTTAATTCAAATCATTTGAAGCTCTATTTATAAGAACATCGAAGTCGATATGAAATGGAAGTTGAGTCTCTTCCCTGCTGTGACGTATATAGGCTACCAGTGAAACTGTTTCTCGAACAAGAAAAATATAGCGGGATTTGATTTGTCCATTGGGAATCGACTGGATTATTGGATCTTTGTGGTTCATGTGAGTGACAGGTTGTCCAGCCCTCGCGCCAGTAAACACGTCATCAAAGAAGAGATATTGTTGCAAGAGGGAGGGGACAGTATTTTGATTAAAGACTACAAGGGCACATAGCATAAAAAAAATAATAAAAAAATGTGAACGGATAAATCATTTATAATAAAAAGGCTACAGCAATATTCAATAAAAACAAGAATTGTTGGTTTTGATTTTATGGTGACTTTTCAGTGATGGTGGGGGGGGGGGGCTATAAAGGCTTTTTATTTATTTATTTTACTTTGTAACAACTGAAATATGCTTAGTCATGACTCATGCATTTAGAAAAGTTCAATCAGATATATTCGACTGGAAATTGGACCATAATACACAAGGAGACTGTACAATTCTTGGAGTTGGTGAATACAGCAGGCCCGTCAATTACCTCATGAGGTCTAGGACAAACTTCTATCGGTGTGACCATATACTCTATCACATTTAATGTAGAGATCATTTAAGGCAACACTATGATATATAGTGGAGGCTGTTTAAGTGAAGTTGAGTCATCTGTTTAATTTTGCCTTATTACAGAGTCTCATAACAAATATGACAAAAGTGCTTATTCAGCATGCCATGTCCTCTATTTCCGTTCACCTCAAGTCAGAGTGATCTTAACAAAAGCCTTTGGGCTCTCATTGTCTGGACTCAATCCATCATCTCTCCTACTACATATGAATAGGCTCTTGTTTTGGTAAAGGTCTTAGTATTTGGAATACAGTCAAATTTATGCCGTTAAACTAAGATGATTTCTTTTTACTTTGGATAAATACATGTGATACCTGCAGATTAGGTCCTACAATGGAAGTGCATCAGACCTGACCCCAGACACTGAAAATGTCATCTCATTCTTTTTTATTGATATTTGTAAAATGAGCATTGCAATCTTGCAATAAAATATGTTTTACCATGTTTGTCTTAAGGGGGGTGGTGGAAGGGTGAAATATCAACAAATATTTATCACTGTTTGATTGTCTGAGCAAACTGTAACAAATGGGACAGAATGTGATGAGTTTTCTGATGCTGTAAAAGAGTTTGCTGACATGCCGTTTACGATGTGTCTATATGGTAAATAGGATAGAATTTACACGGTAATAAACAGAATTTATGAAATCTCTTCGAAATGTAGGGCCACGTGTCTGAAGAGCAGTAAAACATTTGTGTAATATCAAATGCACTACTTCTTTGCTGTGTCTGTGTTAAAGCACACTGCACAAATCACATTTTGTTTTAATCAAAGTACATTCTCCTAAATGGTGCACTGTAAACTAATACAAGCCTCTTTTACTCTATCTCAAGCAGAACAACCAGTCGATTCAGCTGCCTCACTCTTCTGGATCCCTCAAAAGTGCCAGTTACTGCATCATAATACTGAGGGTGACCCAGAGTGCAGCGAATGCTTAAAAAACAAGACCCTCTGTCCCACAAGGAGAAGGGACTTGTGTTCCTGTGTTAACAGTGAATAGCAGATTTTTGAAAAGACAGAAACTCACAATGGCACAAACTGATGCAAAAAACAATATTTACAAATGTATTTACAATTAATTACAATATACTAATTATCATGAAAATGAAAGGAAAGAAATCTTAAAAAACTTTTTTTTTTATAATTTTTTTTTTATAAATATGGCCCAGGGAGAGGATTCTGAAATTACAAATAAGAAACATTGAAAATAAGATGTATGTAAAAACTATGCAATGAATAAACAAATAAAGTTCTTTCTAAAGATTCTGGTAAATAAATAATAATAATAATAATAATAAAGTAAAACATCTAAAATGGCATGTTTAATATATTAGGATGCTTTTCCCCCCACTGCTAGTCATTTTATGACTTTCTTCAAAGTACAGCCACAAGGGGGCAATTTATACAAGTTTACTTTGAAAAGTTGAGCTCATTACAATATACTTATCTTTTATACCAGCCTCCTACACAAACATCTCATAAAAACTATTTACACACACACAGGAATGCTGGCTGATATCTAATTATGAGAACTTAAATGTACAAAAGAAGCCCAATGAAACTCTACATGGTTGTTCACACAAGGGGAAGTGAGGCATTACGTATTGAGCACAGGCAAGACAGCTGCAACCTTCACTTTGTAATATAGGCCAGTAAGGCAGTTTCAGTTCAGCATTGCCAATCACATTCAATCTCATCACACATTATGACTATCCTTTATATGCACCTTCCAGAATAACTGACATTTGACATTTCCAAATTTCACAACCAGGGCTTTAAAGAAAAAAAAAAAAAAAAGCCAGGAGGTATATGTGCGGTACAACATCAGGGAAGGATGTCACAAAAGATTATAATGGCCACAGACGGTAAAACCGCTAACTGGCATTTCACCCACTCGTTCCTGTCTAATGGCTGCATTCCGCCCACATTGTGCTCTGGTGAAATGCTGAAAAGGAAAAATCTATGTGCTGAGTAACACATCATAAAGTTCCTTGCACCTGCAGGGCCTACGTACGTTTTGCTGAAAGTCTGCAGCTGCATGGATGAGAGAGACATACAAGATACTCATCTTGAATTATATTTCAAGATATCATCATGACTCTGGCATAAAACTTATTGCAAAAATACAGTTTACACCCACTCCGTCAACATTCAGACAGGTTGATTGCTTACCAAATATAGATACAAGCATTAAAGTTTGTGCAGTAACTACACGCACCAACCTATAAATATTCCCTCTTAGATTCTCTCTCAATTTGTACCCAGCTGGGAAAAGCTTGGTAACAAACAGGTATTCATACTAACCAATCACAGGCAAGAGGATGACCTCATCTGTTGCTTAATTGCAAGGGGCCAGTGGAAAATTCCAACATTTTTTAAAAAAGAAAACAGAGAAATAAGGACAGAAAGACAGATACACATATATATATATATTCAGGTTAATTGGGACACTTTTTGCCATTTGCCACTGATGACTGGAAAAAAGTGTCCCAATCAACCTGAATTCACCCTATATATATATATATATATATATATATATATATATATATATATATATATATATATATATATATATATATTGAAAATAATATATACACACATAAATTCCTTCCCTTCCCTTTCATCTTCCAGCAGAAGGATGTACCTGAGTTTTATATCAATATAGTAACTTTGAATCTCCTAATGAAAAAATTCAAAGTAATACAGCACGTATGATGAACACGTCTGTATTTGAATGAATTAAACTGAGACTCAACATTAAAAAAGAGCATGAAGACTGAAGTGATGGTGTTTTCTCAGTTCCTGCTCTTCCTGTCCCCTGTGTGGCGCTGGACTTCATCACTTACATGCGTCATCATTTACAAGCGTAACTTTCTTGCGCTTTTTAGTCTGCACAGCCACATGAAAACAACACACAAGATTAGATTATTGTTCACATAAAGTTATATTACCAGTCGTTTTACAGGTACGTCTGTGTATGTCTTACAGTGAATATCTGGCCACAGTATACAGTAAATTTAACAAGATTTTTTTGAACAGTGCAGCTGAATACTTTATTTAAAGCTGAATAATACAAAATCGAGGTGACAGCAGGCGAACAAATATGAGAGAACGGTGAAGTTCAGATGTGGCTCTAAAATACTCACGGTTTTAAGCAGTGGTTGAGAATTGATTTCCATTGATTTAGCCATAAGAGCCTCCACAACTTGAAGCTGCTTCAGACGAGTTTTCTCAAGATTGTCAATCTGAGTCTGCAGAGTCTCTGGAATTACACACACATTAACAAATGTATCAGCAATATAAAATACAATGCAACTGCTACATAAAATAGCTCAAATAATAATAAAATTGTAACTTAGACTAATACAAGTATTTTTGTCTAAACATGAATCTACATATCCAACATGTTAGTATTAACGCAAGTTAATTTAGTCTATATTCTCTGAAAACAATGATATTAGTTATCTTTCAAGAATTTTCTTCTTATAGCTAAATAATGTTATATATACAGTATATATATATATATATATATTATAAAACTGATTAAAAAAAAATATTTTTGCAGTGTACAAAATGCAATGGCACCTATCAGAGCAGAGTGAACACTTGATAGTAGAGATGTGACAGAAGTATAAGCCCCATCAGACGTACCTGTAAACACACACACACATCCCTGACTGTTACTTTAAAAATACACAAACTATTCTCTTCAGATTATCAATAAATATCATGCGAAAAACTCAAACTCACGCTTAATAATGCAAGCAATGAATGCCTCTCTAGCATTTAGCAGTCCACTACCATTCTCCTGTGAATTCTGGAGCATAAAGAGGAATTTCAGCACTCCTTGTTCATCACACAGGTCTATGAGCTCTGAAACACACACACAGACACCCTCTTAAGGTATTTGTTTCACACATGTGTAATAACTGTCACATAATACGTGTTTCCAGTCTCTGTACAACATTTAAGCCCACACAGAAGAGCAGAGACGTGTTAGGGAGGAGGACAGTGTTAATGACAGTGGTAATGAGCACTCCATTAGTGATGGGCTGATCCCAGGTAATGTCCCTTAATACATGCCACAGATGTAATCGGACACCGTTGTAGGAGTATGTGCTAAGAGAGAGTGTGAAATATTAACGCCTGAGATCCGTGACCTCCTGCACAGAGGTCACGCCGAGTTTGAAAGAGCACGCTAGGCTCAGCTAACCTCCTCTGACCTGGGATCTCTAGAGCATGTCAAGCACAGCCAGTTTAACATACTCTCAGATACACTTAGGGGGCAAAAGGCATTTCTTTGACGTGAAATATTCACAACAAAAGCACAGCTCTGGAATGACTGAAAGTATCTTCAAAAGACAGTCATGTCATTTTTAAGATTCTGTTCAATGAAAGCGCCTGAAACTGGGGGGAAAAAAAGTACATATAGTTTGACTGATTGTGTATTTTGATTATCCACATAATCTTGATGTATGAGAGAAAGCATGGAGAGAGCTGTACCTGACTCAGCAAGTTGCAACCTGGTTTTAATGTACTGCATGAGGACAACAACTGGGCAATTGTTGTTGACCAGGAACTCTTCATTATCTATACACAAACATCACACTGATCAGTTCTTTGACATTTACAACAGACCAAATAGAGAAATAAAACAATTTGTGTAGATAGAAATCAAATTATGTAAGTTACTAAGCAATATATAGATCTAAAACAAATATCAATGCATTTATTGCATTGATATTTAAACAAGTTGATTAATAATTGTGATCCTTACCTCCATGTTTAATGCAAATAAACATTGCGGCAGAAAATAACTTGAAACCTCAGTTTGCTGTTCAGTTTTAAAGATGCTGCCTGCTGTAGCTGTGCTTACAAATTAGTGACACAGCAGACAGAGAGTAACATAATCATCAAGACTGTGATGTCACAATGACCTGGAATCAGAGTAAGACTAGTGCAAAGTGCCCCTGATTTGATTATAATGATAAATTCTCCCAAAATAATAGTAGGCTACTAAACTGTGTATAAGAAAAAGATGTCTTACTTTCTTTATTGTTTAATAGCCAAGACTTGAGAGAATCATTTTATAAAATGTTAGCCATTAATGTTTTGTGTGTAAATAAAATTTAAATGGTAACTCTCGCCAAAATTGAACCTAGGCTCTTTTTGTTAATCTACCTGAGTCAAACTTTCGTTTAAAGGCATAATTAGAATAGAAACGCCACTTTTAAGATTGACCGTATTTTCGTTTTAGGTCAAAATGCCTTTTGAATGGGAGTGCATGGGGCACTTATATGATAGCATCAAAATCACTATTTTTAAAACACTAAGAAGGCTCAACACAACATAAAACTGTGCTCGAAGTATCACCAGGGGCTCTACACATGAACTTGAGCATTGACTGTTTGTGTACACAAAGTTTACTAAAAAGAAAGGTTTAAAAATAGTTTAAAAGCATTTGCGTGAATAAGAGCATGATCATATAATGCTAGCTAAAGGATGACAGAAAAAACGGATGTTACGTTAATTGCGTTAAATACGCGCATGACACAGTAATAACTTTTACTGTGTCACATAAAAGCGCACATACCTGTATTTTCTTCAAGTTCACGCGCGTGATAACCTATGCGCGTGAACTCGACAATCGACTACTGTGGACTTTGACCGAAAACAAGAAGAAAATACAGGTATGTGCGCTGGCTGAATTAACATCACTTTTATTAATATCTTTCACATCTACTGCAGTCAGATTCACCCGCGTTCACGCTGAAGGAATCACTCACATGGCTGGGCACTTGTAATGACACATCAAGGATGTTAAGAGGCTAAAAGCAGGTTTAAAACTTGCCCCATTGAAGTCAACAGGGTGCAAATTTTAAAAAGAGGATAACACGGTGTAGGCAACACCGATTTTTGTCGTTGTTCTCTGTATTGACAGCACTCCAAATTTACAAAAAAATGAGCTCAATGTTAAAATTGACCGGAGTTCTCCTTTAATGGATTTTGTAATATCTTTTTGTAACTGCTTTTCTCAGAACTAACTTACCTTTTCTGTGCCATTTTTGCAATTATATTTAGGTAACTGGTCACAATTCTTAGTGGATTTATGAAGTCGGTTTGCTTCAAGTTCACCGTTAGAAAGTGTGCAAATACCTGTAGTCTTAACTTGAAACATATAGTTTTAGAATGAAAAAACAAAAAATACCCAGTTTCTATTTCAAATAAATGTTGTTTTTATTCGCACAAAAAAAAAAAAAAAAATGTATCACTGTTTTCACAAAAATATTAAGCAGCACAATTGTTTTTAACACTAAATCAGCATGATTTCTGAAGGATCATGTGACACTGAAGACTGGAGGATTGATGCTGAAAATTCAGCTTTTCCATCACAAGAATACATTTTATTTTAAAATATATTAAAAATAGAGAACAGTTATTTTAAATTGCAATAATATTTCACAATATTACAGTTTTTACTGTATTTTTGATCAAACAAATTCAGCCTTGGTGAGTGTGACGACCCCAAACTTTTATGGCCACTGTAGTATTGAGTAAGAATTTTTAGCAGTTTAACTTTCTTATACTTCAACTCTACATAAAATGAAATACAATGGTAAAAAGTAAATGTGCAAAAGAAAACCGACATTAAAATGTGGCTTGTGAACATGTACAGTAAGAATGAGATGACAGTACAGGTGAATGGCTTATGAGCTCGGCTGTTCCGCAGGCTCTTCTGCAGTGCTTGGTTCATCACACTTGTCAGTTTGAGAAGCGGGACTGGCCACAGGTGTGGGACCGGCGTCACAAGGGGACGTTACCTCACACACATCGCAGGACAGCTCTGTGTAGTCTGGCTCAAAGGCTTCCTTCAGCTCTCTGGAGATGTGAACCCAGCTCTGAGAAGAAATTGAGAGGGTTTCAAAGCACATTTACTCTTGATTTACTCACAGAAATACAGCACAGACAGTAAAAAGGTTTAATACCTCAACATTTCCATCATGTTTATGGAACAAATCCTGTAGGTTCTTGCTAGGGTCAGGCACAACTGGAAGTAAGATGATTCTTTTCCTATATCATATGGATTGGATTTTTTTTTATTACATTATATTATTTAATACAATAAAGCATTTACTAATATATAAATATGACATAAATTATTAGTATAAATTGTTAAAAAATAATAAGATTAATATACTGAGTGAAATGTCTTAAACATCCCTCACCTCTCACAATAGCACAAAAACAAACCCAGCAACAACAGCAGAAGGACTGACAGAATACCATACAACCACTGCCACCAGCCTTGTCTGCCGATGTCCTCTAGAAAACAGAGAAGCACGATTGGAAAATATAAGACGACAAATGAGAGCAAATCTCTCCCGTGTCCCTCACTGGCCCACCTGCACTGCCCCACTCCACTGGAGCGCTCCAGTTACTCCAGAAATCCGAAGAACCACACACATCAGCAACAGAGCTCCGGACTTGGAAAACATAGTGCTTGTTCTGTGACACCTGAGAGAGACTGTATGACATTTCTGTCATGTTTGACGACTGGGAGAGAAAGAGAGATGAAGATGAGACAGTTGGTAGAATGAATGTAAAATGGTCATGATATCGTATCGTCTCACCTGGATTGTGTCTTTCTGGTTGCACAGAATGCGCACCATATAGACTGCACACTTTTCTTTGAGGGGGCCATTGCTGTCCCACTGTAGTAAAAGTGTGCTGTCGTGCTCATTCCACATCACTGACAGGTTATAGGGTGGATTTAGATGCACTAAACAAATATATGTACAATAACAAACAAATGAGTCGTTAGTTTGGAGGGAATCAGTTATGTCAGATAATTCACAATAGACTCATTAAATATATCTATAATACATAAAGGGATAGAGTCATTATTACTAAATAAATCTATCTATCTATCTATCTAATAACATGGATATTAACCAAATAAATAAAAAAAGTGGACATGAAATATTGATTTGAGTTGAAATTAAATTATTGAAATTATATGAAGAAAGAGACTGTGGAGTGATATGAGAGATATAGTAACTAGCACAGGTGAAATCTGTTCCCTGGCACAAGAGCCTAAAGATTGTTGGTCATAATGGGAAAAATATTTGGCAAAAGAATGCTATGCTTCCCAATCAGAAGCAAGAAATAAAGAGATAAATAAAATGATTTTCAGATTACTAGAGGGTGAAGAAATTATGTATATTTATTAATAATATACAGTACAGTTCAAAAGTTTGGGGTTGGTACTTTGTCTTCGAAAGAAGTCGCTTATGCTCACCAAAGTTAATATATTATTATTTAAAATAACTGTTTTCTATTTTAACATATTTTAAAATGTAATTTATTCCTGTGATGCAAAGCTGAATTTTCACATGATCCTTCATAAATCATTCTAAAATGTTGGTTTGCTGCTCAAAAAACATTTCTTATTATTATCATTGTTGAGAAATGTTGTGCTGCTTAATATTTCTGTAGAGAATGCTAAAAAAAAAAAAAAAAATCAGCATTTAGAAATCTTTTATAACATTATAAATGTCTTTATTGTCACTTTTGAACGGTAGTTTTGACACACCATTGAGACATTGCAAATCGGTTTGTTTTCTTACCATTTCTCTGGAGGGATTCAAAAAGTGTTTTAATACTGTGGTTTCCTTCAGTGAATACAGTTGTTTCAAATGTTGGAAACCTATGATCAGATCCATTGAGAGGAATTCTGCAGCCTACAGTGTAATTGTGCTCCAAGATGTATTCTGTACAGTCATGGGAGGCGTGGTTTATAAATCTGACAAAGTAAATATAAAATCTAATATTATTTCTCACTTATCAATTATTACCACAAAACAACATTCAACATACAGCATGTCACAATAATGTATTTACATACATAGATGTATTCATGAATATGAGTAAAATGGGTTGTGGGAGACTTACACACTGCTGAAGGTGTAGTTCGCTGTTGATGTTTTTGGGTGCCAGATGCACTCCACATACTCGAGGTTGATGATCTTACACTGCACACCTACACGGGCCAACATGTTACAAAAAATATCCATGTAACAATTCACAAATTAAAAAAAAAATTATGACTTTTTTTTTTTTTTGTCTTGAACTTTTTATTGTCTAACAGTTTCCCATAACCCACACAGAGAGAATGCTAATCAGTCTCAGAATCACAAACCTCAAGAGCATCATCATAATCATACACACAAAAATGACATCCAAAAGAAAAACCGTGGAAATCCCCACTGAAACCATCCAAACATAGCTCTCAAACTTTTTGTCTTTTAGAAGACAAAAACTAAAAGCAAACGTACAATCAGAATCCTTTTTTACAAACAGTATTTTTCAGTGAAGATTATATTCCCAGACTTGTGATAATAACTCATAAAGGTTTGTGTACCTTTATAATGCCATTAACCACAAAAACGCTGTGCAGACACACAATGTTGTGTGTAATTATATACTTACTCAGAACAGCTGCTGAACAGCATAGTTGAAAGGACAAAATTAAGAACAGAAGCACAAAATATAGTCTTGATGTGTGAATGTAAGTCATGCTCTCCTCTGAGCGTCTGAGCAACAAATGAGTAAGGTCTGATTCTACACAGGATGTTCATTACAGCGTGTTTCCTTGACAGCTTCCGGTCCTTCAAGTAGAAATATCTTGATAGACAATAGAAGTCAATAAAAAAGATATAATAAAATGTATTAAATATTTTATTAGTAATTACAGTGATCTGAAATTTTATAATAATAATAATTTTTTATTAATCAAAATAACATCTTTTCAGTTTTAACAATTGACTTTTTTTTATATTTTAACACACATAACTAGCAAATAAAAAGACAGAACATTAACATACAGCTGCATATGACTCTCACCACTATGGTGTCATTATTATTCAACCCTTCAGTGCATATATCATCAAAGGTCAGTTATTAGTTTGGTAAAAAAAACAGTTCTTCTCAACCATTAGACTCCTGAGGGTCCAGTGCAGGTATTTCCATTAAAACAGGTTCATCCTCAGCCCAAATTGGCACGGCTCAAGAGGCGGTGCTTAAACAAGTCCGACGGCTTTATCTAAAAAGTTGGCGAAGTTCTGTGGTTGACCAGGCACATAGGTCGACAAAGCAGACAGATCCATGTCCCGCAAGGTCTGAGGCAGGGTACTGTGATAACACAACACAAAAAAACACATTTGCCGTCAGCACATCAAATGTAACCATAACAATAGTAACCACTTAAATGGTTGAAAAAGTGAATGACTTCCCGTATAAAACAAACCTGCAAGTGCAGTAGATAAGATGTGAATCTGCCTGCAGCTGCTTTGCGAGCTCCAGCTGATGATTGTCCATTAATTTATCATTGACCACAACCAGGAGAGGTTTATTCGCTCCGAGTGCTTCCAAACAGCTTCCTGCTCCTAATGGGGATAGAGCCGATATTAAGACTTAAACTTATTTCTAATCTGGGGTATAACTTTTTGTTATATAGGTAATTATAAAGTCCACAACAAACTATATTACATTAGATGAGGGGTTTAAGATAAATATGAGCATCCTTGTGCGAGGGACCCCCACCCAAAAAATGTAAAAGCATCTATAAATTAAGTATAAAGACTCTGAGAAAAATTCTGGGAGTTTGATATTCATATTCGTCAATATAAACAACTGATCTGATGGTTGTTATAAAGTGTTTCCTTAATTTGCTTGCCCCAAAAAGAATACACCTCATTTATGTTTTAACTAAACTGTATTTTAGAGTAGTGTTTGGGGCACAGGGAGCTTTAACCCACCAGCATGACTGATGACCAGGTCTGAGTGTCTCATGTCCTCAGCGATTGAGTCTTTGAAGCGAAACACTTGTAGGGTCAGTCCAGGACAGCTGTCCGGATCAGGCACAACTGAACCTCTGCCAACCTGAAGCACCATGTCTGTGTAGCCACGGTGAATGAATGCCTTCATTCAGAAACATAAACAGGACATACGTGTTTTTCAGTTAAAACTCACGGATTATTGCTAATAAAACTGAAGCACAGGTACCGAAACTTATTTGTGTCGTTCTGAATCTCACAGCTCACTGTTTATGAATGGTATTATTATTACCTTTACAGATTCATCTGAAGTCACAGTGTCAATCAGATCATCAAAACTTGTTGTCCCGACAGTTACAAATACAGTTTTCATTGTATAAGTGTGACAGGTCTTACTAAATGTAACAGAAACAGGCTCGGGAAAAAAAAAATGAAACCAGAAATCGTGAAGAAAACATATCCATGGGGATTCTCTTCACCCTTCAAAATAAAAGTCCGACTGGTTTATAAGTGCACTACAAGTCATCCGTTATCTCAAAGTATTTACACCTAGCCTTGTCAAAGGTGTGATTTGTCTCTAAAATTATTTTTTTAAATATATCAGCATATAATATGAGTATGTTTGATGAAAGCAAACAAACACTTAATTTGCATGGCCCATTCCTGTTAGTAATTTACTGCACATCTCATCATCTATCTTTATATTAGATAAAATATTACTTAAAAAAAAAAAAAAAAAATATATATATATATATATATATGAAAATCATTCTGTTATCATAGTATCACAACTACTTGAACATAGGGGAGATCATTTTAAATAATTCCACGATTTTCTGGCATTTATTTTTTATAGAAATATGTCCCTAAAACAAAGTCGCATAAAATGTACAGAGCTCAAAAGGTACTGCCTAACACCAAAGACTCATACAATTATTAAAACCTTTTATATTAAAACCTATTTAGCACCCTTTAGAGAAGTGGTTCTAGTCTTTTTTTATTTTTTCCTTTAAATAGTGATCCAAGGACATTGAAATGACTCCTCAAGCCACTCCTTTTTCTTGTCATTCTGCCACAGATATCTAATCAAGCGATGCACATGGTCATCATTCCAACAGGTTTTCCCATCTCCACACAGAATGTTTGAGCTGTTACAGTAGCCATTACTTTCTTGCCCATCTACTTGACCACAGGCCTAATGTGCAGACAGCAAAAGGGTGAACCTTGGTGACTTCACATGTTCAATTACTCAAAGGCTTCCTCTTTTTTGTATTTAATGCTGCATTTAAAATACTTTCAAGACCCACATAACCAACAAGCAACCAGTGTCCTACTTCAAGCTCATCATGAGATCCCCAGATTTCAGACATTGGGTTTCCTGCCACAATAAGACAGATTGTTGGAAACTGATAATGACTGATTTCCAGGCAACTTAAAGGTCATTATCAAAAGCCTATTGTGAGGTATTGCATGCATCAATTTCAAGTTCTTTATTTAGTTGTTTCGGTTTAAATGTCTCAAAAATGTCATTGATTACCAGCTTTGGCATTTGTCCATTTTATGTGTTTACAGTTTTAAGAGCTAAGAGTTATATTTACATTACGGTGATGAATGACTTAACATTACACGTTTCTATAGAAGCAGTGGTGGAAATGTGTGTCAAAAACAAAGATTACAAGAAAAGAAAGACAACACAGGTTTTAGACTGTAATCATTTAAGGCATCATCAATGCTGCACTTCAGAAACAACGCATACTGTAGTCACAAAAAGCCAAAACAGCCAAAAGAATATAAAAACGCAATATTCACCTATCTCGGTAATTAAAGACTTTAATAAATAGAGTATTAGGAGAGAAAGCATACATACCAGTAGTTTAAAAAAAATCAAGAGGGGGAAAAAAAAGAAAAGAAATGTTACATACTGAGGTCTCAAACCTGCATAATGGCTGTTACAGTTTAATAATTAGATATCAAACTTAATATGTTAAAAGAAAAAACAGGGGACATTTACAACAGAGCTTCTCCAGGGATATTATAGCCCTGAGCTGACCTGCTCGTCATAACTTTCCCCTATATACGAAAAATAGCTATTAATAACCCAAAAGTTTTCTGTGCTCCAATTCACAGACTGTACTTATTTCCAGGTAACCAAAACATAACTTGAAGATATTGTATATGTGCTCTACAATCCAGACCCTGGAGGATTTGAGTTTTGAAGACCCTGCGATGATTTATTTCCGGGCAGTAAAGTCAAGCCTCGGCCAGATGTCTTAAGTGTCAGAGTTCAAGGGGCTCAGTGGCACAGGTGTGGCTCAAAGGGTCATCCGATCAGAGACTGGTTCAAAAGAGCGTCCGTCTGGATCATGTGTCTAAGGAACACAGGAATGAGAAATGTGCTGCGGTTACAAGAAATATAAACAACATTATATAGCATCATATGTATAAACGATACAACGGATTTTCTTTAGAATTTAACTTTCAAATAAATGTCGTCTCTGTTTGAAGTAAGATCATCTTCAATCAGCAAAACCTGAGACTCTAAAAAACTGTTTACATAAAGACAACGCTGAAACGCCACATCTCTCAGGAACACCATTTCCTGTTTTGCGACATCACTTTCCATTCAGGATGTTTGGATTTCCCCTTTCTTCACAAGGATTTTCCAGACAGCGCGGTCTCTTCATGCTTCTTCTCACTGGTATTGTTCTTCACGCCACATTCTTGTTGTGATCCAATGATAATTTATATACATATTTATCATTGGTCACAATTATCACAACATTTATGTAAAGATATTTCAAAGTAGCAGTGTACATTTATAAAAAAATATATAGATTTTTTTGTTTTGTTTTTTAAAATCGGGCAGACTCAATGAGATGTGAGTGCACTGGATAGCCTGAATGTTGGTTTGTTTACTCAAGGTCTCGGCCTCTCATACCTGGAGTGAAAGTAAGGCCGGGACGCGACGCTCACTGCACAACGCAGGCGGTGCAGCACTGCTCTTGCTTCTCGGGCAAAGTGGTGTAGTTCATCTGCCTTACAATCTCAGCGAACAGCTCATCAACCATGCTCTTGCTCTTGGCCGAGGTCTCTATGAAGGGACAGCCCCACTCTTGTGCAAGGGCACGTCCGTCAGAACCCGCGACCTCCCGCTCTGACTCCAGGTCCACCTTATTCCCCACCAAGATCAGAGGCACCTTCTCAAAGCGCTTCACGCGGACGATCTGGTCCCGCATTGGTCTGATGTCCTGCGGAGCATGGAGATAAGTGTTCATGGGAATGATTCATCAAACAAAAGTATAAGATAACACACTTTAAGACCCCAAGTTAGTTTTGTTTACAGAGAAATTAACAGGAAGTAGCAACAGATCTTTTCTTCTGTATTGTAATACATTAGAGTGTAACAGATCATTAAAAAAGAAAAATGTAGAGTGAGGACTTGATTCTGTCCATAGGTTGTTGACTGGATTTTGAGATGTGGGCATTGCACTCAAAAGTGGAAACAGATGAATGCGAGCTTGAAGGGCGTGGTTTAAATGGGAAAAATGACTGGAGAAGTCCTGCATACGTAACCAGTCGCTTCACCAGAATATCCAGTTATGACGGCAATACTAGGTAATTTATTAGTATTCTTTTCTTTTTTTTAATGAAACATGCCCAGATGAATTTTCTTTCAGAGTTTGATCTATAACATACATTACAAAATATATAGGGTGAATATTAATTTTATGCCAATATTAATGGAGGGTCTGGTTGAGGTGTAGGCCTGATGACTTAAGATTTAAAAGTAACTTTTTCCACATTATATCTGGCTTTAAGTAGACATTTTATCTAACTACTTTTGTCTGCTTTTGTGTATTCAGATCTCATCCAATGTTGTTGCTATTTTATCCAATACAAAATGCTATGTGAACGATATAATGTTTGAGTTGGATAATAAATAAATAAAAAGTTATGAAACAAATGGGTGTGTGTGAGAGATCACCTGGGATCAAGTCTCAACCTGTTGCATATGACACAACACTACTTTACCTTATGATTTTATGTCATCTACAGTTGGACTGAAGGGGTTTAGGTTTGGTAAACTTCTAATCACTGAGGTTCCCATGCTATAGAGTGATTTCTGACCTCGTTTGTGGTATTATTACGCAAGTAACAGTGGTAACTAATAATGTCCTAATCTAAACCTCAAGTGAATATTTGCTGAACTTGGCTACACAAGTTCAGCAAATATTCACTTGAGGTTTAGATTAGGACATTAGATTAGATATGAGATGCAGCACTCACCTGAAATGACTGCTGATTAACCAGGCTGTAGACTAAAATGAAGCCTTGCCCATTTTTAATGTACAGATCTCGCATGGACGCAAACTGCTCGGTCCCAGCGGTGTCCAGGATCTCCAGCACCGAGGGGGACGAATCCACCTCGATCTCCTTCCTATAGAAGTCCTCAATGGTCGGGTCATATTTTTCTATGAATGTCCCGGTCACAAACTGGACCGTGAGTGCGGACTTGCCCACGCCGCCGCTGCCCAGCACAACCACCTTATACTCCTTCATTTGGTCTGATCCAGGCTTAAGCTACAGCTAACTTTATCTGCTCAGCAACGGCCATAAAAACATAAAAATACCACAGCACTTCTAATCTAAACGTTTTACGATCAAAACAAACACCGGAGGAGCACTTTTCTCGGGTTCGAGGAAATCAAAGCCACGATTCAAGAGGAGTGTTTTCTCTGAGTGAATATCTAGCTAAATCCACAACGCCCCTCCATCTGCACTCTATCTCCATCGAGATCCGATCATCCGAGAGTTTGTTAGCCACAGAGGCGATATAAAACACAAGTAATGAGTGTAGTCGTGTCCATGTTTGGCGTCCGTGTGAATGGAGCGCTACATGACTAGCGTTAGCTGGCTAGTGCTTCTCAAAGAGCGAGGCTGCATTCACACACAAACGGCCCTTTCCTGCTTTAATACCGCGTCTGAACGACGAATATAATAACCAGTTTCAGGTTTCTTGCTCTGGGATCAACTCATAGATGCCGTCTTGGAATCCTGCATTGCCTTCTCTTCTCGTGTTTCTTTCCCCCGGCCCGCCTCTGCATATCGGCCCAGACAGCAGCAACAGCAGCGGCCCCGCAGCGGAGCTCCTCTCACACAGAAGCGTGAACGAACAGTTCTTCCGATTCGGATCTTTTCAGTGAATCGGTTGAATTGGTTCACGGACTGAGCGAATCTGAAAGAATTGGGTCCGAGTAGTTCTCGTGAAACGGCATTTGGAACCAAGGATTTGACCGACAGACCTAAAGTTAATAGCAGAAATGTATGAGAAAACGTATTAAAAACGTGTACTAGATTGCATGGTAATTTTATCAATACATAGTTGGTCTAAATAAATATATTTTTTAAACGTGGAAAACGTTTTTCAACAGATATAAGCAGTAGTAATTTTAGTAGTACTAAATTAGTAGCTGGTAATTTGTTTTAAAATGACTATATTTTATACACTGAATAATTAGTGCAACAGACTTAAATGACAAACATGAAATAAATACTCTTTTTAGTACAACTTCGCCACTCAGAGGCGATGTTGTGACGCAATTACGTTACGTTTGAAGCAAAGGGTTCGTTTTTCTGAACCGGTTCTATAAAATGAACTGTTCAAAAGAACCGATTCGCTGACATGAGGCGGGCCCCGCAGAGAAGCGCTTTTCTCTCTCACACCGCACACTGACCAATAAACATCCGCCGGAAATCACATCACTCTCACAATACAAAAAGTATTAACGCAGGACAGCAATTTTAAAGTAATTAACATTTGTTGTGTTTTTGTAAATCTGAATGGCAATCAGGCTAATTAGATATGAAAACTTAAAATGAGTATAGCAGAAATCTCAGGCTCAGGGATTTAGGGGAACTGACTCTTTATATACCAGCACGGCCACACCTAGGCCTACCTGGAACCTTAATTAGTGTATGACTCGTTAAATAATTAATATTATTTATAATAATACTGATATATAATAACCCTATGTATTCAGATATTGAGACAATTTTTACAATTATATACATTTACAGATTATATAATTTATAATACTAATATTATAAAATAATTATAGTAAGATAAAAGATAAGAGAAAGTGAGGCATAGGCACAGTCAATGAGCAGACTAATAGTTATTTGACAGTGGCCAGTGTGTTTTCAACATATTAACAAGGTCAAAACTAGGCAATTTAAAGCATGTGTAATCATGAAGTGGTCAAGGAGCTGTCTCTGCTAGTGGACACACCTTGGACATCCTTTACAACACACAAAAAGTCACAACTGATGGCATTATCTTAGCATGTACAGTGTTTTGAATAGTTTTGTACAGTTAAGCAAATGATTCTTAAAGGAACACGCCGACTTTTTGGGACTTTAGCTTGTTCACCGTATCCCCCAGAGTTAGATAAGTCCATACATACAAGTTTTCATCTCCGTGCGTGCCGTAACTCTGTCCAACCCACCGCTAGCCTAGCTTAGCACAAATACTGGAGGTAAACGGCTCCAGCTAGCCTACTGCTCCCAATAAGTGACAAAATAACGCCAACATTTTCCTATTTACATGTTGTGATTTGTATAGTCACAGCGTGTACAAATAACAAGGGCACATGAGACACAGCCATCTTCTAACCGTATACATATACGAAGCACTGCTACTTCTGCTGAGTGATTTGCTCGCACCACCTGAGAAGCCCCGTGGTGAGGAGCAGAGTTCACTCAGAGTTGGAGTAAATCACTCCGCCCAAGTAGCAGTGCTTCGCCTTCTGAGAATATAGTTCCCAGTATGTATACGGTTAGAAGATGGCTGTGTCTCATGTGACCTTGTTATTTGTACACGCTGTGACTATACAAATCACAACATGTAAATAGGAAAATGTTGGCGTTATTTTGTCACTTATTGGGAGCAGTATGCTAGCTGGAGCCATTTACCTCCAGTATTTGTGCTAAGCTAGGCTAGCGGTGGGTGCGTCAGACAGAGTTACGGCACGCACGGAGATGAGAAGGGTATGTATGGACTTATCTAACTCTGGGGGATACGGTGAATAAGCTAAAGCCCCAAAAAGTCGGAGTGTTCCTTTAAATATAATTCTTTGTTTTTTTTACATCTCTTTAGAGCAGTTTGTATTTGAATACAACTAGAAAAAAAACACACCAAACACAGCCCAAAATTGCCTTTTAAGTGCTTTATTAAAATGTCAAACAAAAAGAACAGAAGTCTTAAGTATGTATATATTCCATACATTTATATATTGCAAAGGGATTGACAAGAAGCACAGTTCTTGAAGCACATACAAGCACAATAAGCTAAATAGAAAGAGAAGCATTTCATATAAAGAGTCAAAGCATTCAGTTTTATCTTGTCCTACAGTGGGAGAGAGAGGAATCTATTTCATATGGCTTTGAAACAATGTAGACATTCTTCGAACGGTTCCACACACACAATAGCATTTACAGAGGCATCAGCAGATGCCTTTAAAGGGACATAACCTCTGCATCAACGAGCAATTTCATTTGAAACTATACAGCTTTGTACAACATTAATGTGATGCTCCGGTCTCAGTGACTTAGTGACATGTAAACACAAACCAATGACGTTAGTGTTCCAGTAACAGGTATGATGATGACGACGTGACTGAATGTAGGGCACAGTTAGGTGGAAGTCTAACCTCAATGGCTTTCTTTACAGACCAGTCCTTTCACATCACACTGAATGTTTAGGCACAGGATAATGGACAGCAGAAGAGCTTTTGTTGATTTTCTCTGTCAAGCACAGTGGTAAAAGGAGCGTCCCGTGTGTTCGCATTCAGCTTCTGGATGCAAGTCGGGACCCTTAGTCTATGCTAAGTCCTAAGTGCTACCTCAGCTTTACAGTCAAAAGGCTGAGGACCATATTCAATTGGTCCAAAGGTGCGTCTATATGCAAGAACCTACAAAAGACTCGGTCTCTCCCTCACTATTAGGGCAAGTGCCATGGCAACAAAATTATTGGCTTCCAAAGCAACTGTAGAGCACAGAATGTACAAGTTTTCTTCAACAGAGGGTTTTGTCTGGCGATTTAACGTGGGATTTTGAAGGATATCCTGTGAGATTTTCAGGTTTGTTTGTTGTTCTTGGTGAATGCACAAGAATGGAAAATGTCCGTCAACAACCAAACCAAACGGAAAACTGAAATTCGGTATTTTGTAGAACCTGCAGCAATGCTTTCCAGCTGTGGTCTGATCCTGAGGTGCTCTTTATGTGCTAAACTGCCCCATGCTGCCCTCCAGGTCTTCCGGTTACTACACCCGCTGTTTCACTGCATCTCGTGGGACTACACAGAAAACAAAACTGTGAGCCTGAAACTCACACGATGTAGAGGTAAAAGAGAATCAAGTTGGCCGTTCTTTGGTTTCCGGACACAACCGCACATCGGGATCAGACGCAAGCGGACACAGTGCTCAAACTCGGCGCGCTTTTGTAAGCTATGCAAAACTACAAAGCCTTTTTTGACATCATTATTTCCGCAAAATGCAATATCATGCTTAACGATGAGAACGAGGGCATTAGCAAACAGAACAAACAACACATTTCTCCGCAACACCCCGGCAAAACAGCATCTATCTCTTTAACAGTTTACCTGTATTCCAAACAATACAGACATTTGATTTGAATCTGCTCTTCTACATATATATATATATATTTATTCTTCTATGTATATTCAAAATAAATTCTGAATATTTTGACTCATTTATGTACATAAGTGCAAACAAGGTGAATAACACACATTCGTACACCAATGGGGTGACGTGAGTCACCAGGTCCCAGCACAGCTGGGGTGCAGTCTGGGCGGGCCAGAGGGGGACAGACACCGAAATCAGGGGCTCACGGTTATGACATCACAGGGCTGCGTTATTTATAAAAACCGGAACGCACCATAGCGAATGCATTGCCAGCCCTTTTTGATCAAATTATAAGACAAGAAAGTCTTTTCCCCCAAATTGATCCATCAGATTGGTTCAAAAGCTCAGATGCTGTTTAAGTAAAGATCTGGTTCTTATCTAAAAGTGATCAGCAACCCCAATAGAAAAATAATAATCATTAAAACAGAAATAACATATGATGTCTCCAAAGGGCCTCTGGACATAAAGTATCTCACAAGTCTGTATATATATATGTATTATATATATATATATATATCTTTTTTTTTTTTTTTTACAAAATAGTCAATCATATCTTTTTCCAAGACAACTTAAGAACACATTCCCTTTCTGAATAAGTTAACGTTGTACATTATTTCACTTGAAGTGTGAAAAAATTCACAATTAAGATATACAAAGGTAGCCATGTTGTAGTTTTGTTGCCACAGCAACAAGAACTTACTATCATAGGTAACAATGAATCTATCATTGTAATACATACAAATGTGTATATTGATATATAGATATATAGATTAAGTATTTTTTAATCTTAAACCACTAACTGCACAAACTATGATGTAGATTATTTAGATTATTTTAATTTCATGCGATGACAGACTTTACGATGTAAGGTAAGGAACCAAGTAACGCTAATGATCAAACGCAAACTACCATTGACAGCGTTGTCAAAACACACCGTAACATGACTGAAGTCGTGAGGATATAGTTAAAACAGGTACCGTCATTAATGTCTGTCGATAAAAACTAGAATGATGACGATGATGAATTTGTAATACATACACATAGATTATTCTAGCTAACTACTTTATGCAGGTATGCACACTTCTTAAAAAGTGAGATCTTAAAATCCTAAAGCCCCTGATGAGGCACATTGTTTTTTCTTTATCAAGTATTTCGTTGATTCCAGCTGGATTGCAGTTGGAGAAGGCATAATTCTTTATATAAGAAAGAGAGAGAGAGAGAGAGAGAGAGAGAGAGAGAGAGAGAGAGAGAGAGAGAGAGAGAGAGAGAGAAAGAGAGAGAGAGAGAGAAAGAGAGAGCATCTACACCTTGGCTGGGCAATGGAACTCAATTACAAAACACAATCCAACACATCAATAAACAGTAGAGATCCTTCCTAAAGAAATCCACACGTATTTGCCCCAGTATTTCTTAAAACAATCTCAAAACACATGAACAGTATACAGAGATGTTTACAATACAGATATTTCAGTTATAACACAGTATAGTATCATCTTGCTCTGATTTTGTGTTGTTTTAGACCACCATTGTATGCTATCATTTCAGCTGTGTTTGGCCTAGATAGTGTGTGCTGATCAGCAAAAAAGGTGCAATGATGGTTTTTAAGGTCTGGTTATCACAAAAAGAAAAGAAAAAAACGCTTTATGGCTCTCTCTTGGGGTTATTCTGTTGAAACAACATGGCTGTCCCAAAGGAGACAACAGTTTAGAGAAGGGTCTTTGAGATAAGTGATGATAAACACTTTTTTTTCTCAGTTTTCTGTCTTTTTGTACATCAACAGTGGATGGCATTGGGAGGCTTTCACTTCCTTGATATGTTGAGAAAGGTTGTAGTTTCGTTCGAGAGAAATGGTGATACAGGCATCCAAAACCTCTCGTGACATTCTCTCTGTCTTAAATGTCACATTCATTTATGCATGTAAAGGCCCGTGAGGGGCAGTAATGTCTTGTCAATGAAGCTTTGGCTGATGAGGGCCTTTACTTAAGTACCCAGTCTGAAAATAATTAATTTTCTTTTTTTCCTTTAATGGTAACATGTCTACACGAGAGCCGCAGCTTTCAGCTCACAGTCCAAACAAGAATAATATTCTGATGTCGCACGGTCATCTACGCCCTTGCATTTTAGAGTCTGCCGACTTTTGAAAGTAAGGACACAGTCAGTGATTTAAACCTGTTCACACTCTAAACATGAACACAACAAACACAAACACAAATAGTCTTAAATAGTCAAAATTCAACCAGCTGTCTCTCCCGAAGTCAAAATGGGCAAAGAAAACTCCAGTACGACCCTAATGGATTGCAGGCCTCTGTGTATCGTCTGTCTGACATAGTTTTCATGTTCCATCCATGGACAAACTAAACTATCAATAATATATTACAGCAATAATCTAATAGAGCTCTTGGTTGGCAAGGACTGGAAGTCTATTAGTACGGCGTCCACTGATGCAGTAATGAAAACAGCTGCTAAAACCACCCTACTGTCAGTTTCCCAACTGTAGGACTCGCCTAATGAACGGTAGCAATAACTGAGATGTTTCAAAACAAAGCACGAGATAATAGCTTGCTCAAGTGGGATTACATTTGCTGCTCGGGCGGGCACATTTGCGATATTGCAATTTAAATCCATCTGGCTCGTGACCTTGGCGTGACAAGGCCCGATTGCGCAGTCTGAGTTCTCCGGTGATTGGCACAGGGTGACCTGTCTGAGAGTCATTGGCACAAAAGCAGTGCACTTGACATGTCTGTGCAGGGGGGCGCACATGGTGCTGAATACAGCAAACCAATGGGAGAGACGCAGAATAATCAAATCAGGTACCAGTCTGTAACTTCTAGAAATGCTTTTGCATATCTCCTTCTTGTGATTTGAAATGAGCGTAAACAGCTAAACATTGATAATCAGTTAGAACTAATTATGCGAGATTCATTTTGGCAACTAACGACCATTGAAAACAGATCTTATAGTACTCTGGGATGCACCAAACATGGCTGAACAAAAAGAGAGACGAACAGACTGTCACACAGCAGGTGGGACAGAGCATAGATTTTGGCAGAGACAGTCCAGCCATCAGAAGGGGGTTGTCTTCAAAAGATAGACATGGTAATAGGGTGAATCTCATGAAAATATGTCAAATTTCACACCAAAATCAGAACAATGCAAACTAGATTTTGCATAAAGATGAAGCCTCATTTTAGGATTGCTTAGCGACGTCATTCTTGTGACAATTAAACCACATTTCCGTAATTTTGAGTTTTTTGCAATTATTTATTTGTAACTAGCAAATTATTATTTTTTACTGTAAATCAAGAATTTTTTTTGTGATTTAATTTAAAAAAAAAAATTTGGTTAAAATTAGCATTAAACAAATACAACTGTGATGTATAAATACAGTTTATTTATATATAGTTATGTATTGCGTATTACAGTGATAATTTTTTTTGCATCATGGTAATGGTGATAGGAGGCAATGCGCTTAATTGTCTTTTTTTTGTCATTCAATTGTCTTATTTCCTCTGCTTTTTGGGTGACATGGACATGTTTCATTAAGATACAGCCTAATAACCATAGAAATCTAAAAAGCAAATAAATGTGACTATTTTTATAGCATTTGAATATCCAGGACATCAGACGATAGTTTTGCAAAAAACACTGAAGTCCAGCTGGAATTAAAAAAAAGTCCAGTTAAAATCTTCTCAATGAGACGTCTTATACATCCAGAAGGCCTGCAATCAGACCACATTTCAGTGTGAAACACACTGTGAAACAAGAAGTGCTCATATTTAGTCTGCTTAAGGCAGTTCTATTTTTAAAACGGAGGTACTAGTATGTGAACCAATCTTGTGTTTGACCGTCTCGACGTGGAGCTTGAAATGCGAGGTGAGATACTTCAGGCATGAATATTAACACTTATCTCAGTAGACCAGTTTTAGCCTGTTAGACAGTGGTTAAATAAATAATACTCTTTCATGAGACCAAGAAAAACCAAGTCACTCACAACAACACACATCTCTAAGTTGACGGAAGAACGACACATTGATTCTGAAAGGCTACACAGGTATACTTTCTTAGTCTATGATAAAATGCAAGTCAGTTGTAGTACAGAAGACATCCACACACTTGTAACTCAAAGGCACGAACAACGACATTTTGAAAACCTCTCAACGAAAAACCTAAATCAGTATCATGAACAGATTATCTTACAAAAGAATCAATCATTTTCAAATAATCTTTTTTTTTTCTCTACATTTTGAAATGTAAACATGAAATAAAACGTGCCACGTTCATTAATTCTAATTAAATGTGAAAGAAATTACCACCACCACAACTATGTAAAATATCATTAGCAGGTGTTGCTCTCACACACTCTGTTGTCACATTCAACGACGGAGAAACATTCTGTCTGCTGATGATCTGTATCGGCTCCATCTCTTACCATACATCGGCTCTCAAATCTAGTGTTCACCTCCAGAGAATTCATTTTCTCAGCTAATTGGTTTGCATGTATTCGTATGGCTGTGAGTTACGAGAGCGTTCCGTCTCCTGATTCAGCATCTGCACGCTCCTTAAGTCTCCTTGCTTTGAGATGGCATGCTTCCTTGTACAGTTGTAGGTCCAAATTTAAGTATTGCCTGTTTCAATATCAACAAACCTCTGTTGACGTCAAATGAAGTGGGCATCTCTGATATGAGGATGAATGTATTGCCCGTTAAGGACTTACTGATTAGGCACACGTTTGTTGCATTCATTTTTCTGTTGTGTTTGGGCACACGTTGCATGAGTGATGGGCCTGATTAGGTTGTAGGATTGCGGGAGAGGCTTACTGGATTCAGCGTCATAGGTGCGGCCACCATGAGTTTAGGAACGGGGTAGAAATGGGCCTCCATGGGAACACACTGGAGGTCCATGGGGTCGGTGCTCAGTACCTCGGCGGCGTCTACTGGAAGACAGGTACAAATACAGCCCACAGATAAGGTAGTGAACCTCTTTCGGTTAAAAAAGCAATATGCAAAGAGAATAGAGTCAATTCTTATCTTATCTACTCGAACATCAAACCCGCAGTTCATTCCGAAAATGAGAAAAAGAATTACAAGAGAATGAATAAATATCGTGCCATATCATCACACAATGCATCAGTTATCTTGAGACAGTGGGCGCAGACCTGCAATTCCACATTTGTAATTTTGCAAGACATATTTCAGCGTAAAAGCAAGCCAAGCAGGAAATGAGCGCTGACACCTCCGGTCTGCGCAGAATATACCTGTACTTTAAAATTGCTTTTAGATTATAAACTAGAGCTAAAAAAAACACTGAACATCTCGGCAGCTTACATAATGCTAAAACAATCCACATTGTAGCTATTTAGGAAATAAAGAGGCAAGCGAAACAAAAGGTTGGCCGTGTCAAGCTCGTGGCTCATCTATGATTCTGCAGGACACATGAACTAAACAGACTAAATGGTGAACTGTCTGTTTCCTCACATTATGTACTTTGAAGCTAACTGTAAGATTAAGACAATGAAGAAGGAAGGACAAACAAAAATTCAGAGAACTGTCATCTGAAAACAGACACCCACATCCAATTTACAGAAAAACGAGGACACGTGTACCATCTCACTCTAGTGTGAGCCACAGAAACAACTTGCTCCAGTGCAAAATTATCAAAACAGGGTGAAGGGGGTGGAAAAGACAATGAACTTTTGAGCTTTGACATTTAAAGTAACAGTATCAAAAATGATACTTCTGTCATCATTTACTCACCCTCATGTTGTTTCAAACATTTAAGATTTTTTCTTTCTTTGGTGGAGCGCAAAAAGGAGAATTTTGTGAAGAATCATTGCACTTCTTGATCCATACAACAATACTTCATAGTGACTAAATCTGTTCATTTCCAACAATGACTGAACACCACACGATCACCAAACCAATGCTATAAAATAAGTCCATACCACTTGAATTGAACTTGAACAGATGAGTCTTTGATGATCAGATCAAATAGTTCACTGAAAAGAACTGGCTCAATAGAAAAAAATTATTAATTCAAGAATTATTCAAGTAATTTAGGAATCAAATCAAACAGTTGGATAGCAGAACCGATATCATATAAACTTCACAAGAATACAATCGTACAGGCTACTTTTACGGTGCTTTTTTGTTGTATTTTCCTTTACATATTCACTATGAACTGTCTTTGTATGGAAAGAGCTGGCAAATAATTCACCATTAATGTCTAATATTATGTTCCATGGAAAAAATAGCACCATTCAGGTTTGGAATGACACGAAGGTGAGTAATTAAGGAGAGAATTTTCATTTTTGGTGAACTATCTCTTTAAATGCAGTTGTTTGCTCTAACACACAGTGAAGACACAGACACAGACAGACAGAGATGTGAACACACACAGACATGGTTGAACTGGGACATTGTGCTAAAGAGGTAGAGGCTCCTCACTGGTCCACAGAAAACTCAACGACTCAAGGTCATTATGTTCTACCATTTTTGAATCAGAAAACATGAATTACCACTCTCTTTACTCAGATCTCAGACATTACATTTTGATTTTAAAGTGTTTATATATATATATATATATATATATATATATATATATAAACACCTTAAAATCAAAATGTAATGTATATATATATAATCAAGCGTTATGGTCTATGGACCAGTCGGATGCCTTACAGCTGTAAAAAGGAGAGGCCAAAATGAAGGGGCAAACCTGGTTGGAGGTGGCTGATTCAGCAAAAGGAACATTGGTGACTGGGGTCGTAGCCGACGAAACAGTGGAAGTGGTGGCACCGTGCATCATGGGAACTTTTTTCAGGCGAGTCAGACAAGAAACAAGGGAAAGGGGAAGGTGGAGGGGAGGAGGAATGTTATGAGTACCATGACATAATATGCCAGAGGAATAGGCTGAGTCATGGCAACTACGTCTTTATGTACTGCAAAGATGATGTATTCACTCAAGAACAAACATGCAAAAGAACTCAAAAACACTTTCATTACGTTTTAGCTTAGAGAGTTTTATCCGATCACAATTACTTTTAGATAAAACTATTGAGAAACCTCTAATGGGGAAAATAAAAACATGGCCGTAATCAAAATCACACACATTTGGAACAGACAGGATCGTCTGACTGTCATATTTTGATGGGGGCCGGAGAATGGATAAATATACAGTAGGGGAAAAAAGCAGGGAATGTAAATATGCAACTCATTCCCGTCCAAATATTGCCGTAAAATAATATGACACTTTATTTCTTTGGTTTTATTTGAGTTAACCTGATATTTGACATACAGTAATCATTCTAAAACACCTGTAAATATGAAGTAAGAATTTAGGACTATCTAATAAAACCAGCTATTAGTAATAAAGATAAAGAGATAAAGGTCATATCATATGAAAAACTGCAAATGAACACAGCATGATATGTATACAGCAAGTGCATAACAGATGTCAAATAATGAAAATAAAAGAAATAGAGAAAATGCTATGTCTCTAAAAAATAGAGACATGCGCACAGGCACACACTGGCACACTCACTGGTTCAACGCAGATCTAGTGTTTTGACAGGACTGGTGAAGTTGTTTCCCAGCTAAATGACTGTTAAGGACAAATTTAACTAGGCCAGCTAAAAAAAAAGTTCATTGTACAATTGTGTTTCTGTTAGATTCTGTTCGGGAATATTTAAACCGATAGTGGTCAGAAATGGGAGGGGTGATTTTTACCTTTCTAAACAGGTAAATGGTAAGGTTGTGAGTGTGTGTTAGTGAGGGGAGGGGACCTAGACTCTACCCTCACCAGTATGTCCAGGCCCTGACAGGTAACGACTTTGGGGGGGCCTGCAGTTGGTCCAGTCCCGCCTCTCCCAGCGGCCATCTGTCATTAGGCCTTGGGGTTTGAATAGGCCTATAATAGATTTAAGGAGGTGAGGGAGAGGAGAGGATGAGGAGGAAAGGGCACAAAGAAAAAGGAACCAGTCTTAATGAGTCGCGTTGAAGGCTTAGGCCTTGCTTATTTGTGCCCGCACTGTGCCGTCAGCTGCACACAAAATCACACGCACACATGCAAGAACAAATGCACATGTCATACACTGAGCCAAAATAATGAGCAAACAATAACAAGCAGTGGAAGCACACAGGTTGGGTGTAAACACAGTGACAGACAGGACAGGGCTAGGCCTATAGTTTGGGGCCTCAAGAGGAAAATGACAGTGTAAGGAGAATATGCTAAGCTGTCCTCGTCTTTTTTAGTATAGACCATTAAATACGTCTCATATTGATGTGTTTAGGTGTTTCTTCGACTATGAGTCTTTTTCTCCTGAAAGTCATGAGCATTTCCACCACGTCCCAAACAATGTACTGTGTTTAAAAGAATTCTTTGTTGGAAATTAAGGTGATGGAAATAACATTTTAATCATTTTCAAAATAAAATGGCAAACTGTGTAACATGACGCTTATTTCTAGACTAAAAATACCACACAATGAAAATATTGTTCACAAGTGATATTTTATTAGCAGCAGTAAAAGACAATCATAATGGGTAAAAATTAATATATCATTTATTTGAATAATCAGTTATATTCAATTATTGATAATTAAATTTGAAATGATTATTATTTTTTAATGACTATTCACATTTAATTATGAACACTTTTTTTTATTCTCCTCAAAGTCTGTTTCCATCCCATCCTATGTATTGTTTATTAGCATTCTTTGGTGGAAATGGAACTTTAAACAATTCTTTAAATAGAATGGCTTTAAATAAACAGCAGCTAGACTGTAAATGCCACACAATAAAACTATTCTGTTCACAAGTGATATTTGCCTTGATTTTTTTAAAGGCAGCTGTAAACAACGCAATCTTATTGTGTAAATATTCATATAAATTATTGATTTTAATTAATGATTTAAAATTTACAATTAAAATGGAAATGGTTTATGATTATTACTTTAAAAAATAAAATAAAACTCATGTCCCCTGGGACATAAAAGTGCCCACAGCTGGAGAGAAACCCTATGATACACTGCTGGGCCTTTGGAGTTGGATGACCTTCCTGTCTGCCACATATCTGAGATGTTGATGTAAGGTAAATGTTGATCCAAATAGACTGGGAAGTGACCTACCAATGCCTCCAGATGGAGCCATGCAGAATACGGAGCCTGCAACACCATGCACAAAGAGCCCAGGAGAAGAGAGACCGAGGAGGATGGAGGGGTGGAAGAGATGGGGAGAAGGGGGAGTTAAAGCAGCGTGAGTACAAGACAAAACCACTTTAGAGTTAGTGACACACAGCGAAAGAGCGATGACCGTCATTATGGACAACATGGTGGCGAGATGGAGACATGGACACAAAGCAGGGGGAAACCAGAAGGAAATGAATCACGCTGGCAAAAAAAAAAAGGTCCTCATCAGGAGGTGGATGTTAACCTGGATGCCAATCCATTGTTGTGTCTCGTCATCTCAGTAGCCCAGTGCTAACAAGTTCAGCTTGACTGTTGTTTAATATTAAAATCAACATGCTTAAAACATGCTGTGTATTGGAGTTAAATAGAATATTAATCAGGATAAAATCTAGAATGGGGCTTCATTTCATCCATTTGATTTGATCAAAGTGTATTAGGCTATGATACAAGTGAAAATAAAAGTCATTTTCCGGTGGATAAACCTATTGCCTTGCTTTAAAATAACATGCATTGGATAACCTACCATGAAACATTTATTAAGTTAAAGTTAAAAGGGCCCATTTTGATTTCATGAAGTCTACAAAGACCTCATGAAATGGTATCATCAGTAATACCCCCTTGTGACGTGGGAAGAGTTGTCAGAAGCTTAATGAAAGTGTCGCTGAAGTCATGTGACTGCGGTGTATTTTGATCATAACCTACATTTACCTTTTTACCTACGGCGATTGCATTTAGGCTTAAAATTCATAAAAGTTTGTGTTCATTTTGGAAAATTATCCTGATGAACGAAATATGTAAGAAGCAAACGTTTGTTGGTCAAAGGGCTTTTTTTCTGTAATAATCCAAAAGTCAGAGGAAAAAATCATGCTGAGTTTTTATCGAGGGAACCAGGGTGATGCTAACTTCTGGGTAGGCCTTTAAAAATACGTCATCGCTGCAGCGCTTTATAGACTCCGATTAAAAGCCACACAATTCCAATTTTGATATTACTGGGTCATTAAAACTCTCTGCTGGGTAGCAAACCTACTGTAACTATCCTCTCAGAGCCTTTTTATAAGGCTGAAGGGTTGCTGCTACAGTCATTTCGGCAAAATACAATCTAGTTTCTCTTACCGAATGTGAGAACAGCAAATATTGTGCACTGCAGAATCAGAACAAAAGTGGCTAATGCTCGGGTGCATGAGGAGACAATGCCAGGCTGTATGCATCATGGGACTAATGACATTGGCATAGGGAGGACTACTATAAAGAGAGCAAGTGGGCTTACAGGGAGAGAGTTGGCAAGCAGAAAATGTGCTCAAGTCCTCGTCTAGCCGGGCACTTTGTCTTTAAAGTGCTGTATGTATGCAAGCCAAACTATTACAGGAATATGGTGATATTAGAGCGCAGTCATTTGTCTGCGTAGGCTCACCTGTGGGAATGAACGCTGGCTGCTGCAGCTGCATGCTGGCCAAAGCCTGCTGGTAGTGGAACATGCTGGGGTTGAAGACGGCAGCCGCGCCGTTGGTCTTCTCCAGGGTCGGTCTCTTTGGTAGCTGTTGCATGGCTCCTGGTGGCAGAGCCTGAAGTGATCAGGATGACAAAGAAGAAAGAGGAGAGAAACAAAAAGAAAAAAGTGGGCGGAGGGAGAGGTCAGTGACAGCCATGATATTGAGCCACAGAAAACTTTCTACTGTGTGTGTTTATGTCTTTGCATGACAGTTATATCTGACATATTGTGGATATGTCATTCTAAGTGTTGCAAATCATGCGTCATAAATAATAGAGAAATATTATCAAACCTTTGATGGGGATGTATTTGATTACTTCTTTCAGGATGCAACAGAAAATGTTTGTTATTATTGCATTATATTTTATCATGCATATATGCTACTGTTTAAAAGTTTGGGGTCAGTAAGATTTTTCTTTTTTTAAATAAATGAATACTGAACTTTCTTTTCATTAATAAACTGTAAAAAAAAAAAAAAAAAAAAAAAAAAGTATATATATCACGTTTTCCATTAAAAACATTTAGTAGTATATTAAGCATTTCAACATTGGTAATAATAAGAAATGTTATTTGAGCACCAAATTATCATATTAGAATGATTTCTGAAAGATCGTGTGACACTGAAGACTGGAGTAATGATGCCATGCCATCACAGGAATAAATTACATTTTAAAAGACATTAAAATAGAAAACGGTTATATAAATTGTTATATAAGTATATATAGGTATATAAATAGTTTTCCCCCCCAAATAAATCAAATAAATGCAGCCTTGGTGAGCAAGGTATTTTCTCTAAGAAATGTAATAATTATGTTACTAGGATTATTTAATAGTATTTTTAAATAATTGAATTTGTTTAAAGATGTATTTTCAATAATTAAAAAAAAAATAAGATCTGAATCTAAAGGATTACTATTTAGACATTTTCTCAGCTTGTTTGTGATAGCTTGTATACTCATCAACTCTTATTCTATCAAAATAAATAAAACTGACCAAATTTGACTATAATTGTGTTGACTGTAGTTTTGACACAAACTGAAGATTTTTTTTATTCATGTTATGCTGTGGCTCCATCTCTGGGAAATGTCTGGGTCTGCTTCTCTATTTCTCTAGAAGGGGTGTCAGCAGCACGAGGAAGAGTGATATCAGAAACAGAAACTGAAGCGAAGCGCCCTTATCTGCCTCTGATAATTAAACTGAGAATGCTCAGCCCAGATGAAGGCATAATGAGGAGAATGTACGGCTGTCTTCCACTGTGTAATTCTGTCTGAAGACTGATATCCAAGGTGATAAGAGCAAGGTCAACAGGAAAGAGGATATCTGTGATTCACTAACGGAGGGATGATGGGGGAGCAGTCCGACCTCATGATTTACATGTGAACTCAATCCCAAGTAACTCAATAATAATGTGCTGTACTGTATAGCACTCGACAGTCAGGTTCACAAAGTTAAAATATCAATCCAAATCTCCATAGTGATTCTGATTTTCAACACTAATGTACAAACCTTTCAAGAAAGACTACCAATGAGCTCTAAGGTTATTATGATGATGGTGTATGTTTCTAAAGAAGAAGAATGAAACATCACCGAACTTACTTAAGCTGGACTGTGACGCTATTTTCTTCTGGAAACAAACTTTGTTGCATTATTTTCTTGTTATCTCTGTAAAGCTGCTTTGAAACGCTGTATTGTAAAAAGCGCTATATAAATAAATGTGACTTGACTTGACTTAAAGCCACCCTCAGGTCATTCCAAATCTAAATGACTTTCTTTCTTCTGTGGAACATAAAATAGTAGGATATATTTTTTTGCCCATACAATGGATGTCAGTGGTCAACAAAGCTGTTTTGTAACCAACATTCTGTTCCAAAGAAGAGAGGGTGAGTAAATGATGACAGATTTTAAAAAAAATTTATTTGGAGTACACTATCCCCTTCAAAGAACAAATATTTCCCAGTGCATTATGGGATGACTAGAGACTAGAATATATGTTATGGCATATATAAACATTAAAAGTCTGATATTAAAATTCTGTCTAAATAAATAACTAAATAAAGCATTAAAAACTAAAACCAATCATTATAAATGCTGCAATTTGAATTTGCATCACAAGATAATAATGTACAGTGTGAAACATTTATATTTATTTTATGATTTGCTAAAGATGTTTTTTAAAGATGAACTTTGTTAGGCAATGGAAATATCTAATATTGACCAATACATAAAAAAAATATTATCAGACAACAGCCAATATGGTACTGAAATATTCTGCATCCATACAAAAGATGTGAAATACATTCTTGTGTCTCTCTTTTTTTTTCAAATGTGAATCCAATTTTGTGATTCCTCTTTGAGCTAGTAGGTTTGGTTCAAAGTTTCAATTTTCTGAAGTGCCTGTGGAGAAAACTAATGCGAAATATACTAGAACCCAGACTAATAAAAAAAATTAAAAAAAGATCTCTGCATATTTATTCAGTTTCATTTCACTTCTAACTGATTAGTTTACAGAGGTTGTGGCTGGTTTCTTACAGTATCGACACGTTCATATGCATCTGAGCTATATGCAGTATGAGCAATTAGAAATGAACAAATTAGCAAAGAAAAGACACAAAAATGGGTGAAAGATCAAAGTACCAGGTTGAAAGTTGGCTGTAGGCTGCGCTTCAGAGGACGCACTGGGGGCTGGGTATGCGAGCAGTGACCACATGACGATGGCAAACCAATCAACGACAGTGGACATAAACACAAGACAAGAGAATGAGCCGTGAAGGAACAGATGCAGCAGAGGTTAGAGAGAGAGAGAGAGAGAGCTGGGTAATAAGCTTGTAGGACAACAAAGAGAGCTGTGAGGATGTAAAGACAATCAAGCAGTGTTCAAAAAGAATGACAGCATGAACTGAGAAGGAGTCAAATAAAGCCAACATGTGATAAAGCCTAAGGCAAACCAGGTGACTGCAAGAAGCAGGGGAGGATATCTGGATAAGGTTCCCACATCTGTGCACTGTAAATAAACCTGCAAAAATGTTACATGATAAGACTAGGGAGGACTGGGATAAAGATGACACATTATTAAAGGGAAATTGGCTGCAGTACGCTCTCGTGTGAGAGGCTGCTAACTAGTGGAGGTTTCTGTGGGAATGAATTGCTTGTTTTCTCCTTTCTTATCATTTTTCTCTCCTGCACCTGCACTGCAGACACTGTTTGCAAGCGATCACGGAGCCCTGGTCTTCATACATCACACAAGAGACAAAGAGCTCACCTACAGACACACACACACACACCCTCCTGTGGGGGATCTGAATTATTTAATACACTCCTGAAACTCACATTGAAGGTGTGTGGAAAGTGAGTTATAAATACACACACCTTCATCTGACACTAGTAGAGCTTATTGAAAATGGCATACTGGCTGAAACTATGGTTGCTGGTCACTTGGTTACTCCAGTGAGACTGTCCCTGTAACATGTGTAGTGAAAGTTGCCTTGGATGAGACTGTCCCTGTAACATGTGTAGTGAAAGTTGCCTTGGATGAGACTGTCCCTGTAATATGTGCAGTGAAAGTTGCCTTGGATAAAACCGGATGCTAAAATGGCTATTTGCTTACAAGAATTGCATAGTACAAGACATTTCAGTCCAGTTATGACATGAGATGTGATAAATTACTAACCTTGTATTAAAATAATTAACCGAAACCTCCTATTCCACCAAAACGGTGCTGAATGATGATGAAACTTGCTAAAATACTACATAAAATGCCTACCTACAAATAAACAGTGCATTTTGGTTTTTGCATGTGATACTTACGAGTTTGAAAACAAACAAAAAGTATATGATATAATACCATTGATTATTACATGGCTTGGTTGAATTCCAATGTAGATTCTGCTAAGTATAACACACCGTTGCCATGAAAAACAGAGCGTTGCTATGGACGCGGAACGGACTATTTTCTTCAATCGTTTTTAAATCAATAATTTGCGTCAAATTATTTATTTATTTTGTAGGAAGCCATGTAATAAGCGGGATAATGTAGAGCGAGGCGGTTGTTATAGGGAATAACCCCTTCAGGCTGATTCAAGACCCCTCCACTTCGCGTCGGGGTCCCGTTCAGCTTGTCTTGGTTGTTATTCGCTATAACAACCGCCTCGCTATACATTATCCCTTACATAATGAATGGTAATGATGAATGTTAATAATAATGAATACGTTATTCATTTTTTAAAATAAAGTGGTTTGAGTTTTGATTCATTTCGATTTATGCCATAACAAGCTGCTTATGATTAAATGGTCAGAATTTATTTAAATATGTAACAAATTCAATAAATAACAATGACTTTGCATTTATGATATAACACAATTTTATTAGATTAGATTAATTTATCCCCCAAGCGCGAAAATTCACAATTTATTTACAAATTATTTGAAAATGTATGCTTTATTTTATTCATTTTAAAATAAATTTCAAAATTCAGATGGATAGATAAAATAAAGCACTTTCCACACAATGGTTCTAGATAAATGTATCAAGGTCTTCACTTGCTAAACTAGTTTCATTGAACAGTGCATTAAATTATGTTTAGCCCAATTATTCAATATGACTACTACTTTATATTGTTGCCTTACTGTCTTTACTGATGGCATTTTTACACAGAACATCACCTTCTGTACAGTATAAATGATGTGTGATTGTCGTAATTATGAGAATTAGTGTGTGTGATTGTCATTGTAATGGGATCGTCTCAGTAACTCACCATGGCAGCAGCATTCTGACTGGCTTGGTGCTGCGCCGCCTTTATCCGGGCCTGTAAGTGAGCCGGAGGGTGAAAGTACTTGCATTTGTCACGGGTGCAGCGGCCCTTGATGTAATCCATGCAAACAATGACCGAGTTCTCACTGCCGTCCACCATGGCGGCCTCCATTGGGTGGGCGTAGCGGCAGTCGTTCTCCCCACGCGTGCAGTTTCCCCGCTGGAATTCTCGACACACCTGGGAGCAGGACAGCAGAGATTACCTATCACCCATTAGTTATTCTGAAAATTAACCTTAGTGACAGTAATTTTAATGTGAGTGGCCTTTGTTTAACTCTGTGTTGTGAGTGGTTGCCAGGGTGTTGCTATAGAGTGCATTAGAGCCCACACACTTTTTTTAGTAACATTGGATCATTGGATTTTTTTCATTAATTTTTTCCCACAGGAATAAAAAAAAAAAGATCTTTGTTAAACAGAACCAAATCAACCAGCTATGAGGTGCATCACAATATAACAAAAAGTGTACTTAACGGCTTAAGTGAGGGAAAGAACTACAATAAAAAAATACAGAACTACAATCCCATAAAGCATTGCAAATATCACATATATATATATAGAAATAAAAACGATTCATTTAAAGTTGTTGATTATATCTATAGAAAATTTTACATTTATTGCAAACCATGCATATATATTGTTTTATCACCAAACTGTTAACTAAAAGTGTGATGGCTTTGGAAAAGTGACAGAACGCAATTTGAGATATATTTCATGTCTGTAGCAGTGTGGAATGAGTTACATGCCAAATATGTATGTTTAGCAACAGTTATAGTGATATTATTAGAGATCACTAACTGTTCAACACCTCAAGTTTGTCTGTGCGAACATGTTTCTGCGTTGAATTTCCGTTGCCCATGGCCATGCCGGTGGGGCTCCCCGGGACCAGCACGGGGGCGCTGGGCAGAAGCTCGGGCATGAGACTGATGCCCGGGCTCATGTGGCTCAGGTATGGGCTGAAAGCCATGCTCGGACTGTTGGCCAAGGAAGGCGTAACTGGGAAAGAGGTCTGGATAGGAGACAACAAGGGATAATAAACCAATGTTTTCAAGCCGACAGAAATGATCGTGACGTTATTGGTTATGAAAATCTGATCTCACGATAGGCTGCAGCTGAGCTCCAGGCAACATGAACTGCATCTGCTGGGCCAGCATGGCGGCTGCGGTCTTCTGCTGGATCAGGTTGTTCCTGCCGTTTATCTCCAGCTGGGTCTTGAGATGAGGCGGAGGATGCAGGTACTTACAGTTATCACGTGTACAGCGTCCCTTAGAGGGGTTGAAGAGGGAGACACAGAGAGAGACAGAGAGATGAATTGCACTGAATCTCAGCTACTAAAAGATCCAAGACTTCGTGCAGTGTGACAGGAAGATAAGGACTCCATGATTGAAAGGATAAATTAAACAGGAATCCCTAGATATTTGACAGTACCGTTGCCAACTTTTCACTACAATAGAAACATCCAAAACCCAATAAAATGAAAAGAAAATAGCATAATCTCAGGAGTGCTGGAAGGTCTGAATATCAAACGATCAGACGAAACAGCAAAATGACAGCATTGGGCAAAAAAATTCACTACTTCCAAATGAATTGACAGTGACAGCCTTCCCTTTCTGCCCGTCTGTGCGGCTGACAGATTATATAGCCCTTGTGGCTGTTGTACACACTCATACTACATATGGATTGGATGCATAGCATGATGCTTATCACCCAGCTGTCCGAGCAACATGTTGATGGGCGAGCAGCAGACACGGTTAAATACACACACCAAACGTTCATGAGCGGGGTCGATTAGCTGCGAGACAAACTCAATGAACCCATGGAGCAATGCCATTTGTTCTGCACTGCGTAGGTACTGTAATAACCCAGTAGGGAAAGATGTCGTTCCATCAGTCTGACAGTTAAACACTCTGGCTGATGTTCTATGGATAAACCTTCTCTATTTCCCTTAACATAAATTTCTTTTCTTAAATTTTCTACCCTTTTCAGGTTATGGAGCTCTTGGGGATGGAGAAATGGAGCAGAGACCTATGGTACAAAAGAACTGAGAATTGCATGCTAGCCTATAACAATTAGGAAATGGTAACAACGGTCGACTAATAGAGCTGTTAAACTTAAAACTTAAAGGGACAGTTTCTCCAAAAAATGACAATACTGTCATCATTTACTCACCCTCATGTCATTCCAAACATATTAAACTTTGGTTAATCTTAAAAACACAATTTAAGATATTTTTGATGGAACCTTTTGGAGGATTTTATCCCTCCATTGAAAGTTCAGGAAACCAAAACTTTGAATATCTAAAAAGGTCATACAGACAGAATGCATCCATATGATTCGAGTGGTTTAAACCAAGTCTTTGGAAGAGATAAGTTTGCTTTATAGGAAGAACAGATTCAATTTAGGTTTTTATTCACATATAAACACACATACATTAAAAGAGTCACATATGATAAACAAAGAGGCTTAAACAAGCTTCGACGTTTACAATATGTGATATCTTTATATGTGTATCCACATTTTTATGGGTTAGGAGTGTCATGAGAGTAAGACATTTTTGGGTGAACTACCCCTATTAATGTTAATCTAGGGAAGAGGTTAATTAAAAAATACTGCTGAAATTGGCTGAAAAAGAAAGTTGTTTCAGAGGTGGAGCGACATACAATTTGATGAAATATTACAAACACAAATGTTTCCGACAGATTAATCATTCTTTCTTAAAGTGATAGTTCATCCAAAAGAGAAAATTCTGTTATAATTTATTATTATAACCTTATGTTGCTCATAATGATTTTCTTTCTTCTGTAGAAAACCAAAGACCTGATATAAAAGAATGTGTGTCGCTCTTTTACACACAATAAAAGTGAATGGTGACCATGGTATCAACAATATTTAGATTTAGGCCTAACTTAAGCTTTCATATGGGTTCAAAAGACTTTGAATAATAAGTTATGCAGACTACTTATATGGCCATTCATTTCTGGAGCTTGACAGAACAAGTCTTTCACTGCAATTGCATGGAAAAGAGCAGATTGGACTGTCAAACATCTATTTTTGTTTACGAAAGAAAGAAAAAAAACATGCCTACTTGGCTTGTTTGGTGAATAAATTATGGAAAAATGTCAATTTCATTTAACAGAGAAATTAATTCCGTATTAAAGAAAGCAAATATTCTATGAAGAAAAAAAAAAAGAAAAGAGTCTAATGTCATGTAGACATTTTATTCTAAAGGAAGATTTGTACTCCTTCAGCGCAAATCTTCAGTGCTTAAAAAAACTAACAAAAAACATGGTTTGGTGCACTGCATTTCTTCCTTTAATGCATTCAGATCTGAGGGAGGAAGAGTTTAAACACATCTTAATGCTTCATGTTGCTCTTTACAAACATCATCTGCAAGAATGCCTGAAGAGTTACAACTATCTTCGTCAGCAGGCATGCAAAGGCAACAGTGATTTGATTTGCTGAAAAACTTTTCATTCTTTTTCTTTCTTTGGTTAGATAAGAGACTCTATTTTTACTCAAGTCATCACAGCTTTTAATGGGTTGTTGGGCTCACAAATCGAATTGAGCTGCGTAGCATGCAACACGTGGTTCCAACAGGATGGAATCTGAATGGAATTCTGATGCAACCCTTATGGAATCCAAATGAAATTTGGGGAAACAATGAATACAAATGGCATCTGTGCAAGGCTAACAGTTCAGACGGAATGTCAAACTGTCACTCCATATGAATGAGATGTATAACTGTCCACCACCAACAGCAATTTAAACACTTGTCTGTGTCTTCAGTAGCCTCTGGGCGGCTTTAAACAGTGATGAAGTCCTAACAAAATTTGAAGTGAGTGAGTGTGGGGGTGTCTCTTTGCTGGCCAGTGTGATCTGGTGCACTTAATGGAGATGAGAGTGGGTGTCTGGAGTGTCAGCATGCAGGCCAGGGACAGTGTAATCTATGTGTGCTGTCGAGGAGTTGGAGATGTTCCACCATCCAACTGCTGCATCATTCAATGCAACTCCCACACAGGCAGCCCCATATGACACCTAGTCGCACGTAGTCAGATGGCATAAAGTCATGTCCACATCGCAGCCTGTTCTGGTCAAGAGCTGTGCCCTTGGCTCACTTGTAAATGAAGCGAGTTCAATATAATTAGAATTGGAGCGTTTCTCTATAAATAAAGATGACATTCACTGCAAACCCTGTGATAGTGTGTTAAAGTACATCACAACAAGCAATGTTCATCCATCGGTCTCCCTGCATCATGCCATCTGAGAATCCCATCAGAGCCCGCTGGAAGAGTAAGCATATACATCACCTAAGAATTGGCATTTGGTATTCTTTAACTTAAACTACGACATTTAAATATTTTCAATACACAAACATTGTTATTAAATTAAGTAAATAATTATTTAATCAACCTAAACTCATACTAAACACAGTATAATGTATTAAAATATAGTGAGCTGAAATACATTTATACATTACTGTTGTTTACGTTTGGGGCCAGTGAGATTTTAAATGTTTTTGAAAGAGGTCTCTTATGCTCATAAGGCAGCATTTATTTGATCAAAAATACAGTAAAAACAGTAATTCGAAATGTTTTCATTCTAATATGCTGATTTGCTGCAAGAAACATTTCTTATTTTTCTTATCAACGTTGAAAAAATTTCATATTTTTGCAGAGGTGGACAAAGTACACAACTTCCTTACTTGAGTGAAATATTAATCCGTTACAAGTAAAAGTTGTAAAGACCGATTTTTACTTAAGTAAAAGTACAGAAGTACTCGTTTTTAAAAGTACTTAAGTATCAAAAGTAAAAAGTAAATGTCAATGCATTGTTTTATTAGTGTTGCATTGTTGTATGTAATACTTACAGTACCTTATGCCTCTGAATCAATGCCTGCCTACCCACCCTCATATCAATATCAAATTTATTTCTAGAACACAGTTCCAGTAATGAATGTGAGATTGAATAAGTGCAAACAATAACGTCCACAATGGTTTCGTACACCCAAATGGCTGTTCCCTCAGAAAAAGTTTTTTGAGTAGTAAAGACTTGAGTAAAAGAGTATCTGATTTTAACAGTACTTAAGTATTTTACTAGTACTGAATGTAGATAGGCTCAAAAATACAGTAGTTCGCAACACCTAAGAGATATGCCAATGAAAAACAGGAAACAGTTGATTTATGACGAGAGCAATCAAAATAAAACTGAACACCTCAAAATTGCAATAAATCAAGGTCGACACAACAGCCTCTTAAACGTCTAAAACACTCAAGTCTCAGTTGAGCTCAAGTGCTCAAAAAGAACAGAAGTAAACCAATATCCTTCAAAAAGGTTTTTTCAATATAACGGATAAATAAAATAATGTTGAGTAAATTTAAATAGTAAAAGCCTACTTGCACTGGACGTGCTGGTTACTTTCGGCCTCATCATCACCGGCTGCAGCCATGCCCTCATTTCATATATATATGAAACACCTGCGATTCAGCAACTACCTGCTAATGCACTCGCATTCACATAAAGTAGCCTTGTTGATAATTTTAGGTGGGTATGGGCAAAACACACGAGATATAGTACCTTCAATGCCCTGTAGATGGCGATATCACTTCTTTTGTAGCAGAAATAAACTGCTGCAGAAAAAGTTAGGTGCCATGCAAAATGTAACGAGTAATTGCATAACTCATCGCAAATATATTGGAGTAAAGAGTACATGAAAAGCAGAGTAAAGGTTGCTAACAGCTTTGATACTCAGTCAAACTACAAAGTAGCCAAAAAGATACTTAAGTACAGGAACTAATTACATTTACTCAAATACTTTACACCATTGCTTTTGTGTGCAACATGCATCAGTCAGTCTATGAACGATCTGGTTTAGTGGTTAATGGGACGGTCGGAGGTCGTGCCGTCTGAGCCTGATACGATACCAAACACCACCCCGCTTCAATTCCTCTCCATAAAACCATCATAGGTAAGAAACTCACATGCAAGGATGTACACAGTCACAGATTTGTGTAACATTGTTAATTGCGTGCCCTGACACTTGTACGTCGCTTTCACACACTGACATTGAGAGCAATTGCATCAGCGGCGTGTGTTGTGGGAGTGTGCCGGTAATGAGCAGACCGTCTCGAAGGAGCAGACAGGTGATCCTGCCAAAGCACACATGAGAACCAGCCTCACAGCCAAGCTTTAACATTCTGGAAGACAATGAGAACATGCCGCTCATTTCAATAGTACACAGTGATAAAGACAACACAGGTTGTCACCACAGAGAGATGCAACAAATGTGCAGAGGGCTCTGACAAGTGTCCCCACGAGAAGAAACATTGCAGAGATGAAAAGCTGTAAGTCATGTCATGTAGGATGGACTAGGTCAGGGATCTCCTCTGCGTCGTCATGGTAACACACCCGGCAACCGAGAGTAAGTTTTGCCTCATGCTGTCTCCTAACTACTGATTGGCCAGTGAGGAAGAAAGGGAGAGGGAGGAAGAAAAAGAGAGACTGTACAAATGGAGAAAGCAGACTGCATATTTGATTATACCACAATAAACCTCAATTAAAATCTGAGCGCTGAACCTTTTCATGATGGCGATTTTCCTTGTTAAAAAAGCATTTTTTAAAAGAGATTATATTCCCCAACAATCTTAGACAATATATGTTGTGCCAAAAACATCATTATTTCATTTTTTCAATACAATTTACCCTCCTTTTAGTAAACAAGCTGTTTTTGCTACTGTACCTTTAAAGGTGAACTCAGTACTTCTTCATGTTGCGATGGACAATATGGCAATTGTCTAGGACTTGTGGTGTAAAGCCTAGCAAGAGTAACTTCTAAGTGAGTAGTATTTAACTGGTCATGTGATTTCAACATGGTGGCCCCCATAAAGCGACCCACTCCATGCATGCTTTTATTAGACTATCAGCATGACTGGTGTCAGTCTCATATGAGTGTACATCATGTAAACATTTTTCAAAAGAGCTATTCATTTATAAAACTTTTGTTAATGAGTGCAACTTTATGATTTTAATATGTAAGTTACCTCTGTACCACTTGTCCTATATAGGGTAGTGGGGATGCGGAAGTCTATGATCATGTTTTTGTGATGTTAATGTTTGTAGAATGGTTGCATTACATTGATCAAAAGTGACCGTAAAGACATTTACATTAGCTACGTTTACATTATACCCTAATAATCCGATTGTAATCTGTTGTGTGTGTCATTCAAATAGGGATGAGCAACTCAATACTACAGTATCGATACTCAAAAGCTACTTATTTGGCATCAATACCTAAAAAAAAAAAAGTTGATATTAAGATGATATCAATACAAAATGCGAGTTTCTGCATCACTTACAAATGTTTTAAGTCTTTTTTTGTTTTGTGCCAAAAAAACCCTGACATATTTAGCAGGCCTGTGTCACATGACTGTGAGAATTGAGTTTACAGCCATGCAGTCACACACACACACACACACACACGCACGCACACACACACACACACACACAAAGACACTTATTTCCACATTAAACTGAGAGAGATAAAGAGAGTGGCAGAAAGGAAATCTAGTTTGGTGTGCGGCTGCTATTCACTTGTTGATAAATATACGGAAATATGCAATGATATATGATATGACATGGTATTTATAGTTTATTTTATTCATATTTGGTATAGTTAATTACTATAATATTATTTAATACTACTACTAATAATAATAATTATTCCAAAATTTCTGTAAAATACAAGATAATTTTTGCACCTATATTAGTTAGTACTCATTTTATATATATATATATGTATATATATTATATATATATATATATATATATATATTTTTTTTTTTTTATTTTTTTTTTTTTTGCTTTTGTGATAACTTTGTTATTAATGACTAGTATGTGTAATGTATATATGATTTTCTTAATCAGTATCGGTATCGTTAAAATTTTAACAAAAATATCAGTATAAGTATCACTCATCCCTACATTCTAAAATTCTCTTTTCACTTCTCGTCTGTAAAGACGTGCAGGGCGATGTCGTCCCAGCGATCCTTGCTTCAGACTCTCATACACAGACCATTTGGTTTGGGTGCGGGAAGGGGCATTTTTACTACTTGATAAATAAGCAGCACAGCACAAAGCTCCATGTGCTCGTCATCTCCTAATTAGGACACGAAATAGATAAATATTAAGTCTGCTTTCTAAAACTAAGTAAAGGAGGATGGCTTTTATGTGCAAACAGCGGGAGGCTCTGTATATTCAGTGAGTGCATGTCAAAAGATCAAATCAGATTTGTAGCTTGTTACATATAAACATGCTCAACTACCCGATCACTTATTTAGCATTCAAGTAACACTATCATCAAATTTCATCAACTGGAATGATTTCATTCCATGCAAACGTAGCTATTGTTGCAAAAGATTTCTATTTTTAATCAAATGTAACTTCCTATTCATCAAAGAATCCTGAATTGTTTTTTTACTAGTTTCCAGTAAAATATTAAGCATAACGACATTTTATGTGCAACAATATTTGACTATTTATGTCCTAATTTTTATTATTTATTTTAAGTTTTTATTCTTGCATTGTCTATTCTAGTTTGTTATTATTATTGTGCTATTTATTGACGAAGCTGCTTAGACATACACTCTAGTTTCTAATGTTTTATTGGTTAATGTTTTTATCTTGTGTTTTTGACCGGGACCTTAGTACTTACTTTCGTTCCTTCATGTGAAAATGTGTATGGAATGACAATAAAAGACCCTTGAACTGTTCATGCATCTGTCAATTTTGATTTTAGCTTTTCATAAAGTGTTTTTTCAGACTAGTGGAAAGAAACCATTCAAAACACACTTTTAAGTGTATCTTTTATAGCACTTTATCTATCTGCGTCTGTACGTTTCAATTAAAGTACATCTGTTTTCTCAAAATTATTTTTGAGTCAGAAATCTCTACTTCAGTAACACACACCAAACTTTACATTTGTATTCCTATTTATATTCTGAAGGTTTTTATTGAGGGGTTTGTTCATATATAATTTGCCTGATTTTATTTAACATTTTTTTTCTGGCTGTTGACATTATTTTCTGATGTATGGAGTGATAAAAAGAGATCCAAAATTGGTTTAAATGTAGTCAAATTAGTTCATATTTAATTAGATAATACCTCATTTTCATATTTAAACATAACATTTTGGAAAACCTGCAATCTTTGCAATTCTTAATGTAATCAATCAGCAGGGGAAGTACGGTGAAATATATAGGCTAGTAGTTAATTTTTTACCCTATTTACCTGGGGTGTCTTGCCTTAAAATATATTCAAATAGATATAATTATTTATATTTCACAGTATTACTGTACACACTGTATTTTTAAATCAAACATATTGCAGCCTTGGTGAGCATTAGGAACTTTAAAAAACATTTAAAAAACTGCCTTCACACTTTTGATTGGCACTTTAATATTCACATTATATTAATATATTATTATTATATATTAATATTCAATATTTACTAAGTACATCTACTCTTTTATTGCAAAAGAGCAAGGAAAATCATGGTTTCCAAATGTCCCCATTAAATGTACTTCCTGGAACAGTGTCTCTCAGTGGCCATTTAGTTGTCCTATTTTCTAAAAATAACTTTTCAACTCATGTTCATGTGAATAAGACGCAGTCAATGACAGTACCTGCTAATTTGGTTTTTCAGACAGAAGCCTGTGCCAGCATCAATAACTCAATCACATTTACATGGACTAGCTGACTACCTAATTCATGCATCCCTGATACGTTTTCAAGCAAAACAAACCAGATTAATGGCCAACAAACAGCAAAAAGCAAGACATTGTGCATCAGGGTCTAGTGGAAGGAAGAACAGAACAGCAGCCATTAGCTGATGTCGATAAATTAGAAGATATGTGGAGGTGTGGAGGGGTGCAGAGGAGAGAGAGGCCTGGGGGGATGAGATTGGGCTTGGAGATAAATGCTGGAATTATTTTAACATAAAAAAATGCAATGATCGTGATTGAAGGGGGCTGCACTCAAAACCTGAGATCTTGCAAGATTTTTGAACTTTTTTGAACTGCAGAACACTTTAGCAACTACGTAGCAATGCCCTGGCAACCACCCACAACACTAGTGTCCGGCATACTAGTACTATGGGTGGATGCCAGTTGTTCAGCATGTTTTTTTAGCATGTTGCTATGCTGTTGTTCTGGGTGGTTGCTGATGATTTGTTCTTTTTTTATTGATTTAAAATTGATTGGTCGGACCACCTAGAAAAGTATGAAGCACCCAATGACATTAGCATGAGCATGTGAGCATGTTTCTCTGCCAGTTTTTTTTTTAGCAGAGAGGTTCTGCATGCAAAGGCTTGTCTTGTCTCAAGGTTTTTTGTACAAAGAAGTGACATTTCAATAGATTCAAGAAGCATTATTAAACAGTGTAACATACAGTGCACTGATTACAAATGTTACCATACAGTACAAAACGGAAAAAATAATTAAATATAGAGTTAATTTTGCTGTTCGGTTAAGAGGTCATTACAGTGCTTCATCATATATAAAACACGTGATTGTTTTATAATATAAATGATTTATCCATACACCTCTTTTTTTTTTTTTTTACATGCGTCCATATATTCTTTCATCAAAATCGTTAACTTTCCTTCCCCTTACAACAACATCTCTTCTCTGATGACGTGTGCACCAGCGTGAGGGCGGGACAATAAGCTGTCACTCACACGACATCGCAGATATTACCAAACAACAATGATCCAATCAATTTACGACAAACAAAATCAAGTCCCGCCCTACATTATTCATATTCAAGAAGCAGTTTCACTCGGATATACAGTATGTCACAATAATAGAGAAGAAAAGACAATCGCAATTCCCGTTTCATGTCGACATTTTGTGCGCCTCTTAGCACTTCAACAGGCAGCATTTAACACTAGAACGGCCATGGCGGTCATTTTGACCGTTTGAATTTTATATCTGCAATAACTTTGTTGAAAAAATAAATACAATCCTGCTGGTACCTGACTTTTCCTAAAAGTGTCTGTATTTTCATTTAAAATGTTTTTCATATAAATTACACATAAGGCAAAAAAACAAATGAACATATTTACCTATTTCGGCCATAGACGGTCATATTGACCGCACGGAATTTCGCGGTATTATTATAGGCTATACCAATATACACAACAATAAAATGTGGTTAAAAATACACTAAACATATTCAACAACAAATCATTTAAATGTAATGATATTCAGAACAGAACAAGAATGAAAAAATAACTATAAACAAGCCAAAATGAAATGCGTTATAAGCGAAAGTGAAAGTAAGCGGCGTTGGGCTCACGTAACTCTCTAATTAGAATCAAAATGTTTCAACATTTGTGATGTATTTGGATGGTAAACTATTTCTTTATTATAGGCTTTGTACTTCACTCACGTTCCAATATCGACGGAAAAAATCATCCTCTTCACATGCGCAAAATGGTACGAATTGTAGGCTAGCCTACTAGGCTACAAACAGAGCAGTGGAATTTTTATATGTTAGGTTGACTATTTTATTATTATATTTTATTGTGGCTATAACAGGCTGCAATGTCAAGATTGCAATACTGGAATATGGTTGGTGTGTGTGTGTGTGTCGGCGGGTGCGACGCGATCGAACTGTGACAAATATGGGCTACTCCGTCATTTTGTTCAGGACATCTACGGATATTATTTATTTATAAATGTATAATTAAACTTGTTTAAATGTACAGTTTGGTGTTGTTTTGTTTTTTAAAGACATATTAATACAATAAATGCATTAATCTCTCAATTGGGTATTTATCATTAAAGATAGAGTTTGGAATATAGCGGTCAAAATGACCGCTTGCGGCAGTTCTAGTAGTTATGGAATTCTGGCACTTTTCTCCCATCTAGCGGTGAAATTGTTTATGACTACCAACTGAATATTACTTTCTAGACCCTCCCATTCCGAGGGCGTTTTAACTCCTACAGTGGCCGTATTATTTCAAATCTGTCAGCATTCGCGAGTAATCTCCCCCTCGCATTCGTCACGGTGCCACTGAGTGTAAAAGCGCGAAAGGCAAAGCTTGAATTTCCAGGTATGTCCCTCTTTGGCTAATGTATTTTCAAGATGGAGGCGCAACATGGCTGCCGCCATTCAGCGACTCGCTCGTATGTATTCTAAATGGCAGATTCTACGCTTACGAGAATACTTGATTAGTTGGTACAAGTAATTACACATTAATGAACACATATATTTTTGAAAGAACAAAGTGTTTTTTGCTAAGAATCAACTTAAAAAAATTACACAGTGTAGCTTTAAACTCTTCAGACACGCACACACACAAGAACATCATGAGGAATAAACCGCAAACAGTTTCTCTCATTTATTTCCTCTAGCTTTTATCTCTCTCAGTCATAACAGCAATCTAACCTCGAGTTTTTCTGATAGTGACGGCTGGCTACTTTTACTGTTCTGATAAAAACAATCCAACAATTGGATGAGTAATTAATCTACACAGGCCACTGGCACACAGTGCTAACAACTGTAAAACAGTTCATAGGGATTACTGTATCCAGTCGGCTGGCGCTGTTGCTAGGCCACATGTAGCTTTCTCTCTCACTCCTCCTCATCCAGAGCTCCCCCACACATGCTGCCCACAGTCAAAAAAATGGCCAAATAATACATTCTAGCTCAATAAAAGAGGAGACAGCTGCTGCACTCAGACAGAGAGGGCCTTGTCAAGCTCTTTCACTGCACATAAACACATAAGCAAAGACATAAACACACAAACACATTTGTTGTGCTCATAGCTCAATGCTCAGAGTCCTGATTGACCCACAGGTCCAGAGAGTTGCTTCCTGAGATGAACATGGACAATCAGAAGATAAAAGGTATAACATTTGTGACCCTGGATCACAAAACCAGTCACAAGTCGCACGGGTATATTTGTGGCAAAAGCCAACAATACATTGTATGGGTCAGAATTATTGATTTTTATTTTATGCCAAAAATCATTAGGATGTTAAGTAAAGATAATGTTCCATGAAGATATTTTGTAAATGTCCTACCGTAAAAATATAAAAACATTTATTTTTGTGAGTGAATACAGCACAATCGCGAACATAAATGGACAACTTTAAAGGCGATTTTCTCAATGTTTCTATTTTTTTGCAACCTCATATTCCAGATCTTCAATAGTTGTATCTCGGCCAAATATTGTCCTATCCTAACAAACCATACATCCATTTGAAAGCTTATTTATTCAGCTTTCAGATGATAAATAAATCTCAATTTCAAAAAACTGACCCATGTGACTGGTTTTATGGTCCAGGTTCACATTTGAGCTTATAAATCAAGAAATCACCTAAAGCTGAAAACAATAAATATAAACTGTTTATGGAAATACAAATTTTAAAGGGACAGTTCACCCAAAGATTCTGTCAGCATTTACTCATTGATGTTCAAAATCTATATTAGTATTTTCACAAAAGGAGAAATTATTTAATGTGCTGGTTGTTATCTTTCATGCAGTTACAATGAATGGGGATTGCACACTCAAAAGCTCCAAGAATGCATCATAAAAGTAATTATTATGACTATATTTCAAGTTGTCTAATGGCATATAACAGCTTTGTGAAAGAAACTAAATAAATATCACTAAAAATCTTTACATCCACTAATGATGAATCATGAATGAATGAATCATTCTTTTTTATGAATCAGTTGATCTGATTCACATCCATCTGAATTATACATTTATGAATCTCTGATCTAGTTTCTGAGTTCCTACTCACTGACTTCATGGTCGAGTCAGATTATCAGCAAATAATAACTTAAACTACTGTGATGACAAAGCTGAATTCAGCATCATTACTCCAGTCTTCAGTGTCACATGATCCTTTAGAAATCATTCTAATATGCTGATTAATTATTAATATTGAGAACAGTTATGAGTTAATGATGGTGGAATTGACGGAACTGTTCAGTTCAAGGAAAAGCATTATTTAAGAACAAAAAGTAACAAAAATCACCATGGATTATTTTGGAGCTAATACAACAGTATTAGCATGTTTTTGGGATATACCATGGTATTCCTAGCACTTTTGAAGTAGCATGTAAATACTCCCAGCATTAATTGGTAGTCAATTATTTTTTAGATTTTTTTTTATGACATATTGAAATAAGAATGTCACATATCTTTTTAATCATTACTAACCAATCCCAGACCAGAGGTTGCAGTGTTTTAGGATGACACAAACATACACTCAAAGACTGATTTCATCAGCTGGAGAGAGACCACTACTCAGCAAAAGATCCTAGAGGTGTTGACAACATGACTAAATATTGTTTGTGCGTGATCTAATCTGCACTAAAACTTCAAATAATGCTCCTTATAGTTAATATATCACAGTGCAATAATAATGTGTGCATGTGTATTTACCTTGAGTGAGTCGAAACAGGCGATGACGCGGCCGTTCTCCACGTGGCACGTGCGAGAGGGGTGAGCAAACTTGCATTCGGCGTCCGAGCGTGAGCAGGTTCCTCGCTGGAACTCTCTACACACCTCCAGCGTCAGCCACTTGGTGTCGCGGCCCATGGTCACATTGACGGCCATGGCGGTCCCTCGGCGAGTGGCGGGTGAGCGGAGGGCTTGGGTGGGGCAGCCAGGCGTGATAAAGCACAAAGGCTGCAAAAAAATGAGCACAGTGGCGAGGAGATCCTCACACTACCAGTCTAGAGATGAAAAACAAACTCTCTTATTGACAGGTAGGGGGCATAGTCTAGTGATTAACCAAAGGGTAAGTATGACGAGAATATGAGATTAGTTGAAAGTCAGGTAGGGAGAGCGACGAATCGAGAGTGCTGAGGTGGGGTAGGTCACTGTGACATGCTGCGGTGCATCTTCGGCTGTCTTCCAGGAAAACGAGGCATTAAAAGTAGAGTAGAGCGGCACTTTCTATTTGTCTGCAGTGGTCGTCCCACTGTCTAGACTCACCCTCGGGAGCGCTGGGTTTAAAATAGCTTTCTTGCATTGATGTAAAACGGACTCTCTCTCTAATTTTAGGCTTCCGAAACCCCCTGCCCTGTTGCCATAGCCGGAGCAGTCCCTAAAGATGCTTGCATGTCTGGGTCACAAGGGATGGAGAGACTGCAGAAGTGAAGGGAGAAACACTTTGCGAACCCAAAAGGGAAACTAATCGACTGGTGTCCTTGTATTATAAGGTGAAATGGCGAGTAGGCGAAGTTGGAATCGAGGAACAGGCAAATGGGTTGATTGACTGTCAGGGTGAAATATAGCCCATGCCAAGGCCAAGCGCACACCGCTCAAGTCAGCGGGGAAAAGAGCGTTCCGAAGCAGAGACCAGCCAGGATGGGAGTGCAGACACAGAGGAGGGCTTCCGCAGCATCCAGATGAGGCACTTTATGGTGATGCAAGTCTTCTTTTACTTGAATCGCTTTCTCATCCCTCCTGCTTTCCCTGCATTCCTTTCATCGCACTGTGACTTGTCCTCGCGCACTTCTAAGAGTCCTCTTGCAGCAGGAGAACCTACCTTTGCAAAAAGACACAAAAAGCAAAGGCAACAAACTCAGTTAAAACAGATTGTCCTGTTCAAAACTGCAAAAACACTTCGCAAAAGGAATATTTCGCAAAAAACAAACAACAGAAGTACAAAATAACAAAAGAAAATGCCTGAAGCCGCAGCTGTTTATGTTGCAAACCTGTAACTGGGGAATACAGAGGTGAGCAACAAACAGAGAGAGGCTGAAAGCGCATGGCAGAAAGCGCGAGTGAGAGAGTGCACGAGAGGTAGAGGAGGAGTGCAGACGGGAGGCAGCCAGCAATGCAAAGGCTGTGTCTTGATTAAGAGATGGAGGGAGGGAGGGAAAAGAGGGAGGAGGCAAAGAAAGGGACAGAGACAGAGAAAGCACATGGGAGACAGCAACGTCACTTTATGTCTGTGTGGCAGATCGAAGTCACAGAAAGTTAGCAGAAAACGAAACGGCGCTCGTTGCGGAGGCCATAAACTATGCGGCGAATGCCACTCTCAGCATTCAGGATCTGAACGCTGCTTTTGTGAGAGAAAAAGGAAGTAGAGCAGCTGAGAGGAAGGGCAAATCCCCATAGCTGCAGCTGCTGAGCAGTGAACACTGCAACAGCCAATCCGCAGCTGCGATGCAACCAGGCAAGGTGAATCGACCAATCAGGAGGAGCCTAATATATTGATCGTTAGTCTCCCCACCCTCTTTGTCATTGCATTGCTCCTTGGCTGAATCCGAAGGAGAGTGGCTCTCTTGCTTCCCTGGAGCATTAATGGGAAGGTTTTAAAGTACAGGCAATCGCTGCGGCGCCTCATCGGAGTCACAGGTGGGAGGAAGAATGGAAAAGAAAGGAGAAGCGAATGGGTCGTTATCGCATTCATTCAATGCGCGTGGCGATGTGGGAAGGTGCAAGGGTGGAGAAGTGAAATACCGGGGGCGGTGCAACAGGGGGATGTGAGTGGGTGTCTTGGGTGGGTCTGACAGCTGATATGTGGTCCCTTGAGAGATAAAGAGACAGTACAGTGAAGAATAATCAATGCTGTGATGACCAAGCACACTCGAAACCGATGCGGGAGGGAGGGATGGCTAAACAAATAAAAGGACGGGAAAATGAAAACAAATAATGCAGAGGTGAACGAGCAGACAGTGAAGGGATTAGAGGAGAGGTTAAGGGAGATACTATCTGTCTGTCCCTGTGTCTCACAGCGACAGACACAGACGGAGGAAGGGGGGGGGGGGGGATCACGCAGACAGACGGTCCAGAAGGAGAGCAATGCGGTGAGCGGATGAGGGAGATCGGGAGAGAAAACGAGGGAGAGAGGATAGAAATTGAATTAATGACACCCACCTCCAGATACAAGAACAAAGGCACTAAATACAGCGCAACGTAACACCAGGCAAAGCAGAAAGTAGGTTTTACAGCAGGCTGACGTGAGCACACCCTCCCCCAATATCAGCCCTACAGTAAGATCGATGAAGACGCCCCCCCGGGGAACGCAGACCTGCATTGAGCTGTTTGTCAGCACTGAAGTTAGCACATCTCTGTTTCAGAGCAGCATGGTACCTCAGCCACACCTGCTTCCTGCATGCACAGTGAAAGGCCAATTATCTCATTTATATGTAAGCAGGTGAACGGAGAGGTGATCCGTGAAGAGAACATGTGGCCGTGACGTCAGCCGATGTGTCTGATTCCCTCCACAGACGCCGCTGTTACCTTAATATGTAGTACAAGCGTTGCCCTCCCAACGATTGCTAATCCCACTCGCAATGATGATCATCATTATTTCCCAAATTGGATGATTTTTATCTTCGCGGCTTGCAAAGCTAACGTTCACACATCCCCCGAAACAATGCGACCTGTTATAAATAGATGTCTCGAACTGATTATACAACGTGATGAAGTAAATTATTAATGCAAAGTAGAACGACAAAACGCAATCTGACTGGTTGGTGTAGGTCTGGCCTAGTTATTACAAGCTGTATTTACTGTAAAGGCATAAAAGCAGATAACACTAAAAGAAAGGCATATTGTTTCATCTAGGACGACTGAATGAAAAGCAAAAAAGCAAGACAAAAGTTTTGGGAAAGCAAGGTTATTTATAAAGTTAAACTAGGTAAAGAGCAGTCAACATATTCTATTGAAAAAGTAGTTATTTACCAACAATTTATGAATTGTTCACAAGATCAATAACATGCATTTAGAAAATAGAATTTTTATATCAGCTAGTACCAATATTTAAAAAAAAAAAAATTTATTCATCTCTATTGAAGGCCGATAACCGATTCTGTACTGATATACCATGCATCCCCAATGATACCAGGGACTGTAATCAGTTAATGTATTGTTTCATAAACCATCTGAACGATGCAAAAAGGGATCAGAATATGAACTGCCTCAGTGTGCTCAGGCTGAGCATGCAATACAATGTGACATTAAAAACAGCAATGCAGCGTTTTTAATGCACATTGGAAAAACTAGCTTGTTAAATTGAAAAGCTACACTATTGTGAAAAGAGCTAGTAACACACGACTGAAAAACATATAGGCTAGATTAGATGCATCTAAACTTGCATTGAACCTGCAAAGAGATTTAAAAAATAATGGTAGAAAAAGTCTTAAAACCCTAAATCCTGATGCACTTCAGAAAGAACATTCATTTCTAATTGCACAGACAAGAAGACAAATAACCGTGTGCTCGATACTAATAACGTCAGTTATATGTAGTACAATTGTTATACAGGCTAGTGTAAGTGCTGGCTGTGTAGTCGGTTTACTTTGATGTTCTCTACAGCAGAAAGACGGCTGGGCGGAGGATATACAGCACAGTATACGTGTGTGAGTGTTTCTGGCGCAGATCTACAAAGGAGGCTGTAAATATCAGAAGTGTGGAGGTGGCGAGTGTGTATTGTTTCTACAAGATCACCGAGCTGTATACACATCGCACTTGTAGCAGTGTCCTTCAGGCACCGCATGTGGCCATGTACACAAGAATCAAGTAAATAACTGGAATGTATAGCAGAAGACAGATCTTTCATCAAAACCTGGCTACAATATAGGCACTAGCGTGCTGTTTGAAACCGTCAACAAAGTCAACAAAACCACCTACTGTCTGTCTGTGAGAAATAACATTATTCCTGCTAAATTAAATGCTATATGCTTTAAGTCGGCATGAAATGAAGATTCACCTTATTTATTTTGTAAATCCATGGTATTGATCTTATTCACTCTCAGAAAAAAAGGTACAAAAGCGTCACTAGGACAGTACCCTTTCAAATGGTACACCTTTGTACCTAAAGAGCTCATATAAGTACCTTAAAGGAGAAGTTCACTTTTAAAATGAAAATTCTGTCATCATATACTCACCCTCATGTTGTTTCAAACCTGTATGAATTTCTTTCTTCTGCTGAACACAAAGGAAGATATTTAGAAGATTATCAGTAACCAGACAGTTTTTGGGTCCCATTGACTTCCATAGTATATTTTTTTCCTACTATGGAAGTCAATGGGACCCAAAAACTCTCTGGTTATTGATAATCTTCTAAATATCTTCTTTTCTGTTCAGCAGAAGAAAGAAATTCATACAGGTTTGAAACAACATGAGGGTGAGTATATGATGACAGAATTTTCATTTTAAAAGTGAACTTCTCCTTTAAAGGTACATATTGGTACCAAAAGTTTTTTTTTCTTTTTCAACTGTGACTGTTGATGAATGCTGGACTTCTTCATCATTTAGTCTGCTTAAAGCCGCCCCTCCACAATCCAGTCAACAACCGATGGATAGAACCAAGTCCTTGCCCTACATTTTTTTCTTATTCTCTAATAAATGTCACTCGGATGTCCGTCCCAATACGGAAGAAAAGATCTGTCGTTACATCTGTTTCATTGCAAATTTAAAGGAATTGTTCATCCAAAATTAAAATTCTGTCAATTTATTTAACCCTCATAACCTTCATTTTGTTCCAACCCTTTTTTCGCCTGTGGAACATACAAGAATGTTTTAACTGTTTTTGCCTATGTAATGAAAGTCAATGGGGTCCAAAACAACATCAGATCATATTGACTTTTTATTTTACGGACAAAAAAAAACAAAACTTCTCAAAATATCTGCTTTTTGTATACCGCAGAAAAGATAAAAAACATGCAGGTTTGGAACGACATGGAAATAATTTACTCACCCTCGTTTTAGGGTAAACTTCATTACTATGCTTTAAAAAAAAGAAAACCAGTCACCAGAATTCGTTGTCTATTTGAGACACACTTGCTGAATGAGCTAATCTTAGATCTTGGAATTATCGATTATACAGATCAATATGACAACAGCTGCCCTAGGTAAAATAATTACAGGGATCACTAGAGTAAACACTGTTTAGTGTTCATTTGAGGTCTGTTTTAACCATTTTCAAAAAAGCCTTTCACTGTAACTCATGTCATGTACGAGGAATTTTAATTAAATTGAGGTAAAAAAACAGACTACAATGTGGAAAAATAAACTGCCGACCAATATATTTTAATAGCCAACACAAATCTCATGGCTTGATGAAGCAACATTCTGCAGACGTGTCTTTTTTTCAGGTCCCAACGGAGTGCAACATTTTGCTTATGTAAATAAACCAAAGGCCACGGGGCCTTTTGAACATTTTATTTTTCATGGAAGCTCAGTCTTTGGGACATGACTAATGTGTGAATAGGGAAAATGGAGCAATGCGGCTGCATAATCGTAATCGTAACTAAAGCTGACCTTGAAATGCTGGGAAGGTGATGATGGGCAAACAGGCGCAGCACTCAGATGATAAGCATTTTCAATACGGGGTTGCCACCACTGACACTCTGACACTCAGTGGCACAGAGTTCCCAAATAAGCTCAGAAAAGCAAGTGAACGAACTACATCGGAATGATATGCAGAACCAACGCATGATTGAATCTGGTCCTCTGCCTCTGCCGTACTCATCCTCAGAGACAGCAGTGGGAGTGCGAGGGTCAGTTGGCAGAGGTCAAGGCAGGAAAGAGAGGAGTCTGCTGTTCCAACGCACTGCAGCGCTCAGCAGCACTGGAGCGCCACAACATAACCTTCATACCACAGAGCTGACGCATACAAGGCCAGCCCAGCATGACCAGCACATACTGCAGCTCCACCAGCACAGCACATGCTCCCCACATGCATTCTGCTTGCTGCAGCTTGTACTGCAGCATTTCTCACGCTGAAGTGAGCGTTCGGTAGCTCAAAGTTAACCTTTGTAGTGCTTCTTAGTGACTGTAATCATTTACATCATTTACTCACAATCATGCTGTCGCAAACTTGTACGACTTACTTTCTTCTGTGGAAGATAAAAGAAGATATTTTAAAAGTAATATCTTTCGTCCATACAATGGAAGTCAATGGTGACCAAAACTGTTTGGTTCCCAACATTCTTCAAAATGTCTTCTTTTCTGTTGCGCAGAAGAAAGAAAATCATACAATTTTGGAACAACATGAGGCTGAGTAAATGAAGACAGACTTTTCATCTTTGGGTGAACTATGCCTTTAAATGTCTCTTTTGCACTTCTTATGTTGCGGAGGTGAAATCACAGAGAAATGAAACTGAACCCACGTGTATTCTCAGAAATAGTCATGCTTTGGGGAATTTGAGATTTTAACAAGGTTTGCTGTTTTAATATGATTTCAAATACATGTTTATTCATTATTTACTCTTTATGTAGTTCATCCAAAAATGGAAATTATGGTATTAATTTCTCACCTTCATGTTGTTCAATCCTGATTTTCCAAGCTTCTAAAAACACCATAAAGTATCATAAAAAAGGTCCATTCGGCTTTGTGTGAGGAACAGAACAAAATTTCAGTCATCGTTCACTGGAAATATTGACATTCATAGGTCTTCTTGGTGTGTTCATGAGTCTGATTCATGAGCAAATTATTATTTTAAGTCAGATCTTTTCAATAAATTGGGTGATTTGGTTTACGAAACCAGACAAGTTCACAAAACCATTCTCGAGACTCAATGATCTGGTTGCAATGTTTCAAGGTCCACTGGAGAGGAAGAATATCAGTAAATAACAAATTTCACTCTCACTCAAAGCTATCATATGGCTTAATTGAATTTTAGAGCTTAAGTCATATGGACTACTTACATTATACTTTCATTGTGCTTTTTTTGGTCATTTTGGAGCTTAATGGCCTCGTGAGGGTGAGTAAATGATGGCAGAATTCTTTTCTTTTTTTTGTGGACTGTTCCTTTAAGAAGAGTAGAAATGGCTGCATACGTTTCTTAAAAGGATAGTTCACCCAAAAATGATTTGTTCATGAATCAGACTGATCCGGGTTTTCAAGATTGAATTATCTGGTCACAGTGGTTTTTAGTCCACTGGAGTAAATGAAAATCATCATCAAAGATATCATATAGCTTAACTGAATTATAGTGCTCGATTCCTATGGACAACTTTCATGAAATTGTCACTTTTGAAAATGACAGCCTCAGGTATCCTTCTAATTCACCTAAAATAAAATAATTTAAATATGTCTATATAATGCCAGTGAATAGCGACCAGCATCAAGCTTTTTAAAAAAAGACGCAAAAAGATCACGTGACGTATATTCCAAGTAATTTATGACTACATTTTCATTTTAGGGTGAAATATCCCTTTAAGAAGAGTTTCAATCAGTATAAGATGGCTGCATACTTCTTTAAATGATTGAATCGTATGAATAGACACACTGTCCTGGCCATTACAGGGAACAAACTGTCTGAATGACATTTAAAGGACAAGGCTGATCAGTGCAGAGAATCTGATGCAGAAGTATGACCCAAATGTAACCGATATTAAGCCATGTGCGTACTTCCCTTAATGAAAGGAAGCAATGCAAAAATACACATAGTTCTCTGTTCCTCAGAGCCAGAACTGCAGCATTCACTAAAGAAAAAAAAAAAAAAACCCAGAAATGGACAGTTCTGACAGCTTAGGTGGAGACATGCTCTAACGTGGTGGAGAGAAGTCTTGAGAATCAAGAGCTTGTGAGACGGGACTGGCAGAGGAGAAAAGCCCCCAGCCACAGGGAAAAATAATTAGGTTAAGTATATATAATCCTTTCAGCCTATTACAGCCCCACTGCCTCCATTCATAAAAACATGCAGCTGCCTGAGCTCGCTCAAAAACTCACAGCAAGGACAGAGACACGTACAGTGCTCTAGAGAGCACAAACAAACTCTAAAATCATAGACTTAAAGCAACATGACACATTACAACAGGCTGAGCCTCTTCCCCTCTGCCCAGCTCAGTGTAATGTTGCAACAACAAACTGGAGAAACGAAACGACTATGAGGAGCAAGTGCAGGATCAAATACATCATTTTACGCAATTATAAACATCACAAGATGTTCAAAAGCAGGTCAGCTATTTTAAATGAAGCGCAGACTTGCCAAAGCCTCATTTGCGTTCGTGCAAATGCACCCAAATGATATTTAATAGTGCATTGCACTTTACAGAATAGTGGTTAAAAGCTCATTTGTGAGTAACACAATCTGAGCATGTCATAACCTACTTGCGAAAAGAGGGCAGTGGCCATATTTATAGAACGCAATAGTCTAGTTCTTATAGATTCAGTAGACAGAGAACCCATATTTACAGCAAGCTAGCTAAATACGACAGCTCAATCAATATTATAGTCGCTCAATGTTTGATCATTTGTTGCTTTATCAGGCCAGCACCACGTTTTATTGCCATTTCAAAGCATATGGCATAAACTACCATGTTTGCTCCAGCAAAGCGGGAGAGGGGAAATGAGGACATGTGTACAGTAACCTTACTCTCTGTTCTTATCATTAATTTTATAGGGTGAATGAAAGCGAGAGCAAAGTCCACGGCGTCAGTGGCAAACGTGCCTGAACCTGTGGTGCGGTTTCAGCACATGCGGCGGCAATATGCGGATATGAGGTGCTAACATGGACTGTGTTTGAAAGATTGAGAACGTGTGCACGTGGGACCGTCAAGTAGGGGTGGGCGATATGGCAAAAATATCATATCATGATTGTTTTTCAGGAAGATCATGTATGTTATTTTATAGATTTTATCACAGTTATTTTTCAGATTGGTTTTATAAGTCACTGAGCAGCGCAGCAAATCTAATTTGCATATTTAAAAATCTTTATTTCTTTATTTTATCTTTGTTATTAAAAATAAGAACAAAGAAGCAAATTACAAATACAATATAATATACAAATGAAATAAACAGTGCTTTAAATTTTTCAGCTATAGTATTTAACAGTAGCATTCAAGTAAGAAATTGAATAGACAAATGTAAAAAATAAAACACTACATAGACTTCACTGTACAAATTATACATTGATTCTTATTAAAGCTACTGAAGTTATTCAGTGAAGAGCAGTGAAGTCTTTTTTTGATTAACATTAATGATAAATGGAGGCAAGTATATTAGACTGCTGTCACTTTAAGACCCCATGCGTGGATCTAATATACACACACACAACTGTTTATGTTCACTTAAAGGGATAGTTCACCCAAAAATTACTCACCCTCATGTATTTCCAAACCATTAAGACTTCTGTTCATCTTCAGAACACAAATGAAGTTCTTTTTGATGAAATCTGAGAGAAATCTACGCTAGACTACGCAAAGTCTAAATTCAATCTGTTCATCATATAAAGGGATCGTGTCTCTTCAGAAAATTTGGACCAAACCGCTCAATTTTACAATCTCTTTATGAACATTTTGAAGCATCAAAATGGTAGTTGCATAGACTGTCAATGGAGGGACATAGAGCTCTCAGATTTCATCAAAAAGATCTTCATTTGTGTTCTGGAGATTCCAAAGAGGTAACCCTATCACCGTGTTGCTAATCATGTGATGTGAATGTACGTCGCTTGCCTTGTACAGTGTGTTGGCACAAGGGTGCCTCGCCAGAACTGCAACTGACAGAATGTGCACTGCAGCACGACACTACGATATTTCTTCAAAAGCAGATCGTGGAGACATTTTAATCGTTCACAATCTAAAATCATGACATCGCACAGATGCACATACGTACCATCAGGGGGCTTCCTAATATTTTATTCCCTATGAGGTAAAAACCATAAGGAGGATTACTTGCATCTCACCTGATTTAACCCCACACCACTGAGAAGGATTTAGCTCTCGTTTTCTCTCGTCTATGGCTATCTGACCAGTTGTGACCACTGGGAACTAATGGAGCTTGTCGTCAGACAGCGTTCTGTCTCTGTGTACGGCGTATGTGGGTCTAGTTCTAATTTAAATCAGGAAGTGCTAGATAAACAGACCCCTCAGGGAGAAGGAGGGCACGTGCTATGTATTAACCTGGTATTACCACAAAAATATATAACTTGTCAGCCATGTGAAGACCTTTAAATCGCAGACATAACTAAAGGGCAGCGATGCCACTGAAGTCTGACAGACACCAGCCCTCTGAAGCAGCAGGACTCCTCTGACCTGACCTTTGACAGTACACATCACAAGGTGTGAAATCAAACAGAATGTCAACTGCCACTCACACGACTGTTTGGTGTAACTCGCCCACTTCACTTTAAAGCAACTGTATTGTCATGCATCTATTATTTGATATTCTTCACACAAAATCTGTGGCCAATAACCAAACTAAATCAAAAAGAAAGCCAAGATAGATTTGAACATTTTTAATATGAAGTAAGTGCAATGCAACACAGGGGCACGACTGTCCAGACCTCCACAGCCCTGCCGTTTTAATGGTCAATAAAACACTCAATTTTCAATGTCCGATTGTAATCCATGGAACATGTCATCGCTATACTTCTTAATGTACAAATGTCTCGTCCCGAAAAATCTTCTTGAAATTAGATATAATGAACTAACAATTTTTTTTGTTTTTAGCATTAAGTTCATGTTAATTCATATGCAAATTCATATTAGTTTACAATACATTCATGCTAATCAATACAACTTAATGTTAAAAGTAAATTAGTGTAGGTAAAACATTAACATTAATAATGTAAAATTGCTACTAGTAAAACTACTGCATTAGCTAACGTCAACATTTACAACCTACCTTATTATAAAGTGTTATACATCTATCTAGGTGCTAACACATATTGTAGATATTGTAGAAATGTCCATGATTTTTTTAATATCTAATTAATTTCCTGAGGGACTATGGGAACCCTGCATACTAAACCGTTACCATAAACAGGCTTGACAGTGCAAAATAAAGGTCATCAGACTCAACAATATGTTGTAGAAGGAATGCTTAGCTATACACTCAAGCCTGGACAACAAAGTAAACCAAAGCATTTGGCTTTTGCCAGTTGTCCGTGCTGGCAAATGTCCGATGATGTTAAGGGTAAGCGGGACAAAGGACATTTAACTTCAACCACACCAAGATACAAAACCACCCTCACAAATGTTCCAGTCCCACCTTTTACATGTTCCAGGAAATCAAGGACAAATTCAGCTCGAACCGTGGGTGAACACCTTATGGTTGGGACCACATCCAGCTCTGGCCATGCAAAATTGAAATGTCAGCATGACAGAATTACTTGTTTGAGATGCCAGACACAAATACAGCATCAGAAAAGACATACAGCCCACTGCACCTGACTATTACAGGGGCTCATGTGAGCAGAGTTTGAGCTCCATCCAACCAGTTTACAAACTAGGTGCTGTTCAGGGCACCACAGCACTGATGGGAAGCTCAACAGCTGTCAGCAAGTGTATGATCAATGCTCGACACCGAACTGCATTACGGACGTTTTTATTACAAGTGACAGCTTGTGCGGTAAGGTCAAATGACAGGCTTGGCTACTAAGAATATGGAGAAAGTCAAATTCTAGTTTTATGCGTCACGGTGCGAAGAGGCCATGTGCGCAAAAGCAAGGTTAGAGATGGAGACCCATAAACGAGTCGTGACAGCGAGCAATGCATTACACCCATCGCATTTGCAATAACATGTGTGCGGCAAGACTGGATAAAGAATATGAAATATTGGTCTTTATGAAAGCAGATGACTCACCTGTGCAGACGGCGCGCGACTAGAGCTCGGGTGACATCAAATGCAGCGCAAAGCGAAATAAAGATTTGTCAATAACTACGTCACGATCACTGGCTGATGTGAGGCGCGCGCTTTGGTTGCAAAAGTTCCCGCGTTTAACCGAGAGCTTTCGATCGCGCAGTTTGCAGCTGAAAGCCTCGTAAAATGACCAGCGGCTGCGGGGTGTTTCGAGTTGAACGACGAAGCTAGCGATGGGGAAGCGTGAAGCGAACTTGCTAGCTGCTGCTAGGCAGAAGACGAGACGAGGGAGGGCAGAAGGGAGGAGTAGAATGAAAGTGTGCACGGCACTACGTGCATTCCCATGTATTGCCTCCATTTTAGGGGGATTCCCATTCGACCTCAGTGCAAACTGCGCCTCATGGATATGGACACATATAATGAGAAATATTTCACGCAAAGCCTTAAGGAAAAGTGGATTTAAATGCATTTGATGTCGTACAGTACAGCAGCTTTATTTACACTGTTACTTTGCTCGTGAGTAACGGGTGTTTAAAGGTGCACTCAACACTTTTTTAAACTAAGAAACTTTACATAAAGAAATTAATAGTACTTTTATGAAATATTATAAAAAAATTCTGTATACTCGCATGAAATAGTCCCCCAAATTGGCTTCTAGAAAATACCGATTTATTGTATATAGAGCGGGTCGCCCCCTCGTGGACGCAGCCATGATGACATCACATGACCTGACGTATCATACAATTAACCAATTACTAATAATACATGTTATTTTATATAATGGACAACAAATACATTCATAGGCCTGGGTCAATAGAATATAGAAAGATGGTATGGATACGCATGTGCATGATCCAAACAAAACGAGAGTAACTATAAGGGGCAATACTCACAGAAGAGTGAATTAGTGAATTGCAGCAGTCAGCACAAACCAACAGCGACAAGCAAAAACAAATTGTGGGATTTAAACAGAAGTTAGTAAGCTTTATAGCCTAATTACAGGCAAAATGTGTATTGTGATATAGTACACCTTATGTACAACAGATCGAATGTGTTTATACATGGAAGCTTCCATTCAGAAGCAATGGGTGTTACTTTGGCTCCATCTGCTGTGAAGAAAAAAAAGGCAAAAATGAAGACGCGCCCTTCCAGATCAAGTGCAACTAGACGCAAGCAATATGGATTATTATATAAAAAAAATATTTATTTGTACTCACAAATATTATTAACTTTCCAGCAGAGCAATCTGCGTTCCTCAGTACAACCTATGGTGTGGTATAAAGATGAAGTAATTCACAATGGTTTTTTTTTTTATTATTATTTTCAAGTAGCAAAATACCATGAGCCAACCCATATCATGTGATCCTATTAGCAAACATATAAATAAAAGGAATGAGAAAGAAATACATTTCATATAAAACATCTTAAATAAAAAAATAACCCAAAAGACAATTGCTGGACATCTTCAACAAAAGGCAACATATGTGCATGGGATTGTGACTGTTGAGGACACTTGGAGAAAAAAAAAAAAAGGCAATATTTTTCAATCTTGCTTTACAGTGTATGTAAATAAAAATGGGCTGCCACCAGCTTCTTCCTCAGAACAGCAAGATCAGAAAATGTTTCATTCCATTCTTTGGCTTTAACGAGAAGTACTTAAGCTATGTATTCCATAGTGATTTTCAGTACATTAATTGCAGAGATGATCTACCTGCAACCTTGAGTCATAATGCCCTCTCTTCAAGGGCAGAGTGGGGATGGGACTCTGGATTTTAGCATCTTTTCAGTTCACAAGTCACAAGAGAGGTCAGGCAGCAAGACGATAATTTAAACTATGATACTTGACAGTGAACTGGTGCTATGAACCAATATACATGGGAATTATGATGTGCATTCCACAAAATTCATGTGACACAAAAAGAGCAACCCGCAATTAACAACCCGTACGTGCTAATATTTAGCAGTGATTTGGGCTAAAAGGATTATAGTACCCCATAGTAATAAAATGTTATCACCATTTTCTAATTCATTGAGTTCAACCCCCTTCCCAAATAGCTGTTGGCTACCGCCACTGCTCCACATTTTCTAAATAGTCCAATATGGTTTCATTGTCATCCTCCTCTAACCAGTTGTCCTCTACCTGTCCTTCTATCTCACTCTCCAGCTTTTGTCCAGCATCCTCTTCTTTTTCTTCTGAGAAAGCGGGATATTGTTCTGTCATTGGTGGCTCCTTGGTGGGTTTAAAAACAGCTTTTCCAGTCACCCCCCACCAAGGCTTCACCTTGGCACGTAGCTTGCGTCTCTCCTGCAGGCGTCGCTGACGGGCCTCCCTGCGCTCCTGCTGTCTGGCATACTGGAATCGCTGCAGGAAAAGGTCCCGCGCATACTCATACAGCTCCACGTCCCACTGGTTCAGCTCCCGGATCCTTCGCTGGGTCTCTGGTTCCACCTCTACGCTCGCAGCGCGGGTGCCATTGAGCTGTGTGAATGGCGCGATGAAGGCCAGGCGGAATGTTTGCTCGAAGAGGTACTGAGTCTTACGTTGATATTCTGTCAGACCAAAAAAGGCCATGTTTCGCAAGTTGCGTTTGGCACTTTCCAGTAGCATGACCCAGCGCTGGCTCTCACTCATGATGGAGAGGTTATAGCAGCCCACCAGGCTGAGGTCAGCCAGCATACGGGTCTGTCTGTTGTTGGCCAGGTTGTAAGGACACGCCATGAATTCCTCCAACGAGCAGCCCGACCAGTCGTCACCAGTGTAACAGCTGGGCAGCTCGGTCAGGGTGGGTAACCGGCCATCACAGATGTGTTTAGAGGCCTTCCATGTGGCACCGCGCTGAACGTGCCTCCATTCGCTCAGGTACCGCCACACTGGATCCCTCAGGATCGTGATGTAGTAGTAGTTCCTACTACATGAGACAGGAAAGAGAAGAATTGATCAAATTAGGTTATCAAAACAGTGGCTAAATGAGTTTAAACTAAAGCAATCACACTGCTGACTATAAAAAAAAGAAACAAAATGAAATGTAATATTGCATATGAATCATTAAGTGGAGTAAAGCTGTCATATTTTGTGCATGTTCACAGCAACAGAATTATTCATGGCGTAGTTTCTGTTGGAGTGTGTCAGGGGAGCGATCTTGATGGAAAACGGAATGAATTATTGCTGGTTGACTGTAATTATGGGCATTTTAGCATAATGAGCGAATAAGAAGAATCATCTTTCAGCTCACATCCTGAACAGTTTCCATACGAATATCAATTAAGACTGTCTGGACAAATCCATTCAACAACAGCACAGAGAAAGTCTCTGGTGAGCCTCAACTTTTTCATTACTTGCAAGCCAACAATGAGCCCATGGGATAATGATCTGATCTAATTGTGTCCATTTGAAAAATAGGCCTTTCATGCGTTTATATCTTCAGTCGATATTGTTGTATATTTTATGCACCGAAACTTTGGAACAGCCTGTTTTTATTAGAATTGGCCCTATACTACACCATTTTATAGTAATACATATCTTTTTTCTCTGGCTTTTAATCATATCTGATGTGTGGTTTCTGGTCTTGCCGGTGTTTGTAATGTTATGTTGTACATTACTTTGGTCAAAAATCGTTGTTTAATGCTTCTATATAAATACATTGACATTGACTTAAAGTTAATATTTAAAAATACCTATAATGTAAAAAGTTGCATGTAATCTTTAGCAGATCTCAATTAAAATCCACACTGTACATTATTAAATTGAGATGCTCAAATTCACTTGTAAGACAATTTTACTTTTTAGGGGTTTTCATTTACTTAGATAAAAAAAAAGTATTTTTAATATCAGTCATTCATCAGTTATCAACCAAAACAACAATTGACATTTGACAATAATTATCGCCTTATCAGTATCCAGGCTTTGGTGTCACATGATCTTTCAGAAATCATTGTAATATGCTGATTGGTGCTCAAGAAACATTTGTTCTGCTCTGAAAACAGATGCATTTTTCAATATTATTTGAGAATAGAAATTTTGTTACAACATTAAGTGTCTTTACTAACACTTTTGATCAACTGAATTCGTCCTTGCCAAATAAAAGTAGTAATTTCT